>NW_026889758.1:49475000-49685000 GCF_033153115.1 Saccostrea echinata
AGTACTGCTCTCAGTTTAATTATGAATGTTTCGTATCTAGTCAACTCATAATTAACGATTTACTAAGTAGGCGTGCCTCCACCGTTGAATGTGACGTCATAAGCACTTCCCACAAAGAAGAAATCAGAATTTGATTCATAAATATTAAAATGATTGACAGCTTCAATTTCATTGGTCAGACGGCCCTTCACATAATTTACATAAGAAATATCAATGTAAATCTTGTAATATCAAATATTTTCAAATAAAAATAATTAAATATTTCTCTGTAGCCAAATATTCACATAACATGCAGTGTTAAACGCAGAAATTTAGTGTGAATATCCACTATTCATCATGTAAGATATTTATTTCGTAAAGTAGTTCCACTTTCCTTCAAGTATCTTTGCTTTGCCGAGTCGCCATTTTGCATTTCAGCAGCAGCATTGTGGAAAAATAATTGTATGGGAATAATCATTATTTTTTTCTATACAGAAAGCTTTCAACATTTGATTTGTAGCGTTATTTTGAGATTTCTGAATTAATTTTATCCCATTTTAAGAGTGCATACACATTATAATTTGGATACTATATTCTTGCGCGCAATGGTGAGGGAGTAATTAAGCGATGTGCATTTCCTGTCTGATAACCAAGAGTTGGGCTTAATATTCAGGAAAATGTAGAGGATATATATTAAAATGGACATTTTAACATGACGGAGGTGTCGGTCCAAAAGTAAGTATACAATTTTCACCTGCTTTGAGGTTAAAAATATATTATCTCTAGGCTCAGTGGCCTAAAAAAATGTGCTGTATGTGACTGTGGAAGATGGAGCCTGGGTTACTGATGAAACTGAAGGATTTGGACAATTTTTGTTACAAATCTGATTGATCAAGAAGTGTTCTAATGATATTAGAAGTCCTAGTGATTATTTGATGAACAAATAATGGTGACATATCTTTACAGTGGATTGGGTCACCTATTATAATGCCACTAGCTTCATTCATAAATAGGTATGAATGGTGTAAAACGTCACGTCCTGTTTAGTATTTCACGGCTTCATTGTGGTTTTAGCGACTGATACGGTTACATATACCTAAGAACTTGCCCTGCTGATCGCTACATGTAATTTTATGACCGATTTACCTCGGAAACTACGTCTAGAATTTCACAATATGACACTTTGTCGTGTGTATTGCATGCACATGTGTGCATTCATTTCGATATCTTTCGAATGCAACATATTCACCCAAAACCAAATATTCAATAACACCATACATGTGATGTTATCAATATTTAATCTAAACACTGTAATTTAGGATTTGTTGAGCCTTTTGCTTAAACACTGGATTAGACGCCAACTATCGAAATGACCTTGACACTAGAAAAGGATTGGTTTAGAGAGATCTGACTGGTGAAAAGTAATTTTCATAATCAGGAACAGTCCTTCAAATAGAATACCCTTTTGTTAACAGTTACTCAGTGAACTACTGTCAAGGTCTGAGAGTAAACTGTATTATTTAGAAACACTTGTTTACTTTTATAAATTTTTCACTGAGAGAATGTAAAATTGAATACACAGAATTGATAATTTCTAAAATATTGTATATATTAGAAAAAAGAAATAATAGAAATATATGAATCATGACCCTCAATTTACTCTGTGTTAAAACATTATGTTGCATAGAGTGTACGATAAAATGATGCACATATATAAAAAAAATAATTGTATGGTATCCTGCTCATTTAGCATTAATTTGCAATCCTTCCTCAAATGACACCCAACATTATGAAATGAATGGGATTTTTATTGGATATTTTCCTGACTTGATGTACCTTATTCAGAGCTCCAAGTCACATTTATCTTTAAAAACATTTTAAAGTTACACATTGCATGTTAATGCCAAATACAAGCAGGTCTTGTTTATTATATATAGGTTTTATGACACAAGTCAGAATTCTGTTTGTGAATTAATTTCCAATAAAAGTATAATTAAGAAATTAGAAATGATTGTTTCAAAAGTGTAGGTGGAGATAGTGTTTTGTTTTTCACATGCAAGAAACATGCATTATTCACAATTGTTTAAAATAAAAAACAACTTAAAAAGCTTCTGATAATACGATGAAATCAAATGATTTATTGCAAATTTAGGTATACTTTATATTTAGAGTATATTCAATGTTTTTTTTTTTTTGGATATGGTATTTATTTCATGAGTGGGACAGGATTTTTTGGATATTTTCACAAGTGTGAAGCACAAGTGAAAATATTAAAAAATCCTGTCTCATGAGTGAAATAAATTCCATATCAAACTACAAAACATTGAATTTTCTGTTTATTACAGTTTCTTTGATTTAATTCTCTTTGCTTTAGGCTTTAATAGGCTGTGATGTCATAGTTGAGCATTTGAGACGTCATAGCTTAGCAGTTGTGAGACTGAAAACATCGTAACATGGATATGACTTTTTAGCAATATATTTGGGAGAAAATTGGCAGTTTTAGTCTGTATCAAGATGGTATAGTTACTGTATTATATGAGAGGCCAAAAATTATTTTTGTTTACTTTGATATTCTTTCACACTGGGACAGAAAATCACTTTGATATCCTTTCACATTGTGAGAGAATATCACTTTTATTCATTGAATAAATCACAGTATTTCACTATTGAAAATGTAATAAATGTATATATAAATTATATTTGATGATGCATGTCGTAAGGACTGATATTTGATAAGTCAAAGAGAAATTGAAATCAACATGGAACTTTCCTCATTCACCAAATATTCAGTTTTTCTTATTTGTTTGTTTATTTAAATGTTGTTTATTTAAACCTTGATTTCCTTTAGAGTGAAAATTGAGACTTTGGTAATAGAAGCTTTTGCAAATCATGCATAATATTTAAAATGTTCACATAATAATACTTTGCCAGCTTTTGGTGAAGGAATGCTATTGAACAAAGCCAGTTAAACAAGGATTCTTGTAAGTACATTGTACCACCACAATTATTAAGGTCCCATTTGAAAGACTTATGACTGTAAGTTACCATATCTAGCATCGAGTGTTTTTGAAAGGAATTGACACTATGATGCTGACAATGTTCCCTAAGTTTAGTGTATGTGGTACCCACTTGCATATCTACATAGTCCTTGCATTATTTGAAACTTCGATTAATTCAGATCACCCATTTTGGTATTTGCACTTCTGTGATTAGAGTTTTAATTAAATGAAAGAATTTGGAGAGGAGAAAGTTGTTCAAATAAAACTTATAAAATCAGGGATAGACAATCACATTAACTTTTAGATACACTTGCCCAAAGGGCAAGTGAACTCAAACTTTGACCTGTCTGAAAATGCTGAATGCAAAACTTAGTTGTCTAAAATTTAGAAGGAAGAATTTATCATTGTAAATAAAGTATGACATATTACTTTCTATTCGGCAAGTTAATTGACAGAAAGAAAATGTTGATGTTTCGATGATGCTTCAGTTTTAAAAACATGTATACCACATTCCTGTCACTTATTATCCTTAAACTCACACTGCCATGCAGCAATATTTCATTAAAATAAAGTTCATTTTTTTAAAAAAATTATTTTCTGTATGATCTTTTTGTAAGTTTTGAATTTCCACCTGAGAAACTGAAGCCATGAATCCATTAAGGAAAACATTTGCCATGTTTCAAAACATACATATTCTGATCAGAATATATCATGCGCTGAGAATAACTGGTGTTCTTTATATTCTGTGAGTGAACATCGTCGCAAGCCACGGGTTTTGTGTCCATTCTATTTCCACAAACCCGTGGCTGCCTCCTACCAAATTCTCTCGTTCTCGCGACTGAATCATTGAATATTTATTAAGTGACGCCAGATTTACCCTGACCAATGAAATCACTCTGTAGCAATTTTTGGTACGCTTAAATGGCGGTGCCCATAATGAAATCATGTTTGCAAAGCGTGGCAGATTTATTGAAAAAAAAAAATACGATAGATCCTGAAGAACAGATGTGAGTAACATATATTCTAAAATACTTACAAGGTTTTAGATTAAAATACAGGGTTTCGAATGTAGACGTTGTGTGAGAACGCTGAATAGCGTTACTCGTTAAGAAAGGAAATTCGAACCGAAGTTGATGTACAGCACGTGGTTATGGTTACATCCAAATACAAGATAGACTGATCATTTTCATTGGTTCTGACTTGAAGCGTCAGATGTTATTCCATTGGTTGAATGTATGTTATTAATATTCATGAGAACGAGAGAAATTTGAAGGAGGCAGCCACGGGTTTGTGGAAATAGAATGGACACAAAACCCGTGGCTTGCGACGATGGTGAGTGAATAAATAAACTATTCAATAATATCTAATTTCATAATCAGAATGTAAACAAAGTTGTAAGTTGGACAGCATGTTTTTGTCAACTACCACGAAAGAAAACGGAATAACAAACCTGATTTCTGAATAAATGGTATGATCTTATGATCTAGAAATGCTACCAAGGGATTCTAAATGCAAAAACAATATCATATGTTCCTAGTGGAAATCAAGTGTTTATTGTTTTGTTTATAAACTAATGCAAGATTAAAAAAAAAATTCTATCAGAAATATTCACTTGCCCGATCGGACAAGTACAACAGAAGTTTCACTTGCCCAAACTGAGAATTTAATTGCCCCGGGCAATTGGACAACCGTTAATGTCAATCCCTGAAAATGGATAAAAAGTTGTTATTAGAGAGCTTACATCATTATGTTAGAATTGACTAGAGTGAAGGGGGTTTAAAATTCAGTTGTTAAGCGATGAATATTACGATTAAAAGGAAAAACGTTGCGTTGGATGTTCAGATGTGTGGAAAGGTAGTTTCAAGCAGGGGTTTTTCCCACCAATTTTAACTGTGGTCCAGGGTCCTTAAGAATTCAGAAAATTGACATGTAAACTGTTCAAATTGGAAAAGATGTAAAATAACTTTTGTGAAGTAAAAATGAAGATTCCGCATTATGTATGTTGAGGAATTTTGATCTGCATCATCCTCTTAGAACTGCTTCTTAAAACTTAATATCCCATCTTTTCAGTGCTTCCATATATTTTTAATGTGATATATATGAAATTGTGTGAAATAATCATATTTGAAGTGAATAACTTGTCATGCTCTGAGCTACCACTCACTGAATAATCAACAAGATGATGTACACAACTCAGAGAAAAAACTGTATATTTATTGCATGCAAAAAGTTGCACTGGAATTATTTTCTTACCTCAACTGCACAAAAGCTCAAGTTAAAAAAAAAAAAAAAAAAAACCTTGGACCTTTATTAGGTCACCTGAGTTTACTCAGGTGACCTATTGCTATCTGTTTCCGTCTGTCGGTGTGTGCCGTCCATCGTACGTTAACATTTGAACATTTTCAGCTTGTTCTCTGGAACCACTGAACCAATTTCAACCAAATTTGGCATATAGCATCTTTGGATGAAGGGGAGTAAAAATGGTGAAATTCATGACCCCAACCCCCCTGGGGCCTGAGGGGTGGGGCTAAAACCATCAAAATTAATGCAATCTTTAAAATTTTCTTCTTTACTCCTGGACATCAAGCAGTCAAACTGTTGGCATGATTGTAATAAGCATTGAGCCCTCTACCAAAATTGTGAAATAGTAATGATGAAGAAGTGTCCTTCTTTTAAAATTGTGAATTTTATGGCCTCTGGGTCAGGGGTTCTGATGTTAGGGCGGGGCTCTATTGATTATATAGTGAAAATGCATTAATTCTTTGAAAATCCTCTCTTCTGTTCCTGGGTAATAAGCCGATGAACTATGTACATAGCTATGACGAGTAAGGGTGCCTCTTCCAAAATTGTGAATTTCATGGCCCCTGGGTCAATTATCGTGATGTGTCATACCACAATATGCCGATATACCAGTAATATTGCACACCCCTATAGTAGGAAGGAATTTCTGAAACTCTCTAATACCTTACAGCTAAATGGTTTTTAATTTTTTTTATTGTTGTCTGATATTATTTGCTATGGTCTATAACTGTTTTCATGTTACACTTGTGCTGCAGAATTCACATCAGTTAATATTTATGTAAATTTAAAGAAGATGGGTGAACAAGGCCAGCAAAATGCCTATTGTGTGACAAACAAGCGCCTCGTTAGTCTAGGGGTATGATTCTTGCTTAGCATATGAGAGGTTCCAGGTTCAAATACCGGACAATCCAGCATTTTTTTTAATTGTTTATTTTTGATTTACTGAATGATAATATTCAACATATGACATGAAGAAGTTATGATCTCTGGCATGTACAAACTTCTCATAAAATCATTATTACAGTGTGAGAAATATTTTTTTTGGCATTTTTTATTTGCTTCTGTATACATGTATACATTTAATAATTCTGCAAATCCAGGGGGAGGGGTCTGGTAATTTTAAAACAACTTCTTGGTACGGTATGAATACCAAGTACCAGTGTCCAACCCCACCCATTGTTCATAGCCCTGTTCACCCCTACAAATGTGTTCAGAACCTTTTATTTTTCGCTGCTACTCGAGAAGTTCTGAGTAACTCTGGTGAGACTACTGTGAGAGACAATATAAACAGAAAAGTTTCACGTTATACATGCTTATAGGATGGATTTTTAGAATTAAGTTTCGGTCAAAAACTCTTTGTCCAACTTATAACTGAGTCCTAGAGACTTGGGTATTTTTCTGGAAGAGGAATTTAGGAAATTTTGTAACAACTCCAATGGTAATCATTTATTAAGGTCGGAACTTAATTAATCTATTGCATATGCATAAAACCTAAGTGCTCACAGATTATAATGATCCTATATTTGTTTAAATTGTTAAAGCTATATATGGCGTATCTGAGCTGAAAAATAAAAATACGAGATTGAGTGTAGATAAACATGATATATATTATTTACGTTCAAATTTTTATTTTCACCAATTTTAAACTTGAATAACCTCACGTTGACCTTTATTTAATACTTAACACTGTTATTTAAATGTGGAGTCGGTAAATAAATCGATTATTGTTTTAAATTTAAAATATCTTTGAAACGTGATTGATTTCAATTGTGTAATTTACAGGAAAGCCCTATCTTTCTATGAAGTAATAGAACAAATAGAAAGATCGGTTTAATTTTAGTTAGTCTGAACTTATAAAAAAATATGCCATATATGATTTTAATAAAGATCGTATCACACACCCCTAAATACATGAAATAGAGCTGAAACTTATACCAAAAATCAGTATTCGAATATCCGGGACTACTATTCTATTTGTATTCAAATATTTGTCCATGTTATATTTAAAGTAGATCTTTCAAAAATGTTATAATACCTATACTATTTTGCAGACCACTGAAAATTTGTACATGTATAATTATAATAATACAGTTGATAACAATATAGTTACTTGACGTTAAACTGCCCATAGTTTAAGCTTTCGCCTCAAAGAAAATGGAAACAATATTTTTTCGGTTTCTCGCCCTATTTACAGTATAGACCTTATTTTATCACCAAGGTTGGGTTGGTGGGAGAATGTGTAAATTTACATACCAAAATAAGAAACAATCTTTACATGCTAAAATTTATAAAATTCTATGGATGAAAAATACCAAAAAGTCATATTTTGATAGTATGAATGACATATGCTGTGGAATAAGTTGGAAGTGTGAAAGTCCACTTGCGTTATTAGGGTATTCACGTAACTCATTACTGAACATGCTACTAACATTTTAGAAGTCAGCCTGTAAATAAACGTGTTTCAAAAAATTAAAGTCAGTAATTAGTTTTTAGGATTATTTCTTTTTAAAAGAAAACACGTTTGTGATTTAGCAGGCGCGTAGCTGCCTATACACAAGTACGCAAGTGTGTACACATCATTTTAACAAAAAAAAAAAAAAAATCTATGAGAAAGAAAGAGAGAGTAAATCGCAATATCAACCAGCAAATATTTCTGTTTCAAATTATTTTCAAATTATCAAATTATTTTTTTTTTCATATTATTTCGAATAAATTATTGCAATATCATGTCTATAAAATCAAATTTGAAATCTATTATTAAATTATTGCCAAATCCAAATAAATTATTCGTTAGTTTGTAAGTGTTCTATAACAGATTGACAATTTTTAAAGATATTTGTTGAGAAATTAAATTTTAATCATATTGTTGAATGACTTTATCAAATAGTATATATTTTAAATACAGTGGGTTTTTCTTTTTTTTTAACTAACATTTATTATACTTATTGTTGAGCATTATACTATAAAAAAAATGCAGACGATACCAATGTATTGGTAAAATATCCAGTGACAAGTATACGTATAATAAATTTCCATGGAAGTTGAACTTAGCATTAAAAACAATATTTAAGAAATCACTGTCTAGTTAGTAGAGTATGCCAGGGCATCAACCATAGTTGGAAACGTGGGATAATTTGCATAAAGGGCAAAGCCTGTTATGCATAAATTATCCCACGTTTCCAACTATCGTTGATGTCCCTGGCATACTCTACTAACTAGACAGTGATTCCTTATATTTCCATTTCATTGTGAAATAAAATTGGAAATTTAGATTTTAAAAATGTAGACTAATAGATTTAAATTACACGAGGCCTCCCATGTCAATTTCAATAGTCCCCACCCACTGACGTCAGACACAAAGAAAGACGCACGAGATTTACATGAATATTAGGCCTCCTTAGCTCCTGAGCTATCACTTGGCGAAATTTATATTCCGGTAGAATGATCAAGAAATCAACTCAACTAACTTTCAAAGAATAAAAAGTGATTTACAGTAGCTGTGAATCTGAGAATGTTATGTAAGTCTCTGTTTTCATTTATTATGTATTTAAAAATTTGTAGTGTGTTCATGCTTTCTTTCTGATAAAGATGCATGCATAAATGAAATGTCATTGAAGTAATTTTCCCCGTGGTAAATCAATCTAGCAAGGGTTCAAAAATTTTATTTTGGATGCTCAAGTCCGGGCTTGAAGGTTGAATTTTAGGCAAGTCTGAGGAAGAGGTCCCCATTGATAGCATCATTTTGAGAAAAATAAAAACAACTTATTTGATATGAATGAATAAAAACAAAATATAACTGCATATCTTTATTTTTTTTTCTCCATACATAAAATAATCCATAACATTGACACATGCATTCGACTGTTGTCACACCAGTGGATCTAAAAATGACTGCCTCTTTTCTTTTTCAACTTATATTTTATCATTAAGAGCTGACATTGCTGTCATAAAAAGACCTCTTACTTGCAGTTTGCTGAACTTTTACACTCACAGGGATAGACATTAACTTTCAGATTCACTTGCACTTGCAAGTGAACTCAAACTTTGACTTGTCCGAACGCAAAACTTGGTTGCCCAAAATTTAGAAAGAAGAGAACTGGTATCTTAATTTATTATTGTAAATAAAGTGAGATATTACTTTATATTTGCAGGGACTTATATACTAAGTATTTAGTATATAGGTCCCTGATATTTGGCAAGTTAAGTGCCAGAAAAAAATTTGATCTGCTGCTCATGCTTCATTTTAAATATTTGTAAACTCACACTGCTGTGCAGCAATATTTCCTTAAAAATAAAATTTATATTTTTGAAAACTAATTTTTTTCCCCTGAAAAGATGAAGCAACGCTAAAGGAAAATAGTTGCCATGTTTCGAAACATACATGTCCTGATCAGAATACATTGTGCGCCAAGAATAACTCACTGTTGTTCTTTATATTCTGTGAGTTAATAAATAAACTATTTTATAATATCTTATTTCATAAGAATGTAAGGAAAGTTGTCAGAAGGAAAGCGTATTTTTGTCAACTAGATGCCACGAAAGAAAAACGGAATAACGAACCCGATTCTTTGATAAACCATATGATCTAGGAATTTCCGAATGCAAAAACAATGTCATATTCCTGGGTAGAAATCAAATGTTCAATTTATTGTTTTGTTTATAAACTAATATAAGGAAAAAAAAATCTATCAGAAATATTCACTTGCCCGATCGGACAAGTACATCTGCAGTTTCACTTGCCCGAACTGAGAATTTACATTCCCCAGGCAATCGGACAACCGTTAATGTCGATCCCTGACTTAGCTAACACCCAAACACTTGGAGGAAGCTTGTGAAATTGAGTAAATGCGAGTCATATTGTAACAGAAAATAAAAAAGACAGATCTTAATTTCGAGAATACTCAAACTGTCATGATAAAAAAAATTCCCAAAATTTTACTTCAATAAAATAAAACATTTTCATACTATATGAGATTTTTCAATCTATATATCTGGGGTTTATAAAATAATTACAATAATGCCAAGTCCTCTGACTTTTGGCGATTCTAAATGCCAAGTCCAAAACCGAATTTACCGGGTACCAAGTTCTGAACATCAGGTTTAAGAAAATTTGGAACCCCAGTTTATTTACAGAAAAGAGCAATGTTCTGTTAACTGCTGAATTTCATTCTTGTAACAGGTTCTAACCTACAACCTTTGAATGGGTCAAGAGAGACCAATATGTGCCTTATATATATATATATGTATAAATTACAATAACTTGCAGGAGTGCCAGGGTAAGGCTAAGTTGTTCATATGTTAAAGAACTTACATTTGCATGTGCTTATGTAATGATACTTCCCTTTCTCATGAATTCAAAGCAGAAAAATATCACAGCGTGGATGTAAACATAGAGGTCCATATGTTGTATTGTTTGTGAAAGTTTTTGTTATCGGAATTTCATGGAATGTTTGTCAGGAGAGCGAAATAGGGGAAATGACTAGCTGCAGTTGGTTGTCTTACATAAGTTACATTCCATTGAAATCCAGCTGTTAATTTTTACAAGGACACTGTTTTTAGTTGATAATGTGTATGTGCTAACTACCACAATGGTACATGTACATATTTCATGTTTTTTTTGGAAAAAGGAAAAGAAAAGGAATTGAAGAGTATCTAAGCATTAAATTGTTTGTACGTGTTCCCATGCCAAACATGATCCAGTGAGTAATCTAGGACAGCTAAAAGTTTACAAGATGTATTACTTTGTCTACTACTGTTAGTATTATTCAAAGTGAATGATAAATGTACAGAAAAGTTGGAATCTGAGCAGTAGCAATATTCTGTTTTGGCCTCAATGTTTTAAATACAGAGTGTCCTAGGTTTATAATGATTTTTGACCAAAATAATGTTTGTCCTTAGTTGTTTTGAAATTTTTGCCCAGTTGTGTACAAATTATGTTTAGTCCTACAGTTATAAATGATTAAAATATTATAACTACTGGTAATTGGGTTTAAACATATTGTATGAGATATGCAGGAGAATTGAGGACAAGTTCTATTCTAAACACTGATATGCCCTCTTCCCTAATTTTTTTTAATGCATTATTTTATGAGTATATCTATTATACCTGTTTGTTTAAGGAAGTTACAAAAACTTGTAAGAAATTACTTTAAAGTAAGAAGCTTCAGAAGCAAAAGTTACTACAAACTGTTATGCTTTGATTTAAGTTAATGGCTGCACAAGTTTGGTATGAGGCCAAATTGGGAGGAATGGGAATCACATATTGGAGCAAATAGGCTAACATTTAGTCATGTCCAAATAATTAAAATGACCAATTTCTACACTTGTTTCGTGTTATGTAATAAATCATTTACCATTCTAATTTTTTTAAAAGACACATTTTATAGGAAAAATACGCTTCATTATTATTACATTAGTATTACATTGAAGTACTGTAATTTATTTATTGAATAAAGGTGATTTATTTTTTTTACAATGTGAAAGAAAATCAAAGTGGTAAAAGAAAGTGCAGCTAAACTGAGATTTTCATTCCCTTCACAAAGATTGTGGTAGAAAATACTCACTGGCCTGTTAAAAGATATAGAGAGAGAGAGTAAATAAGCTATCTTGAAAGAGACTAAATTAACTAAAACTGCCAATTTGAAAGTTTCTCCAAATATGCATGTTGTTGAAATCCATGTTTACAATGTTTTCAATCTCACAATTGTGACACTGTTGTTATGAAAAGACAAAAGCAAATGGAAAATCAAAGAAAATGTAATAAAACAGAAAATTCAATATTTTGTAGTTGAATATGGAATTAATTTGCAATCGTGAAAATTTAAAAGAAATCCTGTTCCACTTGTGAAATGAATTTCATATCCAACTACAAAGCCTTGAATATCCTCTATTTATCCCATGTTTACCCCTTTATCCCGTGGATATGCCTCATTGGATAATTTTTTCATAATCCACAGTTGTGACGTCACAATGGTTTTTGCGTTAGCGCGATGAAGTAAAATAAAGTGGAGTCCTATATAAAACAGTGTAAAACATTGGTTGTGAAGTATTAAACATGGGATAAAAAGAATCTCCCATGATTTGTAGTTGGATATGACATTTATCCAACTCGTGTGTTTTTATCCCCTCGCCAAGGCTCGGGGATAAAAAACACACAACTCGTTGGATAAAAATCATATCCAACTACAAATCATGGGAGATCCTATATTTAGTAGATTACTAGATGGTTAGATAAAAGTTATATGCATGTATGTATTCAGTGTTCGAAATTCAGAATTATTTTCTATGGGTCCAAAGGACCCACAGATAAAGGGACTACATGAGTTCTTCCAGGGCAAAAATAATACCATCAAATATTTGGGGAAAATAAACTTTTACACATTGATGATCTCTGTAAGTTTATTGCTTCATATGAAATATGTCAATTTAATAAAGGGTATCTACAACTCGTAAGTATTAACAATATGAAACGGTAAACCATTAATCCTTACACAGTCTTACTTGGTCATATGTAACACCTTATGAGTTTAACGTGTTTATATTACTGTAAACGTACTTTTCCTCGGAATAACAATTTCTGTTTTTAAAATCCGCGGGTAGAAAATAACGCAGGTTTCTTAGATTGCCTCAATATTTTGATAAAATTTACTTACGTATACTTGGACAATTTTCCGTGGAAATTTTGTAACCGCATACATGTAGCGTAAATTTATTCCATGCAGAAAAAAAAAATTATATTTTAAGTATTTATTTAAAATGCACATGAAAAGAAGAATTGATACGATCTTGATAAAAAAAAATAACAAGTTTTACCCATCTGAAGTCCAATTTCTTTTAAAGACACTCATTGGTTAATTTGTTTAATATATCCAAAAAATGCAGGAAAGATATAAAAGTTAATAAATACATAAACCAATAGACGTTAACTTAAATCACAACTTCTTAAGCCTTTCCAACAAGCGGAAAAGAAAAACAACCATGTATTTTTCCAAGCTCGTCGGATAGGTCCGAGATGTGATTGATGTTAACTTGTTTCCCGGCAAATCATCGTCGGCCCAAAATTATTTCAAGGACCCATTTAGTCATACTATTCGTAAGTCTTGAACATTTGAAAACATCCTTGCTCATGATATACATTTAAATAAAATATAGAGTCTGTAATAAATGTAACGTCTCTACAGTTAAGCTTTCCTTCATATACTAGTATATTTGTAAATTTACCACTTTTTTACTCCATCTTCCGCCCACTCTTTTATTCGTAAATCTACCACTTTTCTACAAAATCCATTTTGGTTTGCTTGGGTAGCCATTGTAAAGCCACACGTGCATTAGATATTGCGTGATTTGAACTTGGAGCATTCAAACGCTTTTTTAATCCGATGTTTACACAGATTTCAAGCACATGTTTGACAACGACAAGTCACCAATCTCCATGATAACATTGGTTACAATAAATTTTGTCGACATCCCAGCCAATAAAAAAGGGAGATATAGTATTCTAGAAGTGGATGAAAACTTTTGACATCCTTCAGTAAAGTAAAAAAGGGAATCAGCATTCATTTATTATACATTTTTTGCATCTCTACTTTCGTATTCGGTCATCGCAGGAAATCCATTTTTTTAAAACAAAAGATAAGAACTAGTTTTAGATCTGAATTAGGCTAAATAATGTTGTCATTTGCTGTATTTGACAACTGAATGAACTTTCACAATTATTGCTTACAGACTATTAGGGCTGCCATGAATCAGAAGATTTTCGATTCAATTCAAAGAAAAACAACGGTTTTCGAATAATTTCGATTCGATGATAAGATTATAAGAAAAAGAACCTTTTTTTATTTTTGTATAAAATCTGTAATGTTTGATAATTCAAAATAAATAAATAAATAATGATTCATACTTTAAGTAGATTTGTTAATGTAAGTATTTATGGAATGTAAAGCCAAGAAAACAAAGGGAATACCTTATGTTCTAATGACCCAAGAATCAAATGTCTGAAATCCAAATTATTAAAATACTGGTCATTGGTTTCAACAGATGAAACATGCAAACAAATCTTTCAAACAAAACCAATGATTGCATATGCTAAACATAAAAGTATTGGTGATTTGCTTACGAAAGCTATTTTGCCAAAATAGAAATTACAGTTGGATCCCTGATGTGATTTAAAGTTTTGATTCACCAATACATCAAACTGCCGAAACACATTGCTGTCATTACAATACAGTCAATAATTAATTTCACATAAATGATGTCAGTATTTAAAAAAAAAAAATAAGAAAATTCACAGCACTGTGTCGGGTCCTCTAAATTCAGAATTGTGTGGCTGATGGGTGTTGCCTGTTAGTAAATGCACTTATCTTCTGTGCCATCTTTCTGTAGAAAATGGAACTTGGAAGTAGTCCCCCACTGACTTCTTTGCGGCCATTTTCGTGTTTTGTTTACTATAACATGATTTGACATTATTTCTTCCGATTAACCAATCAGAATGCGCCTAACAACAGCGGATGTTAGTCTGAAAAATCAAACCTGAATTGAATCGAAATCCAGGAAAAACGTACCGAATTGAACCGTAAGATTTTGAATCGTGGTTAACCGATATTTCGGTTAATCGTTGCAGCCCTACAGGCTATATCAACAAAGATCACTCTTCAAAAGGCCAAATTAAGCAGCCATTCAAAGCCAAAGTAATGAGCATGAAAAATATTTATATTTGTTTATATAAGTTATGTTAAAGGAGTTTTTGACTTCTTCATTGCAGTTGATATTTGAGTTTAATTATGGCAGTGGTCAATTTAGACAATATTTACATATATATCTTCTTAAATCAATGCGTAAAACAACACGTGCAATGCTACCTCTTTTGAGGTCTGAATCTCCCTCTTTTTCATCATAGTAGGTTAACATGTATGCTTGTATACCCCTTGACAATCAAAGCCATAAATTAAACTTTGAAAACTAATCAAAACAAATTGTTCCTATTTGTAAAATGCGTTGAGACTAATGGTAAATAAAATTGGTGACATGTTGATACACATTTAACAAGCATTTTGAGAGTATTGCATTAGCAATACTAGTCCCCTATCGGCAAGTGTAATCTGGTTCCCGTTAAGAATTGAAAATGTCATGATAATTCCGTCAAAAATCAATGAAGCGGAACGAAATGCAAACTTGATCTATAACTAATCAAGGTAAAGTCACATACCAAAAATCAGCTCAATATCTGAAAGCGTTTAGAAGAAAATTGCGGAAAACCCATAAAAATTGAAAAGGCCATAATTCCGTCAAAAATCAATGAAGCGGAATGAAATGCAAACTTGATCTATAACTCATCAAGATACACTCACATACCAAAAATCAGCTCAATATCTGCAAGCGTTTAGGAAAAAAATGCGGAAAACCAAGTGGGACAGACTGACAGACAGACAGAGGGACAGACAGACAGACAGACAGATGGACAGACTCATAGGAAACCTATAGTCCCCTCCGGTTTCACCGGTAGGGGACTAAAAACAAAATATGCATTTCACACCGTAAAAACTAAAATGTCTTTTATATCCGAGTAACTGAGTAGAAGATTTACTAACCGATACTCGCATTATTTGACAGTTAATCGGGTATTCATTGACAACACTAGTAATAATAGGCACTATTCCAATTTTTTGTTGGCCAAAGGTTGATTAAAATTTGACATGGATTGACATGAGCAAGATGGTTTTTCTGCATCACTGTTATCATTAGAATGTAACTCATTTTCTGATGGAAAAATGTGAAGTGCTGTAATGTTAGGTAGTGATATTAGGATGTCTGTATTAATATCTGTAAATGGACTTGCAATGTAATTTTTGTGTTTTCAGTGACGAATTTCTTGTGCGTGTCCAGGCACAAGTCATGACGCGAGATGACTCCAGTGGAGGCTGGGTACCAATGGGAGGAGGAGGGCTCTCAAATGTAGGGCTCCGGAAGATCACCCGTAAGACAGGGGAGGATCTACTGCACAGTGAATATCTCATTTACGGCACTAGGATAGCTGACAATTCGGTAGGTAATAGTACTTGGAGGAACAGAATACTTCATTGTCTTATATGTATTAAACCTTGTAGGAAATAATTATAACCCCCCCCCCCCAAACAAAGTTTAAGGGGGGTTCATAGGTATCTTCTTATCCGTCTGTCCATGCAATCTTTGTTATTTCTGTTTGAATTGAAAGTTTCCATTATTTTTTTAGAAAGTTACAGAAAATGCAGACAAGCTGTGTTTTTTGTTTTACATTGTGGACATTACATATGGTTTACATAAATGTTTATTTACATGAAGGTTAGTGTGCTTTTAGTTTCATGAGGCAACTCTTTAATCCATATTACTATAGTATCTGTCTATTCTGACCTGAAGAGTTAGATCACGTGGAGATGACAAGGTACAGATCACAAGTTTGGCAGGGAGAGACATTAACTTTTACTTTCACTTGCCCTTTGGGCTGGTAGAATGTTGTGTAAAATATACGTGTACTTGCCCAAATCTTGTTTTGGTTCTTCAAATGTGTGAAATCATATTTAAAGTACAAATAAGTTGTACAATCTAATTTGAGATAATACATACAGAGAGCAGTAATTTCCCAACGTACTGTAATTTTGTTAAATTGTTCCATGATCAATGTATTCTAGAATCCAAAATATGGAATTAGAGAAGCGATAATAGAGATAGCTAGTAGATACATGAAAGCACAGTATTAAAATGCACATCACTATGCTGTATTTATAGTTATAAGAGTACCTTAACTGAATTTAAACAACAATCTGTCAAATAAGGCCAACATTTGTTTATTAAATGATTTACGGGAAATTTTTTTGAAAAATTGGGTCGGGGGGGATAAATAAAAATAAAAATAAAATTCCATATTTTATGCAGTCGACTAAAAAAATAAAAATAAAATTGGAAAAAGTGTCTGATTTTTTATTTTCAATTAATCGATAAAAATTGCCAAATATACAGTGTGGAACTTAAAATATGATAACTGCAACACAAAAATTTAAGTAGACTATTAAACCCTTATGAGAAATGGGGGAAATCTAAGGAACTTCTTATCAAAATATTCATCATCATCATGATTAAAACAAAATGACCAAAGAAAAAAGTTTATATGAGAACCTCACTATGCTCAAAGTACTGAAAAAAATCATGTAACTAATCAAAAATGGAAAATACTGTTATAAAGAGAATCTCAATATAATATAAAACCCAGAATCATGAATTAAACCTGTATTTTACAATACAGCATACGTTAATGCATATGAACAAACTTTTGAAAGCTTGAAAGTATTAACACATTAAATACTGTTTCGTGTGCAGTTTCTGTTTATATCTTTTCTAAAACTATTTAACACACAACAAAATACATATGAGTTTCCAGTCTGTGCAGTGCCGCACATGATGTTACAAGTTTGAAAACATTTCGTGGATATACATGCAAGTTAGATACCTCACATTTTATTCTTCATAAAATTCGAACGTCTATTTTCAATCTCCGTTCATTTATCGTGTTCATCAGAGGTATCAAAATTGTAAAAGAGAACTACTGTATACGGTACCCACTGCGAAAGTGACAGTCCTGTCAGAATATTATGATGATCATTTCTTTTAATTTCTTTTTAACTCTGACGTAAATACGTCATTGGACAAACTCTAATTGATTTTCCTGTTAGCTACATGTATGGTTGACTTGGAAAAACTATTGTGTATTCTCAACTTTCGTAAAATTTGACATTTCTGCATCCATGTTGGCACGTTTTATACACTTCCGAAACAGTTGATAACAAACATCAATTGATTGGATGATAATAAGGGCTTTCAATTAAGTAGCCAATCAGAATTGACGACTTATTTGCACATTATTTTATTTTCTTAGTGCACTTGTATTTACGATCTGCAGGAAATTCAAAAATAAAATCAAAAACAGGGACTTTTATTTTTTTTTGGTTTTAGCTAAAATTGCAGTCGGCGCTACCGTAAATCATTTTATAAAAAAATGTTGGCTTAATGAAGTAAAATAGATATGAATGGTATGCATTGTAAAATGCCTTACTTTTCATTCATCAGTGTTGGATTTAATGATTAGTTGATAATTCAGTCCAAAGTTTGCATACAAAATTTTGCTTATTAGCCAAAAGTTTTGAAGTTTTTGAAAATTGCAAAATTTGAAATATCAGATCCCAGGGCAAAAAGGAAATTAATTAAGTTATAATTAAAATTCAGATTGGCAAGCTTGATAGCTCTAACTGTATGGCAGCAAAACAGTGTATGAGCATTTAGACAATATCATTGATACAAATACATACAGGTATGTATAGGATTAAAATCAGGTTTCATGTGACTGATGAGACACTTGGTCATTCAGCATGTTTCACCTATTGGTCAAAATGGTATGACTGGGTTATTTTGAGGTCTTTCATTCGTTTTTGTTTCATATCACCATTCTTGTGTGATGCATATATATTGACATACATGTTGAAATTAGTGATTTTTCTAATGAAGGGGGGGGGGGGGGGGGGGGGAGTAATTTTAAATGTGAATCATTTTTTACCAAAATATGCAGTATAATGGACTTTATCACTTAAACATTTGTTTTTGAATTAAAATATGTGGGTCAAGTAAGTTCTGATTTTTACTTGCTTGTTCACTTGCTCCAGTCAATATGTCAACCATTTTAAATGAGTATTCCTACATAAATCACACAAAATACTAAGCACAGTTTGATTTAAATTCATGATCCACTCCTGTCAAAGAAAGCTGAACAAACTCTTCAGGTCATTACTATAATAACCATACATGTCTATAATACACATTATATATCTCAAGCTTGATAAAAGAAAGAAGTGATGTAAAATTTTAAAGTCAAACCTTGTTACCTCAAATATATGGGGCTTAGATATCTGAGGATTTGAGATATTGAAGTTGAAAAACATGAAAGGAATTCAAAAGTGGTTGTGACTTCCAACTCACTTTAGAATATCCATGTATTCAAGATATCAATGTTCTAGATAACCGATATTCTGCTGTTTTAAGTTTTCCAGAAACCAGACTTGAACCATTCATTCTCATTGTCAAATCTGGGTTACTCTCTGAGTATTTAGCATTGAGTTTGAATCTTACCATGATTTGGCCACATAAAAAAATCTTTGTCATGATCTCAATCTTGATCTCTTAAAATCATAAATTATTTTAAAAAAATAAAAATTTGAGTGATATAAACATTAGAAATGCTTTTTTAAAAGAAGAATCTAGGACCTATTGGCTGTCCATGTCATTTGGAAGGTGTGATGGGTTTGAACCGTGCTTAGTTTATTTTGCAGGTAGGGACTAAATGCTTCCACAATATGGTACATTTACCTCAAAAACAAAATTTCCACCAGATATTATGGAAGTATATGTACACCATCCCAAAATGTAATCATACTGTGATGACTTTCATCTTTAATTTAAAATCTGTCTAGGAATATGTGAATTGCCAACAAAGCATGTATACATTTTTCATTAAAGTACAGAATAGTTATGGCAGGCCAATGTTGACATACTAAGGACTCACACCTGGGGCTTCTGATTACATGTGGCAAATAATGTTAAAATTATTATGAGTACGAGATCCCTGTTTATACAAGATTATGCACAAAGTATACATGTGCTAAGGGTTTAAAAGACAAAATTAGATACCTTTGTGAAGCTTTGGGAAGACTGATGAAGCTAATTATGAGGGTGAAGCTTTCTGTTGGATTAAAGAGCAACATATATCTCATCGTAAGGACAAGTCCAACTGAGAAAAAAATCAAAAGTTAGGAGTCAGGCATGGAACTCTAAACTTTTAACTGCCTCCCAAAGTCATAAATTTTTAAATACATGCACTTAAGTCATATTTGTAAACAAAAAAAATGTTGCAAGTACTTGTATTGCTAAACAGATATTTGTTTCTGATGTAACACCAGAACAGAAAGAATAATTCTGATTATGATTTAATAAATGATATAAAAATTGGAAGTGGATAAATGGTGTATGACAAGATTGAAGAGATAGATTACACCAGTGTTTTCAAATACAGGTATGATATTTAGTTGACTTCATTGCAGGTTGTTCTAGACTGCCTTCTAAAGCGAGATATTCGCTATGTGAAAGCCAACCCCAAGTTTCATCATTGGCAAACTGATGCTAAAAGATTTGGTCTTACTTTTGAGCGTTATGATGATGCAAAGGCGTTCGACAAGGGAATCCGGAGTGCAGTGGCTGATCTTGTGGACGGTACGTTATATCTGAAGGTTCCTTTACATGGATAAAACACAAATATCATTTTAGTTTCCATTTACATTAGGGTTTTCTTACTATCAAACAATAATTATTCTGTAGACTACTTCTTTTGACATGTCATAATTGTAAGATTTTTAATGACATTGTGGATGGTAAGACATTTTTGCATGTTGATTTTGTATGGATATGAGTATTACAGCCCCATGCATTGAAATAAGTTCTATCTCTCTAAATGCATATACAGTAAATTTTGTCTAATTCGGATATTGTGTATTCTGAAATCTTACAATGAAAAAATTTAGTCCCTTCAGTAAATTAAATTATTTAAAATGTTGTCTACAGCAAATTTCTATGGAAACAGTAGTGTCCATATAAGACAGGTATATACACCAGGTATACAATAAGTTGGTTCCTTCCTCATTATTTTTAGACTGTGCCCTGAATTTTCTTTACACATACAGAAGGAAATTTTTTTTAATGCACTGCTAACTTTTTAAATTATTTATTTGGAGTACTTTAATTTTCATTTTTTTTAATATGTGAACTTAAAAATGCATATATGTATGGTTAAAGTAGAATTTTTGTGCTTTTCAATAAAAAATTAATGCATATACAAATTTCCAGAAAGATACACAGTTGAACTTAGATATCTCGAACACGGATATCTCGATTACCATGGATATGTCGAAGTGATCAACCACTTATTTGTTTAGTATTTTACCCTTGATATCTCGAGCTCCTGGATATCTCAAAGTTTTTCCTCGGTCCCATCACGTTTGAGATAATGAGGTTTGACTGTAATATGATTCTGTATATATATACTTCAAGACAATAATGAATCAGAGAATTCAGCTTGATATGTGTCTTGGTCTCCTTGATACCAAGAAATCTTTCTCAATTTTCTCTATCCTCAAATATTACTCAAAAGAAGGAATCTCTTTTTTCAATATTCACTTAAATTGGGCAGATGGTTTTGGTTTGTGTGTCTGTAAATATTTTCTACTTTATCAGTGGATATCAGTGAAAGGTTGTGGAGGGAAAGGTGTTAGAATGAAGAATGTTTAATTAGATCTTGACATGTATGTGTAACCACCTTGGTAGGAGAATATGGCTATATTTATTCCCTTTATAGTTATTGTATGTAAATGCAAGTGTAAATATGTTTTGCAAGATTGCATCAGGGGCTAAAAATAGACACATGTGACATGTGGAGGAATGCAAGTATGTAGGGATCTTTTCATTGATTACATGATTCCATTGTGGTTAAATGTTTGTCAACTTTCAGTTACTTCCTGAATTAGTCAGTGTTTATTTTCAGTAGATTAAACATTTATTTTAAGAAACTATTAAATCCAATAACCCGAACGTCTGCATGGCGGCATGTATATCTTAATCATGTATTTTTTTTTCTCTTATGAAAACATGAAAGCAAGCAGAACAACATATAATGAATTGTATTTTTTAATAATTTGTTGATACTTACGTTCTCTCAGAGAGCACTTGTATTGGTTTAGTATTTTTAATATAGCTTATTATAATATGATTTATGAAAGGAACCATCAGTATGCATGGCTTAATTAAAAGTGCCCAAATTTTCATGCTCTATAAAAACAAAGCTCCAGACTTTTATATTTAACATTAGACTAGGGGGGAAAAATCACATTACATATTAACAAACATGCTGAAATATAGTGGTCATCTGATACACATTGCCATAATATGTTGAATAATTGATATGTGATTTTTTTTAGGCATACCAGCATATTATGTGCATTAATGAGCTGAAGTTTGTACTCCCTTATAAATTTGATGATTGAAAGAGGGCCAATTTCATAAAATGGGAAGTTGTTCATCTGATTTGTAGTACATGCACTGAGGATCAAAGAGCAATGAACTTTAGTTTTTGTCTTGGTGATCTATAGAGAGAGAAAAAAAGTTACATAATTGAAACTGAAATGAGTCTGAAGTCCAATGTATTGTTTCTCCATTCAGCAGATTGAATTTTGGCTAGATTCCCAGCAGGAGCATTACAGCACACAATTAGTTTGGATACCACTTGGCATTGTAAAGTACGGAGTCGTCATTGTGTTTTACTTCAAAAATCAATGGGTAACCTTTCTCCATTCATAGACTGTAGCACCTAGGTGTGCCCGTTCATTCATAGCCCTGCTAATTGATATCAGCCGGTGCCAATGTTGTGTATTTAGCTTTCCCAGATCAATGAAGCTTTTGACTGGATTATTAGGCTGTTAAAAATTAGGACCATCCACAAATGATATAAATACTGACCCAATAGACCAGTGCCCTAGTTTTTGTTTTATCAAGTCCAGTCACTGAATGTTAATATCATAAAAAAATTGATAATCAATGAATAGTGGAGCCAAGGGTCCTCAGAAGAGGACAGTTTACATGCTGAATGAGTCATCTCTCCACCCCCTCCTTCATTGTAAAGTTAAAGTATGTGATCATTTGTAGTGAAATAGCATCCCCTCAATATGAAGCCTACTTGAGATGCATCTTTTTGCCATTTCCTCATATTCAAGTATTTATGCGTTTATATGTTACAGTAGAAAATTGAAAGAAAAATGTTTAAACAAAGTAGATTACTGGGACTTGTAGCAGTCACTGAGGAAATGCAGACTGAAAAATTTGCATTCATCAGTCTGTTTTATTGATTTCGAAGGTATATGACTGTAGGTGTAGGTGTTGGGGATATATATTTATACTAAATAGACTAAATAGTATTTGGCTAGGAAAATAATATTTGGCCATGCTACGATAAGGGCATTTCTGGGCAGTGTTTAGTGTATGTAGTCATGCATATTGACCCAGTGACAACAAAATTAAAGTACAGTGGTTTTTGTTCTGGCAGACATTGACATTCTGCTGTGAATTGAACTTGAGATGCACCAGCATGTGGGTAGTTCTGCTGTAGGACAGGATTGGTTAAGTTCAGAGAGAGTGACCTAATTATGATGTCAAGACATTATGTAGATGTTGGCTTGTGACATGCTAGACTCCATTTGACGTACTTGTTGAGCCATTAATCACTGTTTCCTACTCCCACCCAACAGTACTGAATTAATAATTAAGTCTTTTCTATTGTTTCCCCAGACATAACATTGGTTCATTTATTCTGCTTAGCATGCTTAGTAGCGTTGCAGTACGCTTGGCTGTAGCATGTATAAAGTAATCTAATCGGGGATTTACACTAACAGATGAAGGAAGGGAGTGTTTAGGTATCGAAGAAAAAAAAAATCGGACTTCCATGGCAAGAATAAAATTAAAAAGGAAAATAGAAGTAACAACATTAATTTTTATGATGTATCAATAGCTGGCATTGAAAAATTATTTGTTGGTCAAATTTGCACCTAGTCCAAGAATAATTAAATACATTAATGAGCAGTGTGGTATTTGAACAGTGGTGTGTCCTGCCTAGTGTTTCATTGATCAAATTGATGTGATCAATAATGCCTGCGTACTGGCTCTGTAATAATGCTAACCGGCACAGCTAATTTCAGGATTGGCAGCAGATTAGAACATGCTTCAACAAACAGATTGTGAATCATGCAAAACAATAAGTTCTCATTGGTACCCAGGCTCCTTCCTCAAGTCAATATGTTGCTCTTTCAAATTGTTTGAGGTGTTATTTCAGAAATTTTTCTATTTTTTTATGCCATGAAGTTTTCATTGCCATAGACAGAATTCTGATGTACACTTGTAAATTCTCAGTTGTGTTGTGGTACATACAATTTCCTTTCAAGTTTTATCCCAACTGTAAGGATTACAGCTTAGCATGATAATTGCTGCACTAAGATCTGTTTTTATTTGAACATTTTCAGTAGTAGATATTTTTGCTAGATGGATTGCCTAGAGGTCTCCTATCTTCCTGTTACATTTTGAAATATACAGATATTACCATGTTTGTCTGTCCTATTACCCTTATTCCCATTTTTCAGTCACCTGATCAGTCACATCTGCCTTAATTTGTCATCTGTCCTTCAGTAACTTTAAAAATCTTTTTCCCATGAACAGCAAAGTCATGATTATAGTCATATTTATATGGTAACATCCTCAGGTAGTGTAGATTCAATTTTGTTCAAATCATGACCCCCTGGGATAGGGTCGGGCCACGATGAAGGAAAGTTTTACATAGGAGTATATATAGGAAAAATCTTCTCAAGAACAGCAAAGTCATGTTTAAGTCATATTCATATGGAAGCATCCTCAAGTAGTGTACATTGAAGTTTGTTCAAATCTTTACCCTCTTGCGAAAGGGTGTGGCCACAATGTGTAATCAAATCAGAATAGGGGGAAAAGAATCTGTTGATAAAGGGCCATAGTTTCTCAGGTGAGCATTTTGCCCCTTGGCCTCTTGTTTTACCTCTGCCAAAGAGGTTCAAGGCCTAGGGTAGGGCAGTTATACAATATGAAGTAAAAATGCATTTCATCTTCAATAATTTTCATCATCTAGGAGTCTGAGAGCAGTTACAAGCAAAGGTGTTATATAAAGCTCATAAATGAATATGATTATATTCATACACATCTATAGAAATTGATTTTTCTATGTTGATAAAGCATTGAATTCACACATATATGTATGTATGAATGTAGATTATTTATTAATAGAACGGAGTGCTAATATAAGTGTCCTGTAATTTGGTAAGATTAATTCACTCATTGTTCTTTTCTGTTTATTTTCTTATTCCATTGCTTCATTTGGATGGATATATTGTGGTAAGTATTGCTAAAGAGAAAAAAAAATGTATGTAAATTTATTGTAGGATCACATTGTTCATTTATGTTGTATAATTCAAAGAAATTTCATAATGGTAACAAGGCTACTTCAGTGCTTAAGTGTTGTAAGTATTTCAGAGTGTGGGACTACTTCTGTGTAGGTAGCCATTTAGCTAGAAGTACTCTGACTTTTGTGTATATCTGCTGATGTTAAGTGGAATTTTTTTTAAAGTCAGTTGCTTGCGGGTGAAAAGGTCAGATTGAAACCTTTGTTATTCACACACACACACATTGAGAGAGAACCAGATGAGTGTGTACTAGAAAATGCTCCGAGGATTGATGTGAGAAAAAATTTAATTATTTTGTATACTGGTATTGAGAAACCTCCAGTGCTTAACAAGTTCATTGGGAAAACCATTATCACTTTTTTTATGATTCGAGATCATTCACGATTTTCTGTGAATGAACTGTTGTTTTGTTATGTAGTGGGTGTGGTTTGGCAACATGTCACATGACCTCAATCATGCGAGAAGGGAAATGACATGTGTACACAGATTCTATCAACCATCTGCTCTTCCATTTGTTTAGTGTGCCCATTGTCACCATTGACATGTATAATCATTCATCTCCTGGATTGCAGTAGTTACTATATCCTATTCATGATATGCATAAATATTTTTTAAAGCTAAATTTATATCACATCTTTTCTATAAAAAGAAATTTACTAATAAACCATGAATAGGGTTGTATATGTAAGTTATTATCCTAAAGGTTACATCTGTAAGAAAGCCAGTATAGATTAGAAGATTGCTAGGTTATAAAGCAAATTGGAGACAGTCAGTGACATATTCTCTAAGAGTTGATGTAGCTAACATTTTATACTAGCATATATATCATTATAAAATTGCATAATTTTATCATCAAGTCTGTGATGCAAATAGTATTTGGACCTAGTTAAAAAGTTAATTTCCTCTTGTTGGTCTTAAAAGTGCATATTTTAAACCCAATATATGCATTACTTAAGTGGGTGTATTGACCAATCTTATTATTTTAACAAATAATTCTTTTAAAGTCAAATCAATATAAAATATTTGTCATTGAAGATTAAATGTAGATTATATTATGTATAAATTATTTACTGCTTAAAATGATTTTTAAAGCATTTAGATTTGAACGTTTTGTAAATTAAGTATTTTCTGTCGTAAATTTCATCTAGGTCAGTGTCATGTTTAAGATGAAATATCAACAGAATTACCTCACTCAGTTTTAGGTGGTGAACTTCTCTACATCTATCAAATCCTACATGACTCAGGTGTCATCTGGATCTCCTTAAAGCTTTATTCATTAATTAATGCTATTAATTGTGCATTTTCTCATTTTTTGGCAACATTTTGAGGTGGGAGAGGCCAAACTAGAGGTTTATTACTAGTTTTAATTGAACTCATTAACCCTGTGCATCATTTTTATGCTCTGAGTGTCAAATCCCTGAATAATGCGTACTTTCCACTTCTTAATTTTATGAGGTGGCTATTAGTCTGTTTATATAGGGATCATATAGAAATAGTTAATGGAAAAATATCTAGTGGTTTTAAAGTGATCTACTAAATCTGTAAGCACTTGCTTTTCTTTAAACATGTTAAATTACCCAAAGAATCTCCATGTGTTGGTGACCATTTCTCAACTCATCTTTGATTCTTTCTACCATGAATAGAAAATGGTATACCTTTATACTCTTTTGTTATAACATTTATCCTTAATTTTTTTCTTTGTCTTTACACCTTTTGCTTGAAACTTAATTCCACTATGAAAATTACACAAATCTGTCACTTAAGTGCATGACCTATTGCTATCTGTTTTGGTCTGTCTTCATTCATAGTGCATTGTCCATCTGTTGTAAACTTTTGAATGTTTTCGACTTCTTCTCATAAACCTCTGAACCAATTTAAACCAATTTTGCTTGTTTAGTATAAAGCATCTATGGGCAAAGGGGAACATAAATTGTGAACTTTTTATGGTCCCTGTCACCGTTAAGCCTGAGGGGTGGGGCCAAAACCCTTTTAAATTCACCTATGATAATGAATCTCTTCAATTACTAATTAATAGGTCGTTTGTATGAAAGAAATTGTACAAGAAATTTCAATGTATGATACAAAAAAATTACTTAATAGTTTTTAATGGTCAGATGTGATAAACAGTTTACATAAGACAAAAATACCTATTTTTTTTTTTACAATGAATATTATCTAAAGACTCAGAGAGGCTACTTGGTTGGCCAATGATTTGCTGGGTATTGTACAGGACTATGCTTAAACACTATTTAATCTAATATGACAAAATGGCTGTTACCGGAACAATGGCAAGTTAAAGTTATACATGTACTAGACAAACCATTGAATTTGTTGATACTTGATTGCCTTATTTCTGTTTTTTTGGTCACCTGAGTTTACTCAGGTGACCTATTGCTATCTGTTTACGTCTGTCAGTGGGTGTCGTCCATCGTACGTTAACATTTGAACATTTTCATCTTCTTCTCTGGAACCACTGAACCAATTTCAACCAAATTTGGCGTATTGCATCAATGGGTGAAGGGAAGTAAAAATTGTGAAATTCATGACCCCTACCCCTCGAGGGCCTGAGGGGTGGGGCTAAAACCATCAAAATTAATTAATGCAATCTTTAAAAATCTTCTTCTTTACTCCTGGACATCAAACAGGCAAACTGTTGGCATTGATTGTAATAAGCATTGAGGCCTCTATCTAAATTGTGAAATTCATAGCCCCAGGGTCAAGGGTTCTGGTGTTAGAGCAGGGCTTTTGGATATATAGTGATAATGAATTATTTCTTTAAAAAGCTTCTTCTCTGCTCCTGAATATTAAGCAAACAAACTGAAATGCATAACATATGAAAGGTGCGTCTTCCAAAATTGTGAATTTCATGGCCCAAGAGTCAGGGGTGTTAGGGTTGGGCTCTGTTGAATATATAGTGAAAATGCATTATTTCTTTAAAAAATCTTCTTTGATCCAGGGTAAGTAAACTGAATGCATAGTTATGACAAGTAAGGGTGCCTCTTCCTATATTGTGAATTTCATGGCCCCTGGGTGAGGGGTTCTGGTGATAGGGCGGGGCTTTAATGATTACATAGTAAAAAAGCAATAATTCTTTGACAACTTCTCCTTTTCTCCTGAGTATTAAGCAGTCTATGCGAAAGTCACCGGACCGTCGGTTTTTACTGGTAAAATTTAGTTCGGGTCGGTAAAAAAATTCAGGATACAGGACCGATTATCCGATGAAAAATTAAGGCCTAAAAATCTGAATTTACATGTACATATGGTCTTACTGTCCACACATATCCTTTATTTGATCCATTTAGTAGTAATACATGTTTAATTTTAATCTATAAGAATCCTGTCATGATCGTTTATTTTTAACTCGAATTTCCACTGTCATGGAATATAGATCCATAGATAGCTCATACGTAGATTCGGTTTGGCGAAATTATTTTCATTATTAAACAGGAGTAACTGTAATACTTCAGGAAAGAAATAAATAGTTTTAAAGTGCATTAATTTTTAAGTTTTAAAAAAAATCTTTGACAATGTGTATTTTGTTTGTATGTGTCAAATAACCAGAAAAAGAGAAAATTGTATGGAATTATACATTACCTTTAAAAAAAGGAAAATTATTAATAGTAAGCTTGTTCATTTCAATAAAATAATTTTTTTATAATCTCAAATTTGGATCTATTTGAGGTTCAATTTAACAGTGAGAATTCCTCCCCCTCCTTTTTTTCAATCTCTATATCATAATGATGTATGATTGAATTTAAAGAAAAAATGTTGGTCTGGTAAGTAAATGCTTGGTCTGGTAAAATATATATTTTTTACCAGACCTTATGTCCTGTAAAAATTTTAGACTTTCGCATAGACTTATTAAGCCGATGAACTAAGAGTATAGTTATGATGAATAAGGGTGCCTCTTCAGAAATTGTGAAATTCATGGCCCCAGGGTCAGGGTTTCTGGTGTTTGGGTAGGGCTCTGTTGAATATATAGTTAAATGCATTATTTCTTTTAAAATCTTCTTCTTTGATCCAGGGTATTAAGCAAACAAACTGAATGCATAGTTATGATGAGTAAGGATGCATCTTCTAAAATTGTGAATTTCATGGCCCCTGGGTCAGGGGTTCTGGTGTTAGGGCAGGGCTCTAATGATTACATAGTGAAAATGCATTAATTCTTTGATAATTCTCTGCTATGCTTCTGGGTATTAAGTAAGCAAACTAAATGTAAAGTTATGATGAGAAAGTGCGCCTCTTTCAAAATTGTAAATTTCATGGCCTTTGGTTTAAAACTGAACCCAACTGTGGCAAAGTTGTTACATGATACTCAGGTGACCTATAAGGCCCGTGGGCCTCTTTTTTTTTTTTTTTTTTTTGAGCAACATATCTATTTTGCTTTATTTTATGAATATGAAATTGACATTCTGTGGATCCTTAACATAGTTTTATTGTACTCTGCAGGTGATTGTTAAGGCCCTTGACCTCTTGTTCATTCAAAATTCTCAGGAAGTCCTATAAAGTGATGACAAATTTGTACATATAGATTTATAAGGGTGGTGGCAAAAATGAAGAAATTTGAACATTAAATAGTCTACAATTTCTTAATATTTTAGAGATTTGATATATATATGGTTCTATTTTACAACCAAAATATTATCAATTCCAGTGAAGTTTGCCTTTCACATCACGTCACGATCTATTTCAACAGATGTGCCAAGCATAAACAATTCACGCCCCCTGGTATAAGATCTGTGTGATTGGTCAAATCATTTTGTCAACTTTGACATGGAAATAGTCTGTTGCATGAGTAACCAATCAGGGATAAGGAGAAACTACCAGTCATAAAGCTTGCGGTTAGGAGGCATGTACTGTTTACCTTGAGCGCAGCTGTCATCATAGGTTGTGACGTAATGCAAAACAGTACACTTCACTGGAATTGATAATAATTCCAAAAATATATATCAATTGATGCATCCGATTTTTTGTTTGTAGCATGTATCCTTAACTGCACTGTTCAGTGTTACTTCTATGCTAAAAGGATTACATCCCATCAACATGTAATATTACATGTAACATTTTAACAAGTTTAAAGGGGGAGGGTTAGGGTTTTTTCCCCAGTCACTTCACCTTCAGGACAATGGTGTCCTTGATAAATTTAGTAGATATAAAGATCAGCATAGATGTTTACTTTTTTCCATGGGCACAACTGCCTTTATGCTTTATAAAAACAAAAATGCTGACAATTTTTGTGTGAAGTAGGAAAACTGCCCAGGCACTTAACTTAAATATTTTTCTTGTAAAAAAAAAAATATATATATAACCCCATACCTAATCAATCAAAAGATCAAATAACAAAACAATTAAGATATGAAATTGGACTGATATGGGTATATTTGAATGTGTATAGATTAAAGAATGCTCCCCATCCTTACATTTGGACTTGGTGTGTGTCTATTGTTTGGTCAATTTCAGGTGATCCTTTGCCCTTGACAGGTGGTAAATTAAAACAAGAAAAAAAGAAAAAACATATATATATATATATATATATATATATATATATATATATATATATATAATCCTGATTTCTGGGTTAGGGGACCAAAGCCATGAAATCTGGCTTAAGTAGACAAAATTTATCTTTTTCCCCTATGTTTTGAAATAAAAACCAAATGCATTTTTGTTGGTACTTGGGCTTATTAATTACCATTTTAACGCTAAATTTTACAGAAAACTTGTAGGTAAAAATATACAAAAAAATTGGTCTCCCTAATATTTTGTAACCCTTTCACGTGAGTTAAGGTGACCAGTGTATATTTTCGTAAGTACTAAATCTGGCTTAGGTGGACATTTTTTTTTCTTACAGTTGTAAGGTTATAGTGAACTAAAATTTAACAGAGAATAGGTAAATGATTCAATTTAAGAAAAATATACCGTGGCAGCACAAAATACTTAAAATCTTGCAAGGCACGATAAACAGGAACGCCAGTTACAATATGTACAGCTTCTTGCTGAAGTTTATCAGGCCTTTCAGAGCAGCTGCGGAGATGCTGTTCCATGCTTCTAATGCATATTCCAAAAGTGGTATCGGTCTTACATGTATTTAAACGTAATACTAGAATACATTTAAGCTAAGAAGTCACGATACGTAACCCTTTTAATTTACGAAAAACTGCAATTTCTTTGGAAGCCTTTTGTATAATACTGTCAGTGTGGTTTTTCCACTCCCCAGGGTTTGAGAATGTAAGTCTAAGATGATAGTGACCAAGAGAAGGATCCATTTGCTGATTATTCAACACTAAGTGCAATTATATATTTTATCTTCATTGCTGAAAAATATTAATAATTTTAGCTTGGTAATTGGGATTAAATTTCACAATTCGTTTTTAGCCATTCTTCATTTATAAGTCGTGATTGCTCAGCCTTTCTAAGTTCTGCACGTTTTGAAAGGTGTTTGACACGAATATGCATCATATGACAATATCCTAGAGGTACCCAATAGACCACCTGGTAGGTCTTGTATATCAAGTAAGAAAAGTTGAAGTCCAAGAATAGAGCCCCGGGGAACTCCAGCTTCCGTCCTTCTCACTAAATATACTGAAAATTTATTTTCGATCTGTTGCGATTGATTGAAAAGATAATTAGTCAACAAGGTACCAGGGTAAGAACTTCACCCGCAAATCTATGCTGTCTCTTGTTCTTTTAAACAAACCGTATTGAATGTCTTGCTGTTATCACAAAATGCAAAACAAGTTAATTCGAATTCTTTATTGTTTAACACAAACCATTTATTATGATAAATTTCTTTTAACTGGGTGACTGTTTAATGATTTCTTAAAAACCCACATAGGCGCGTAGCTGCCTATACGCAAATATGCAAGTGCATACACATAATTGTAAAAAATAAACAAATAAATATAATAGATGAATAAATAAATAAAATCTATGGGAGAGAGAGAGAGTTATTCGAAGAAAAAATCTCAGTACCATCCAACAAATATTCGGATTTCGAATTATTTTGTGTCATACTGCTGAAGAGCGCTTTGAATTTTATATAATCATGACTATATAATAAAATCATTGCCAAATTTAAATAAAGCATTCATGAACTTGTATTCGTTCTTTGATACATTGATAATTTTTGATATTTTTTAAAGATCTTTGAGAAATAAAATTTCAGACACATCCTTGAATGTCATGATCTACTACATGTAGTTTATGATTTAAAATACGATATTTTTTGTTAATAATTAACATTAAGTATACAAGTTGTTGAACGATAGAAAAGAGTATGATACCAAATATCGATTAGATATTTAGCCTAAACTACATGTACACTAAGTTTCCGTAGAAGTATTAACTTTGCGTTAAAACAATAAATATTATGTCTTCTATTTCTAAACAAAAGATAAATGACATAATTTTTATTTTGCAAGAAAATGAATGATATACATGTATTTGGTAAAACTCAGAAACTTCTGGGCCCTCACCAGCAGGCATGTAGTATGGGAAGGGGGGGGGGGGGCGGGTTCCTTGCCTATTCTTTTCAAAACCTAACTTTTGACTATTGAAAATGTTCACTGAAAGGGTGGTTGCCCCCATCCACTTTTTGTTGTAGCATAGTTAAACCATGCTAATTTGATAATATTTTTAATATAGTTTTTTGTGAAAATTGGAAATTAACCCCCACCCCACCCCCGTCGTCCTCTTCGTATACTTCACTTTTATTTGGCTACGCACCTGCCATAATGTAGTTTGTATAACAATTTACAAAGTATCTGAACATTATATTCTTTCAAAGATTTTTCCTATGCAGCATAATAAGGATACCGGTATGTAATTAACTTGATGAATTTGTTTTAAAGACAGAAATTACATGAGTATGTTTCCAAACACTAGGGAATTGTCCGATACGCAAAAATGTTTCAAATAAATTTTTTAGCAAAACTGCAATTTTATTTCTAGTTTTTAAAAACAAAATATGGCTGAATATGTCGAGAAAAGGCTTTTAGGGATTTAAAATTTTAATGTCAATAGTTTGATACACACAAATAACTTTTTAAAATCGTGGAGCGATGACCTGGAGATAGCAAATGTATAGAAAAACGTGTGTAAATAAAATTTTGTAACAAATTCAAAGTAAATTTTAGTAGAACAACACACAATATCTGGGAAAAAAAAATTCCCTTTCCTATATCCAAAGAACCCAATTCAACAGTACGTGCTGAATCTAATTCAAAAGCGCTATTGGTCTTTATAATTTTGAAATGTATAATATATAATAATGGGTATTTTTAGAGGTACACAATTATTTGACAGTTGCAAATAGTAGTTTCACATGCGCTAGTTTACTTATGGGCCCCCCATAAGTAAACTAAGTTAAAAATGGCCTAGCGGTTCCTGAGAAGTCGAATGTGAAAAGTTTACAGACAAGTGGATAGTCAGATGGGCAGACACTGGACAACAGGTGATCATAAAAGCTCACTTGAGCTTTCAGCTCATGTGAGATAAAAATCATTAAAGCTCACTTAAACTCATAAATTTTTTTTAAAAAGAAAAATGCCACTGTCATCACAAAATTTGGGGCACAAATTTTGATTTTACTCTACAACTTTGCAATTTTTAATGTCAACTTCAGACCATATATGGTCAGCTGTATAATGTACATGTATATAATTACAAAATTCTCTTGGTCCTTTCCAACATACATCTATCTATATTACTTGACAAACCATTTGAAATTTGCATTCACATGTTGATTAAAATAGACTATTAGATGTCTCTAGCAGGCCCGTAGAGTGCGGGGGGTGGGGGGTGGGGGTTATAGTATTTTGCTATAGTAAGTTTCCCTTTAGATGCTGGATGCCCCCCCCCCCCACTTTTTGATGTTGTAAGGTCCAGCACTGGCAAATTCCAGGATTTGGACAGTAAATCACCTTTTCTTTTTGCTTGTCAGATAATTTCGGGAAGTCCCCCCCCCCCCCCCACTTTTAGTCAGTTTGGTTTTTTTTTCTTTTGAAACTGTTGCTACGAGCCTGCTCTAGATAACTCACGAAAACAAAGAGTCAAATAATAGTTTTTAACCTTTATTCATTTGATCTAAAATTGACAGGTTAACGAAATAATAATATAGTACATGTACCAAAACTGAAAAAAAAAAAATCTTGTCTTTTGCCACCACAGTATTTTTAAGGTCATATGCAATGTACATGCACTTTACAGTGAACCTTCCAACTGATAATTTTCAGAGAAAATATAATTGAAAATCATGATACCATTAGGTGTTCTTTGACAAAAAAAATCAGCATACATTACATGTATCAGGAGTTTTGAAAAAATATCAAATGATGAAAACCCTTGCATTTTTTAAAAGAAAAATCCCCCCCCCCCAAAAAAAATGATTTATGTGGTATTTTCTTCAAAATTTGATTCAGATAAGGTGTGCAAGCATTACCAGGTATCATAAAATTGCACAAAGATCTTTCAATTACTGGATTTCTTAAATTATAGAGAGAATAAGAAAATATAGTTCAAACTATACTGCGCATATCCTTAAGCCATATCATGTTAAAGACATGAAAGTCAAACACAAACTTCAGCAAACAGGAAGTCTGTGAGCCAATGCTCATTAGTAATACCCCTGCTCTGATGTGAATATACACTCTCATGAATCCCACAATATGGCATGACTAGTCAAAGAGAGTGTCAAAATTTCAAGCATCTTTGATGAGTAGTTGCTGAGAAAACTGCGACAAAAAATTGTTACAGACAGACACACAAGGGTAAATGAGAATACCCCCCTACTTCAGAGTGGGGGTACAATTATAACAACTGTTGCTTACTACTGCAAATGATCAATAAAAGATCTCTCATTACAAATTTTACCTGTTATTAATCTACAAAAATTTTCTTGATTAATATCTTTTGAAAATAATTTTTATATAATTTCACATCTACATCCCTACTGATAAAAAAGCTTCCAGACATTGAAAGTTGCTATTCAAATTCATAATAAAGTTGTTGAATAAAATCCACATATTCCTGGTACTTGACAACAGATAGCTTGAAATGGACAAAGTCTTTTTCACATCCTCTGTTTCTCAAATGCTTTTCCAAATTAAATAAATAACTTTTACTTTATAATATTTACAGAGTACTGTGACTGAATGTCTTGAATTTAAACACTCTTTTTGAAGTGTATCTCTCAAAGGTTGGCAGCCTTGATCTGTAAAAAAAAAAAAAAGAAAAGAAAAATCTCTATTAATCTCTAAAACTTAGAACAATCATAATTGAAAAATTTACTTTGCTATAAAATAATTACAAAATAACTTACGCACATGTATAAAAAACAAATCTCCCTAAATGACACATTTCTTAACCAACATAAAATCTTAAATGAATGGAATCTTTGATAATGATGTTCAACACACTCAGTTGTCAAAGGTGAATTAAGCATCTAAGTTAAAAAAAAAAATCAAGGCTTAAATAGTACATGCAGGATCATATGATCCTGTCCACAAGTTTCGATGAACTAAAGTAGATGTTAACATTCAGTTGAAGTTACCCCAACATATGTACGTATTTTTTTAAATCAAGAACACAGTCAATGTCAGCTATTTAACATAGAGAAATAAAATTGTTTATCTAGATGCACCCCCTTTCTTCTCTTATGTAGATTTTCCTTATATACATGTATATGCATACAAGTTATTAATCCTAAATCACTTTTTGACCCGAGAACAGCTGCAAGATAATTTTCAATAGGTTGCTTCCCCTTATATGTGCATGTGCTTCCTTTTCATGAAGTTTTCTTTAGTTAAATTTCTCAAGATTTTTCAGATTAATTTTTTGGTTAACAAATAGTACTGTGTCATACAAAACTCACAACTCCTCTCATATTTTACCTTATCTTCCTTTTGTTAACAAAATCCACTTTTCCAACATCTCTCTCTGCAGTGAGTCTATCATTAAGTCATTAACTTGTCTTGTCTCCAATACAAAAGTTTTCCTACACAACAGGTTTATAAAAAAATAACAACCTTCATACATGTAAGTTGATATGAAAATATTAAATGTACATACATTGTAATTTAATGAAAAAAATAATTCTAACCTGGACAACTTTTAGCTTGGTTGGCATTGTTATCATCTCTGTTGGCATAATGTAATCTGAACTTTCTAATTTACCCTTCTATCAGGTGGCTATAGTTGCTCGACACATACCAATTTTTTATCCATTTCCTGAAAAAAATGAAATTCTAATTTACTATGTGTATTAAAATGTTATTCCTTTTAAAAAGAAACTTACACTAGTGATTCAGGGGACCTAGGTTCAAATCCTGGTTTGGTCCATCCCATATTTATTTGGTGCCATTGATCACCCCTCGACTTGCAGGTAAAAGGCTTGCCAGGGGTAAAAAGAACTTGAGTTGTGTCTTCAAGGGCAAATACAATTTAAGGAGGGAGGAATTTGGCGATCAGACAGGATTGATCCCCATCGCCAGATCACTCAGTTAATAAACATGCTAAAGCACCTGATTAGTGATACAGAGGGCTGGGTTCAAATCCTGTTCTTGCTTATGCAGCATTTTCCTGTTACACACCTAATGTCAATGGCAGAGAAATTCAACTTTCCTGTCATCAATAGACAAATATTTTGGTGACTAATTGTCTGAGTTCAGCTATATGGTACATGTTAAATTAAACTTTTTACCTCAAAGGCTAAGAACATACAAATTACAGTTTTCTTAGAGACAGTATACTAGGCAATCTGGATACATTTCCTTTGTCTGACATGGAAAAAAACTCCCATATTCATGACAGGTTTTCTTAATTTTTCACTGAAAATAACAGCTTAAAATATGATTTTTTTAAATCTTGTTTACCTAAAAGTTATGCCCCAATACACCTTATTTGACCAAGTTATAGTCATTAAAGGAATCTATTTCTCAAATTAAAGAAATTGTAGGCTCCTTTCATTTACTAATTCTTGACCTTAAGAAAAAACTGCAACAAATATGTTTCAAAAATTGACAGAAAAAGCGATGTCGGCCATCCGTATGGAACAGCGTCCAATCATAAAATTATGTATTATCTAAAATATGGTTGAAACGATGTCAGAGACAAACTAATTATTCATTGACAAACATCTAAAAATTATTAGAATATATTTAGGTCATTGATTTGAAATTGGTATATATGATTTTTCACGAGCCGGAGGTGAGTGCACTATGTGTCAAACCCTGACTACTATTTAGGCATAGTGCATGCAAAGTACATCACTATTGTTATTATTATGCTGACTGTTGTATAAAAACGACAACATTTTCTCCATTTCCAATGTTTCATCACTTCTTACATTCATGTTAGTACACCCCTATCGTGACGTCACATTGTGCTACATGTACATTATCTTTTTTCTTTAATTTTGAATGATCCATGTACAGATACATGTAGTTTCAGAGAATTTTAGTTGAGTGAAGGGGAAAAAATTGCAAGAAACTATTTTAGAAAATTAATTTGTTTATTTTTTTCTCTTTAAGTGTAAAATATTTGAAACTAAGTTTATATATATTATAATACAGTGCTTTAGACAATGTCATCTGTGGCGTAATCGGTAGCGAGTCAGACTGATGATGTCGGGGTCATGAGTTCGATCCATGGCGTGGGAGCTGTTGGATTTTTTTCAGAAAAAGAAGCCACGCACTAGCTATTTCGGCATAGTATGTTTACGATATATAAATTCTTAGAACACTATGCGAAAATAGTTGGGTATTGATTATATAGAGACAAACTGACAGGAAGCATAATAATGTGTAATAAATAAAACGCAACATCGGATTGGGCTCTGCAGCTATATACAGGAAGTGTGCATACTGATGATACTCTTAAATTATCGTTTATTGAATTTTAAAAATTTACTCCATTATGGTCTATATGTAAATATCACACACACACTAGCAGTGCATGTGGCTAAATCAAGAAAAAATTGTATGTGCACCACAAATACTTGATAATCATAGGTAATAAGAGATAACAGAGCTCACCTCAACGAATGTTGTCTTTAAGTAAGGCAAAGTCCCACACTAAACTAATAATCTAGTAGTCTGCATCCCTACATGTAACATTTATGCAATTTTAGTCTAATAGGGCTTGCAGTTACTTGGGAATGGACTTACCTAAAAAATTTAAACTAGTCACTCATCCAGAAAATGTAAGTCAAATCCACCATCTGAAGCAAGTTTGAGAGTGTTTATCCCATGACGCATCATCATGCAAGTTTGGTCCAGATTGCCCTTATAATTTCTTGGTAATGGACCTGTTAAAAATCTTTAAACCTGGTCACTTATCTGGAAAATGTAGGTCAGATCCAACACCTGAAGCAAGTCCAGTAATGTGCATCCTTAGATGTATCATCCATGCAAGTTTGGTTAACACCAGGCTTATAGCTACTATGAAATGAAATCTGCTCCAAAAACTTTATCCTGGTCACTCATCCGGAAGGAAAATGTAGGTCATATTCAGCATCTGAAGGAAGTCAAGTATAGTGTGCATCCTAATATGTATCATTTGTACAAGTTTGTTCAACCTAGGGCTTATAGTTACTTGGAAATGAAACCTGCTTAAAAAAACTTTAATCTGGTCACTCATCTGGAAAATGTAGGTCAGATCCAGCAATTGAAGCAAGTCCGGTAGTGTGCATCCTTATATGTATTATCCATGCAAGTCTGGTCAATATAGGGTTTATAGTTACTTGGAAATGCTCCTTTTAGCTGAATTTGCAGCATCTGAAATCTTGACTGGTATAATGAAACATACTAGAAGCATCCTTCATGCATCTCTGATTAATATAGGGCATAGAAGTACAGCTGACCTTCTGTTTTTTGAACACGGATATATCTCAAATACCATGGATATGTCGAAGTTATATTTTGAAGTCCCATCTGCTTATTCCTTAAGTATTTTACCCTGAATATCTTAAATCCTTGGTTATCTCAAAGTATTTTCTTTGTCCCTTTGAGTTCGAGATAACGAGGTTTGACTGTACTTGAAAAGAAATCTGCTCCAAAAACTTTAACCTGGGATGCGGACGCCTGCACTGACGGTATTACATAAGCTCCCCAACTTCGTTGAGGTGAGCTAAAAATTCAAAATCCATATTCTTGACGTTATCATGAAACTAACTTAATGTCATACTGGGCTGTGCAGCTTGTATATACAATCTATTCACACCTATAATTTTTGTGAAATAGTGTATATTGTTTAATTTTTATATATTTACTAAATCATGGTCTATATTAAAATTATGTTGTAAACATTTGGCAGAGTGGTCAATATCAAGAAAATTATGGCATTTGTCTAAGAACTTTCTGGACAACCCTCATACAAGTACTCGTTTAACTCAAAAATCTTTATTAAGGTCATGAAATACCCAATTTTCATCTAGAATGTCACAATGATCTGCAAAACTCAAAGGGAAAAAAATTGGTGGTACAATTTGGTGAATGAAAATGTATCAAACAAAAATCTAGCATAAAACCCATTATTAAGGTGACCAGAGATATATATATGATCCTTGAAATTTAAAATCTTTATTAAGGTGACCAGGTATTCAGGGTTGTCCATAAGAACTGAAATAGAAAGAGGACATTTTAAAAGTGGAAGGCTGTCTTGGATTCCTCTGCTAGTGAGGGTTGAGGGGGCAATGCAAGAATAACTGGGGGATTATGTCATTACAGGCGGTGAATTTACCTGGCCCCTGAATCTTGAGAACAACCTTGGGTATTCTGCATTTAAGCAACATGATTCCTCACTATTCCTTAACATTGAAGAATAAAACATCCTTAAAAATCAAAAATCTAGCTTACATGCATTAACCCATCATTAAGGGGACCAGAGATATATGCATGATTCTTGAACTTTAAAATCTTTATTAAGGTGACCAGGTATTCAGGTTTGTCCATAAGAACTGAAATAGAAAGGGGACATTTCAAAAGTGGAAGGGTGTCTTGGATTCCTCCTCTAGTGGGGTTTGAGGAAGCAATGCCAGAATGACAGGGGGAATAAGTAATTACAGATGGGGGAATTTCCCTGGCCCCCACATCTTGAGCACAACCTTATATATTCTATATTTAAGCATGTAAAACATTAATCAATTACATTTAAGCAATGATTCCTCACTTTTTCTTAAAACTGATGAATAAACTAATCCTATAAATCAAAAATCTAGCTTACATGCATGAAACTATCATTAAAGCTGACATGAATTCTTAAAAGCGCAACATTTGCATCAATGTATGACTTGTTTCATACCAACTAGCCGTATTCTGCCATATTTCTTTCAGATACCTTGTCTTATTGTAACAATATATACCCCAATGCCCTCGTTACACTTGAGTGAGTTTTTGGTTTGGCTATCGACGCGTGCACATCTCCGACAGTAAAGTATCTGGGAACACATGAATTGATGAAAACATTTCAAAACCACAGCAGATATAAAAACAGTCATAAAGATATGTAATGGATATATGCCGAATACTGTTCTATATGTAAAATTATCAGACTGTTTGAGGCCCGTTAGGGCCGAAAAAAGTCTGATAATTTTACATATAGAATTGTATGAGGCATATATCTTACTTAAAACATTGCTATTTAAATGTCCAAAAGTTACCTTGAGGAGTCCGATAATTCAAATACAATTACACAATAGGAGTTCAGGCATCAATAGTTTTCTATCTGAAACCATCTAATAAATAGACAAAAGAAAAGAGAAAGTTTTTTTTTTTAAGACAGTAAAATCAGTGAGTGAACTCTTTTGTTTCATTCATTCAGTGGCAGTCGTTTGGCTTAGCAGGAACTATGGACAGTGGTCAGGTGATGAGGGATTTTTTTATGATTTGGAATATTTTTTTTTTTTATCAAGTGCTTTTGACATTGATACAGATACAGTGTTGGATGATATCTTCGAAATGCATTTAAAGTAATAATGCGGATTTTTATCTAAATTTTGATTGAATGATATAATGAAAATCTTGGGTTTTAAAAGTGCGGTCATCATGGTCATTGGCGAACAAACCCCGTTAAATGAAGAGATTCGCAGACTGGTTCTTTATCAGAAATGGATTTAAATTGGCTTATTCCCAGTGATGTATCGAAAACGCTTTGCAAAAAAACTGAATGGAAAGTGTTACTTTTGAGGAAGTTTAAGACTCCAGTTTCTTCTTGGATTTGCTATTTTTAACAACTTAATTTCCTCGCGTTCGCTTTCCTTGAATTTTTTCTCCCTAACTTTTTTTTGGTTTCTGGACAAATTAAACCTTGATTTCAATCTTGTTGTTGTTTTTTAACTACTGTCCGATTTTGTTATCACTGCCGTCCGATAATATATTATTGGACTGCTAATCATTATTATCGGATGACTACAGGTAAATTTTTAGACTGCAAGAACAAAGGCATGACGTCACAGCAATGTTTTAATTATAAGTATCGTTTTGAATAATATAAATGCAAGTTTGGAAGAAAAAAACATAGTTGTGCATGTTTTTTAAAAGCATGCCAATATACAGATATATAGCATAATTAACTTGGAATAATTCACAGTAAAAATTGTACAAACAATTTGCAATTATCTATTGTAAGAATGGAACAAACAACCAGCATATTTGATATGCATGTCCATATGCAACTATAATGGTGCATACCGAGAGAACGCGTCGAACGCTGTAAACTTATTCATACCTGGAAAATAGACCACTGTACCCGTTCGAAGATGTGCACATGCCGAGTGATTTACACCTTGTATTTCATTGAAATATGCATCGCAGAAAAGTAATAAACTCTATAAATACTCAACCGGAAGACGTTGTCATGTCATCATACAGCCTAGCACTCAAATACACTTAGTCCGTGCTGATCAGATTTTGGTCAGCTAGGGAAAATATCAAAAGTGAGAAGGGGAATTAGTATTTACGCGACTGGATAAAAAATAAAAAATCATTAAAAAAAAGTCTGATTGCTGTTCATGAAGTGAAACTGAAAATTGTCTAGATCTAATAAACATACAAACATTCTTTGTGTGTTATATATTGCATTACAGGCTTCATATATAATTTTTTAATTATGAAACAAGTCCTACATTGATGCAAATGTTGCGCTTTTAAGAATTCATGTCAGCTTTAATGATAGCTTCATGCATGTAAGCCAGATTTTCGTAATTATCTAAAAACTTAACTGAGTAGTTTGGTGTGAGAAAATTATTTAGAATACAACATCAAAGCATCTAACCAAAACACAAATTAACAAATATACACACACGTGGGGAGTAAGGGGGGGGGGGGGGGAGATACTCTCTTTTTTGAGAGTGTCTTTCAGACACGTAGCATTGTTTTTGAAAGGGGACAGCCGTAAGAAATAATTGACACTTTACTGAAAAATCTTTGACAAGCTAAAAAAATGCTCTGGAAAAATGGGAGGGGGCATCCCCAATCCCCGCGTTCTATAGGCCTGTCTTTAATGGTTAATTTTGTAAGGATTTTTTTTCTAAAGAATGGCTGGTTCTCCCCACTCTCATCCAACGATACTGTATTGAATACTCAAATATTTTTCTTCTGAAAATGATAGTATGAATGGAATCTGTCCTCCCCCTGACTACGGATTTTTTTCAATCCCTTTTTTCCTTTTTCATTTTTCCCCCAAGTATTTCGGCATTTTTCTGAACCCCTCCAAATTTTTAAGTGCCGAAAGTTTTGTTTTTGTTTTTGTTTTTTGGCTTATCAATCATTTTACTGCCCCCTGCTCCCAATCGCATATACACATTTTGAGAAACAGTGCTACGTGCCTGTTTTATATGTATGTATAGGAAGCCCATCCAGTTTGAAAATTTTCCCTAGGTAGTATAAAATTTGATACCTATACAATTTCTTGTATTTTAAGAGAATCTGTAAGGATTACTTGAAACCCTACCCGCAAGATTGTGGATAAATATTTTTTTGCATTTTCATACAAGTATACACACGCACATTCTCTCTCTCTCTCTCCCTCTCATGTAAGCATACATGAGTGGTTTCAAGAATCTCCTCACTTTACATTTGGGTACACGGTTAGAACTATTTCAATTACCAATGTTACTTTCATCTATACTAGGGATGTCAATTTTATTCGAACAGCTTAGTCGAATAGTTGGAGGCTTTAGTCGAATGATAGTCGAATATTCGTTGAAATTTAAATCAATTTTTCATGTCATTTTCACTATTTGTCTTTTATAGACTAGTTGTACAATATTTAACCTACGCTATCACCATTATACAATGAATTTCTGATTTGTAAACATTTACGTAGTACAATAAATACTATACATCTACATTTATCCAATGCATTTGATTTCAAAATTAATATAATATTTACTGCACATTTTACCTAAATGCAGGATATCAAATGCTTGCATTTGTCCTTTCTTGTCATAACGAGACTACATGTACCCGTTAATTGAAGCCATTTCTACGTGTCGTGTCAGTGACCTTTGACTGGTAAACAATTAAAGTGTGCCTCTTATAAAAACAGAGAGAACTTTTAATTATGAGATTTTGTGCAAATTATCAATACAATCTTAACAAGAGGCCCAGGGGCCACATCGCTCACCTGAGCACTATGGCGAGGAAAAAGCAGAAATCAGTTCAGTCTTGAAAGGTTGAAAAGTTTAAATATAAAAGTGGTTTGGGGGGGGGGGGGGGGGAGAATTGAACAAATTTGAATGTACATTACCTGAGGATGCTTCCAATTAAATATGACCAATCATGGCTTTGCTGTTCTTGAGTAGAAGATTTTTACACGTTTTTCCTATGTATTCCTATGTAAAACTTTGATAACCCATTGTGGCCCCACCCTACCCCCAGGGGTCATGATTTGAACAAACTTGAATCTACACCACCTGATTATGCTTCCAAATAAATATGACCAATCAAAAGTTGGCTGTTCTCGAGAAGAAGATTTTTGAATATTTTTCCTATATACTCCTATTTAAAACTTTGATCATCCATTGTGGCCCCACCCAACCCCCGGGGGTCATGATTTGAACAAATTTGAATCTACACCACCTACAGATGCTTCCATATAAATATTACTAATCATAGCTTTGCTGTTTTTGAGAAGAAGATTTTTGAAGATTTTTCCTATATACTTTTATGTTAATTAAAACTTAAATCTTCCATTGTGACCCCACCCTACCCCTGGGGGTCATGACTTGAACAAACTTGAATCTACACCCCCTGAGGATGCTTCCACATATATATTACCAATCACTGCTTTGCTGTTCTTGAGAAAAAGATTTTTGAAGATTTTTCCTATATATTCCTACGTAAAACTTTGATCGTCCATTGTGGCCCCACCCTAGCCCCGGGGGTCACGATTTGTACAAACTTGAATCTACACCACCTGAGGATGCTTCCATATAAATATGACCAATCATAGCTTTGCTGTTCTTGAGAAGAAGATTTTTGAAGATTTTTCCTCTATATCCCTACGTAAAACTTTGATCGTCCATTGTGGCCCCACCCTACCCCCGGGGGTCATGATTTGAACAAATTTGAGTCTACACTACCTGACAATAATTCCACATGAGTTTCATCTTTCCTGGCCCATTGGTTCTTGAGAAGAAGATTTTTCAATAATGCCATTAATTTTTTGCTATTTCGTAATTATCTCCCCTTGGAGGGGGGCGTGGCCCTTCATTTGAACAAACTTGAATCCCCTTCACCCAATGATACTTTGTGCTAAGTTTGATTGAAATTGGCCCAGTAGATCTAGAGAAGAAAGATGAAAATGTGAAAAGTTTACGACAACGCCAACGACGACGACAACGACGACAGACAACGGACAAATTTCGATCAGAAAAGCTCACTTGAGCCTTCGGCTCAGGTGAGCTAAAAAGACTGCATGATATTAATATCCATTTAATTACACTTATAACTGTCCCCCAGTTTACATGTATTTACAATTTTGTAACAGCTGTTTAATATTCTTTATGAATAGTTGCATCACGTCAGATCTTATGGAATTGCAGGTTGAAGCTTTATAATTTGAATCTACAAAACCAAACAATTCTTGAACGGCTCTGACATCCCTAATATATACTAATAGTGTAATACATGTACTTACTCAACTTCAATTTAAACCAAAACATGTACTGTAGATTATTTTATATACACATAATTATGTCTGTTCTTGTCGGTAATTGCATCAATCATGCTTGTAATTTGTGATGCCTGAAAGGGCCCCGATTTGAAAATAATCTATGTACAGAAACAAATTGTTCAGTGTTGCTTAAATTTACGATATATTAGTTTTAGTTTTATATCTAAAACAGTTGAAGCCAGTTCATTGTACGTACAGGTGACTCTCGATCTCTCGAAGTTCAAGGGACCGCAAGAAAAGTTCGAGACATCCAGGGTTTCGAGAGATAGAAAGTGAATAAAATCCGGAATTTTCAGTTCCGATCATCATTGTTCTACTATTATAAATACCGGAAGTATATGTTGATAATATCATTGCATGTTTTCATGCGTATTTTACAGGTAATTCACTTGATTTCAACAACAATGATCGTATTTTGAATAAATAAAACGATCTCTTTAAGTTTCAATATTTATTTGTTCTCATTTCATGATTGCATAAAACCTGAATAGCAATCGTCGGTGTGGCTATCCCCCAGGCTTGATGGGGTCCTTTACCAGATTTCTCGTATTAAATCAGTATTTAATTCTTGAGATAGGATTTCTTGTGCAATGTTTGTCATATTGGGATTATGTACACTCTAATAAAACTTCATAATCTATGGAAAATTATTGACACGCCTCTTAAATTATTTTCTAAATATTTTCGTCTCGCTGTCAAGTCAAAATAAGTTGTGAAGCAATTCCTTTCTAATTTACCAATTATAACCAATTAATTATTTATATCAACACTCGGATGCTCACAGATATAGTGTCATCTATGTAAACACCCAATTAACACCTCCATGCCAACCCTAGGCGTTCACCGTTATCCAGGTAAGTCCAAGCTGCATTAATTTTACGCTTGATTGTACACACGAACAAGTATATCTCAAAACTTCGAGAGATAGAGAGTAAAAAACAATGAAATATGTGTAACGGGACCCAGGTCTTGGTTCCAGAGATAGAGAACTTCGAGAGATTGGAAGTTTCGAGAGATCGGAAGTAAATTTGCTTAGTTATATAGAGGGAAAAAATGGGACCGGAGGTTCACTTTGAGAGATCGAGAACTTCGAGAGATCGGAGTTCGAGCCATCGAGAGTCACCTGTATTTAAATATATTTGATCAAGGAAAATCCGACTTTTTTCCGACGTTTGTTTAAAATATATTGAAGGATGTATTATACATATTCCATCCCCACCCCTCCTTTTATTTTCTTTAAAAGATGTAAGATCCGTAACAAGAATGTATGTTTATGTATTAAATTTGATGTAATGAAGCCACATTCATGAACTATTAATACATATATCGAAACAGTTATTTTGATTTCTGAAACGTTTTATTTGCGTGACTATTTTGTGTAATCAGGCAAAATACCAGTGTCACTTTCACCTTTGATATTTTCCCTGACCAAAAATACTGATCAACAGGGACCACATGTGTTTAAGTGCTAGTGACTATGTGTTTACCGTTGAGTTACAAATGGATTTATTTCTTCCATGATGCATATTTCATTAAAAAGGAAGTTATTCTCTCGACATGTGCACATCCCTGTACCGATAGCAGTATTTCAGGTAGATTTTAAAGCATTCGATGCGTTTTCTCGGCATGCATGCATGTACATCTGAATTTGTTATACTTGAATGCATAAGTTGCATAGTATGTGCATATACCGTGTAGCAGGCATAATGCTCAATAGTACAGTGTTATTTGAAAAATGAGGTAGCATGTGGTAGCCTTTTCTTGTTTATTGTTCAAATATATGTGTGAATCAAACATGCATGTGCTATTTTGATTTTAATGCATTGCATCTAAATTATTCAAAATTTAAATACTTCTTTATGGTTTTCAGTAAAATTCCTAGTTTTTCAGATTTATGGTATGTTCCAAAACTGCTTTATCAGAGATGTGTACAGGTCTACATGTCTACGTGTTCCAAGACTTTGCTATCAGAGATGTGTACATGTCGACAGCCAGGCTGGAAAATCACTCAAGTGTAACAAAGGCATCAGGGTCATCAGGGTTTATATAGCCGGTAAAATAAGAGAGCGAATCTGAAAGAAATATGGCGGAAAAAGGGAGTACGAGAATGAAATAAGTTGTACCAGGATGAAAATATCGCATATTTAAGAGTTCATGTCAGCTTTAAGGGGACCAGAGATATATGTATGATCCTTGAAATTTAAAATAATTATTGAGGTGACCAGGTATTCAGGGTTATCCATAAGAAATGAAATAGAAATGGGACATTTTAAAAGTAGAAGGGTGTCTTGGATTCCTCTAGCTATGCTAAAAGGGTTGAGGGGGGAATGCCAAAATAACAGGGGGATTATGTCATTACAGGTATGAAAATTCTCAGATATTATAAAGTTAAGCAACACATTTCCTTACTACAGGCAACTCCAAATGGCTCAAACTTGGATCTTTCGATGTTCTTGATTGCTTGAAATATTAGCCTTGGGTCTAGTAGCCCTTTTCACAAAAAAACTTAAGTTTTTGCGTAAGATTTTAACTTAAGAATTTCTTACGACAAGAACACATTCGTAGCAGATTGAAGTTAAGATTTTATTTACGACAGACTTCATCCCTAGCAACGACTTCAATATGCTTTATAATCCTTAAATAAGTGGGTGAAAATAAAAATAAAACTTAATTAGTTTTTAACATTTGTCAGCATAACAAACATTATTGACAACAAATATCGAATGCAATCGTTTGTGAAGCAAGGAAGTTTAAAATCTATGTCACAATCAAAAGTCTGACGTAAAAGAAGGTCACAAGTGAAACTTACATCATAAATATTTTGTAGTGTAATTCACTTAAATTTTTGACAATGATTGTGAAAAAAATATAAAATATTATTGTAAGTTGCTTTATAAAGTTCAATTTAACATGTATTTTGGTTTTTGCGGTTATATTTTTACAATAAAATCATTTTTAAAATACTTAAGAGAGGGTTGGGGCTCTCGTAAAGTTATGACAGATTTTGCACTTACGACTTTCTTAAGAATTTTTGTAAAAACGATTTTTATCATAAGTTTTCACTTAAGATAAAAATATGTTGTAAGATTTTTTGTGAAAAGATCCACAGATTTTTTCTCTATATAACTTAGCAAATTTTCTCTTGATCTCTTAACTCTCAATCTCTCAAAACCCTCAAAGTTAAAATGCAGACCCGCTGTGCATAATCTATTGTATTTTACCATTGATACCTCAAAGTGGATATGTGTACAGCGTTACATAATTAACAACTTTACCTTCACCTTTAGAATATATTTCTTTACAGTTTAACTAAAAAATCTTTAAGGTGACCAGATTCTGAAATTATATATCATTCTTTCTACATGCAGTAAAACACGCTTATAGCTAACACACTTATAATGAATTGACTCTTAGAGCAAAGTGATTTTTATTCCCTGTGACTTTAAAATATATTGTAAACTTAATGGATATATAAACGAATTACACTTATAATGAAGCAAAATTTTCCATCCCTGGCACTTTGTTATAAGCATGTTTTACTGTAATTCTTACAAAATTTTGTGATAAAATATCAGGAAAAAGATGACTTTTGGTCACAAAACTCACCTGAATGGAATTGCATGCATAATTTTATTTTAAATTTCTTCAAAACTAAATATTCTAATGGTTAAATTTCATCAAACAAACAGCCCTAGGAATCAACACTTTAAATTACCTCAATTAAACACCAAATCCTCCTTCCATTCTCATAGTTGTACAACACTTCTTCATGTAAGTCCTTTCTTGTTAGCATGTATATGCAACTGTTTTCTTTTACCAAAACTTTTAATTTGATCCACTGATTGGTTTGTTTCATTTTCATTGTTGACATCTGTAGGGAAATAAAAGCTTCATAATTACAGGTATTTTAATCAAACTCAAAAGTACCTCTCTTAACAGATTATTAATCACTCTAAAATCTAAATGTTTTCCTTAACATGTAAATAAGTCATAACAAACACATTTTTAAAATATAAATATACATTTTTTTTTTAATCTGTAACCTACTGTAGTAGAAAAGGAATGTATAAAGAAAATAAAAGGTTGGAATCGAACTAAGGACACTTGTTTCACTAGTCAAATGTTCTAACCATTGAACTATCAAGGCTGATTCATATTAGTCTAAACTACTATTTTGTTCACTCCTTCAACAGTCTTTGATCTCAAAGACATGTAACAAGTTCACCTATCTGGAATTAATCACAAGCCCCCACCCCCACCCCCCCATCACACCTTTGTTTGAATTAAAGGAAGCTTTAAACACTGCTCACTGAAGAGTTCTACATTTAGTATAGGTATCTCTCAATACCTCAAAGTATGCAGGACTGCAATCATGTGTTGTGGGTTTGTGTTCAGTAAAGTGTGCAGAGTTATGCCTAGGGCACATTTAAGCTTATGGTCAAGCAAATCAAATTTTTGTCGTATCGTCAGCTTAAAAACATGATCAGCCGACAGTAGAATCGAGCGACGTGGAGCAGTCACATTAATTCCTAAGAACACTGGTAATTTTCAAAATTTAGATAATTCTCAGTTGGCCAATAGTCGCCCAATCATCGTTCACTAAGCCACAGTTTGATTTTCACCATCAGCCAAGATTTACAAAAACCCAATTCCAATAATGTTGACCCATCGACGACCGACTTTAAGAACTGTCTACCAATGTTCGGATGATGATTGAAGGTTGGTCGACAGACTATTGTACGACTGCTTTAATTGAAGGAATCGACCACCGATGCAGAGAAAATTATAACATGGCCCAACAGACACAAAATTGGTAGGCTGTCAAAAAAAGAGGTCAAATTCGGGCAAGACAATGGCAGATGAACAGCTGACTGTTGCCTGAAGAAGGTATTTTTGCCTCAAAAACTGTCACCCGTTGGTCTTTCTTGGAAATGTGACTGGGGTTTTTGAAAACATGTAAACATTAAAACATAGACACTTCGAGGTATTGAGAGTAAATAACAACAGATTATTTATATCAAGACTGCATTTTGACTTGGAGGGATCATGGATTTCTGAATCAAGAGACTGAGAGTTCAAGAGATCAAACGTAAATTTGCTTAGTTATATAAGTAAAAATATCTTTGTAGTCACCTTTTCATCACCTGAAAGATTGGAATTTCCCTGTTAATTAACTACCATTTTGCTTTCTTCTTTGTTTCGTTCAAAATTCATTTAAATTTCCCTTTTTTCTCACCATTTTTGCAATGAGGTCAGTCATATTTGTTAAAGGATTTTGTGTCTAATACAAGGAGTAACATAACCACAATTCAGATCATAATAGAATTTGGCATACATATTACATTTAAGGAGGCTGGAGGGTCAACAAATTCAGGGTTAGAAACTCCTTAAAACTACAACTCGCAAATAATTGGGAGTACCAAGAAAGTGAACTCGCAATTTTATAAGACTACTCGCAATTTTCATATAAAGTTAAATTCATATAAATTAAATACATGTAACTTAAGGAAAAAGTAACTACTGTACAATACACAAAACACAACTACAGTGTGACTTTTATTTAAATTACTGATTTAATCAAAGGCATTGTGTTCTGTCATATTATATAATTTTGCTACAATTTCAATTGCAAAAAAAATCAACTCGCAAGTTTTTGCGAGTTACTTAATTTTTAACTCGCAATTGGGGAATTCTAACTCGCGTTTTGCGAGTTGTATATAGTGAATTTCGAACCCTGAAATTAACCACCAGATTTAACTTAATTTTTTAGATATGGTATCTTAAGCTGTGAACTATCATTTGGCAAAGAAAAATTTCAAAAATTTTAGTTTTAAAATTTGATCATTTTCTATATCTTCATATGGAGCTCTTCTTCTAATGGAGATCAATATAGTCTAAAAATGGCCACAACCCCCCAGCCTCTTTAAATCTTCACATTTTGCTGCATGTTTATGACATCATGGTATGAAAATGAAGTCAATATGTTGATGACTTGTGTCAAAACCAGAAGTCTCTGATGAGACTGTAGCTCTGCTGGTTTGTACTTTAACAATTTTTTTTTTTTTTAAATAATTTTTAATTAGACAATTTCAATATTATTGTGTGTGTTAATTAATTTCACATGTTATAATGAATATTGGACCATAATCTGTCGTTGTAAGCTGGCAACAAAGAGAAAAGTATAAATTCGAAATGCAAGTCATGTACACAAAACGAAAGTAGGGTCCTGAATAAGTCCCGTGCATCTCGTTATATCCGGAGTCCACTGTACTGGGTTTCTGGTCTTTGTTATGAACTAAATTTTTGTTTTGTAATACAGAGGAATATGAATAGCAAGTTTAGTTATTACAGATCCAACCATATTTTCATTAATTTTGGGGATAAATGACTATTGGGAAAATTAACACATTCAAATGGGAAGAAAGGTACCTCTTTTGAATTAGGAATGGGGCCCTTGAATGGCCCTAATTATAGACAATCGAGAGCCCTAAGGCATCCAGGTGTGGTTCCCCGACAGCTTGGCGAAACGAATTGAATAACTATCCTACTTCCCCCCCCCCCCCCTTGGGATCCCTAATTCTAAATGTTATATGCAAAGCCAGCTGTTATAATACTGCTAATTTCTTTTCCAAAACTGGTTGTTTTACCATTACTTTCATCACCATGCCTCAAAGAAAAATCCAAAAAATTTCAAGAGTGAGAAAAATAAAAATTCTTTCCGATGGTCATGAACATACACCTGCCTACCAATACATAGCTATAAACATGTGGTAAGCACTTTTTATGGCTGTAATGTATTACCGAACATTTTCTAATGTAGTAGGTTATCATTACAGAAAAAGTTAAAACCTGCAGTTTTTAACACACTGAAATTGGATTCCACGTAAAAATACTAATTACAGTTTGTGTACACAATGTGGCATGATTATCTCGTGCAGAAAGACAATGGGATTAGTTAGTTATGCTTCATTGCAAATGATACCTGTGAAATTGATTTCAAAATAATGACATTGCAGTGATTTTTCTACATTTTTTAAAAGGGGCCTGGGCCTTTACAATTGGGAAAAATCATCGACATTTGTATCAAATTGGGAAAAATCAAAAAGATTGAAATTTAACCTAAATTGGCAGGTAAAATGAAATACTGGTATATAAGTAAATGTAACATCATTTATTCAATTTATTTGCTAAAAAATAACAAATTAGACACAGTTCTAAATTCTTAACTTTTTTTTTAAATCTTTGAAAGTTGTCAGTAATTGTGACCAACCTATATTTCCATTTTTTTTTTGGCCATAATGGTAGACATAAGAGAAAATCTTTCTCGTAATAGCCATTGAAGATAGAATAATCTGACATAATAAATGACAAATAATTTTTTTTTTCCAAACTAATTATTAAAGTTTTTTTATGACCCTAGCTAATCATATTGCTGCCATATCTCTGCAATACTAGTTGCATCTGCCGGATGTAGAATCAGTTTGATTTTTATGGAATCAGGGATGCTTACTGTAGAGTTACTAGTACTTGGATTTACAAATAGAGCTATGTTTTGCCGGTTCACATGCACATTACACTTTCTTACGATGTATTTATACAACAAGTTTGACATGACCATGTGTTTTTCTAAGTCTTGTAAACGCACGACGTAATCTGCTGTTTCTTTCTATTATTTTAAGAGTCTGAATGACCGAGAACAATAGCGTTCCTTTTTAGATAAGTCGTACGTAAAAAATTCAATATAACAAAAACAACATCGGTTTTGTTTTGGGAAAAAAGCAATAGAAATTGGGAAAAAATCGGTAATTTTTGAGAGGGGAAAGGGCCGATATTCGGACCTGAAGAGGATATAGAAAAATTACTGCATTGTTACATAATTTAGCTAATAAAAAAGAAATATCACCTCTTTACTTGACTACTGACGACATATTTATTATTTATTTGGCACATTATCAGGTCTGGACGATTTCCAAAAATGGAAGTCAAGAACGATAACTGAAAGTTGCCATAAGTATACATCATATACACGTAAATATTTTTCTGCCCAATCAGAACACAGCATTTTTACACATCCCAAAACATATTTCAAAGGGGTTAAAGTTAAAACTGAATATGTATCCAATATTTCACCATCTGCGCTCACCCAACGGTGATACATGTACTGTTAACATACAGGGGTTTTTCTAGGTCTTTAAATCAAGAGCCTGGGCTTTTCTATTTGGAAAAAATAGCAAAATTTGGTTGTAATTAGCAGCAGGGACCTATATATTGTTAGTATATAGGTCCCTGTTAGCAGATTAGAGAAAATATCATATTTAACACTTTTTTTTCTAAATGAATTCGAGTTTTTCTTCATTTGCAAGGTATTAATTGATTTATTTTACATTCAGTTAATCAGTTTATGGAGCATGCCTTTTAAATTTTTTTTAGCATCATTCCTGTTACATGTATACATGTTACTGAGTTCGACGGACATTATTCTAACCATACTTGTTTGTTTCGATTGTCTTGTGTGCAGGGGTGTGCAATTACCATCGCCCGACGCCCGGGGCTACCAATTTTAGAGATCGGGCTATCATAAATCTATACTGCGTTAGCCCGTCGGGCTAGTAAACACTGGTAAATCTAAAACGAAAGTATACATATATTTACGGCGACTGAATTGATGTACGAATTAACCTTGTTGTAAAATCATAATCTTTAATTCGTTTTAACCTATATGTTTTGTGTGTTGCTATCGCCAGTCGTTTCAGTGACATAATAATTATAGCAGGGACCTAGTATATAGGTCCCTGATTATCATAGTCAATAAAAATAGGGAGAAAAAAGCGCAAACCATTATTTGTTTTATTTATTTCAACTTAAATGTTTTTTTTTTAACCTTTTTGTTATACTTATACATGTATTGTTTTCGGTAGTTAATGGGCTAGTGACTGGCAACCTCGGGCTAGTAACTTTGTTACTGCCACTAGCCCGACGGGCTAGTAACTAATTTTTGTAATTGCACACCCCTGCTGTGTGAGTTCTTACGTCCACTGTTCTTGGCAACTTAGCCCATCTTCCCGTTTCTGACCACTCCATATTGACTTCGGTACAAATTATGAGAGCAATGAATTCCTAATAACTTACCTTTTTTTTTTTTGGTTCTCTCCAAATCTTTGCATTTACTTAGGCGCCATAACGAGAACATTAAGAATTTCGAACCCGATCTAAATTCAACGGATTTCTCTAAAATCCATATCTTCTAAGTAATTTTTAATAAAATTTTAAACTCCTTCAAATTTTCATTAATCATATAAATCACATTTTTCCCATTATTTTGAGTACAATTGAAAGTACATGTTTCTCATTTATTCTCATTTATTCCTTGTAAATAAAATTTCACATCAAATATTTATCTTTGTTTTACTTTGTGTTGCTGGAATTCAGTTCAACCTGACTATCCCAAGAGCAGACTATTATCCCCTCTTAGGGTAGCAGTACAGTAGAATAGAGGGCCGTAGGAACAGAGAAGTGGTAATGGTGGGGAATGTTGGACACAAGCCCCCCCCCCCCCCTCCCCTGAAGAAACACTCAAAAATATCATTTTTGAAACAGAGTAGATCATAATTCATTTGTTTAAAGTAACACTGCTAGATTTTCTTTATTTTATATGTGAAAAATGACTTCAAGGATGCACCAGAACCCACCAAAATGTATATTCATTTATTAATGATTTTAATTTAAGGATTGCACAGGATTGAGTCCTGGAAAAATCTTGTGGTTGGCATATGCCCCCCCCCCCCCCAAAAAAAAGGTATAAGTAACACAGGCACTTGATTCGATAAAAAAAAATTAACCCATAGTATAATAATATTGCGTTATTACTATACTATTTATTACTGAAACAAGTGCCTGTGATAAGTAAGTAGTAATTAAAAATACTAATAAAAGTACTTCATAACACACTAATTGGTACAGTGTGCCCCAAAGAGGCATATAAGTAAGAAAAAGTACAAGTAAACCCAATTTTATTAATACACCAATTAGCAGAGTTATCATACATGTAAGTACATGTATCATACAACAAAAATATGTATGTATACTTATCTTGAAGCTTTTTTGACATTTAAATTTTCTATTTAGAATTTTATTGATTTTTTTTTTTAAATTGGGTAGTTGTGGTACACTACCCCCGTTTTATATCCTTTTTCTTTTGCTAATAAATACATTTTATCATTTCATATAAAGACTTCAAAATTATCTTTGGTAGACCCAGGATTTTTTAAAGGGGGGTTCAACAGGCTAATAATGGGGTCTGAGCCAGTGAGGGCCACCTTGTGGCCCCAGTGGGTAAAGGACAAAAGCCCCTTTAAGCTCCGAGGATTTGGGTCCTTTTTAAATCAGTTTTGTGAGTTGTGTTATGTATATTTTATGTATAATAAAAGCAATATCTAACCAAAAAAAATGATTATTTCACCTTTACTAAATTTTGGCACACATGAGGGGGAAGGGGTATATAGAAACTGTTTTAAGAACAGTTTTTTACGGTAATAGAAATTTCATATTCATCCAGGATTTTAAATTTAAAATACGAATAATAGATTTACCTCCTAAAATTATGTTTCTGGGGAACATAACAAATTTTATTTTAATGCTTTATAGGCAGTGAAAAGGAATTATACACTTAAAGACCTTGAAGACTCAGATTCATATTTGAGTTGTTATTAATATAATTATGATATATGCTGATAAAACAGATTATGACATAATATTAAAAAATAATATTTATACATAAAAATTATCAAATGTAGTACCTTAGAAAATTACATGAATTAATAGCCAAATTATTGTTACTACAAAATAACATATCTTTACTTATAATATCTAAAATTATAGACAGAAACTGTTTACATCATTGAAAACTGCAGAATAGAGTAAAAACCTCTGCAATACCTTAAATTCTTGAACATGTAATTGTAGAAGTAGTCTTTGACAATATATGACATTGTAAGTCTTGTTCAAATCTTAAACCAAATTTTACTCATTGTTCAAAAACTAAAGAGTGTCATAAAAGGAAGGAAGTGGTTTGTGTTGCATTAATTTTTGTAGAATCGTTTGTTATTGTATCTCAAAACACAAATCTCAGATTCTCGTACACAAGAAACCCCCCCCCCTCCACCCCCCACCCCCCGCGCTTACTATCAGCTTCTTTAAATAATGCGTCAATCATATCCATGTTTCGAACGTCAAACCATGAGCATCCACAAACTTAATAATTAATTAAAATAAATATTTGATGATTTTTAAAAAGATGTATCATTATGAATGAAAAGAAATTAAAAATGTGTATTCAGAATTTCCTCGACGTTCGCTGTTAGTCAATATTGACCATAGGTGCTTGAGGACAGGACTCCCCCCCCCCCTCAATATAGACCCCCGGGCCTTTTCGACTTTTTTTTCATAAATTATCTTTTAGTAACATATTTGTGATATAATCCATACAATCAGCCCGAAAAATTACGAAAAACAAACATTTTATAAAAATTCCCCACTCTATATATAAAAAACAACTGTTTTTTATATATAGAGTGGGGAATTTTTATAAAATGTTTGTTTTTCGTAATTTTTCGGGCTGATTGTATGGATTATATCACAAATATGTTACTAAAAGATAATTTATGAAAAAAAAGTCGAAAAGGCCCGGGGGTCTATATTGAGGGGGGGGGGGGGGGGAGTCCTGTCCTCAAGCACCTATGATATTGACGCTATGCAAGCGCGTCGTATAAAAAAGGGGAAAATAATATACAAAAGACGTATAAAACATAAAAAAAAACAGCTGCAAATGATAGTAAGTAACAGATTTATACTTACGAAAAAGGATCCAAAGCACTTCGAGGCGTCTGCCATCGTCTTCTTTTCTGGTTCTCCAGGTCGACCGGAAACCAGGCAACTTATTGCCAGACAAACATGAGTCATTTGTAGACCATGAATTTTCGAAATTTTAAATACTGAACTCACGAATGAATGAAGGGTAAGAAAATATAGGAAATGATTAAACTAAATGGGATATTAATTAAAACTATTCATATATAGCGGATTTTGATTAATATTACACATTTTCTCTGGGCGACTTAATAGATATATATATTCCTATGAAAATATATGCCGGGTTATAAATAATTTAATTATTTCTCGCTATGCGAATAAAAAATGCAGAAATTATAATTGCATTGAAAAAAATAATTACGAAAGAGTCTTATTTCAGGACATCAGTCATCTTACCACAAAGTACACTGCCTTAAGGATCAGTTAAAATATTAGGGAGACCGGAAAAAGTCTGCTTAATCCATCGGGGTCCCAGACCGATATATAAATGCTTAACTGGGTTCCCTAACCAAGAAGTCCGGATTATATATATATATATATATATATATATATATATATATATATATATATATATATATACACGTATATCATCTTCTGCAGTTACCCAAAATATGAATTTTAAAGAGAATGTTTAAAAAAAAAAATGTGAGTGATTTTTAAAACATTAGTAACCCAAACCCATCCACTTACTTTCTTAAAAAAAATTAATTATTGGCCAGGGATCCATATCCTCCGTTTTACACAAATAAATCTGTGTCACATTTGCTAAATAAAACATGTATCAGAACTGACTACAATCTAGATGATTAAAACTTTCCCATTTTAATAGATTACTAAATGACTAAGTTATAATGCATGTAATAATACATTTTTAATTTTTTCCTCTTCATTATATATTTTGTAGGTGGATCAAATGGCAATGCACTGAATACAGATGGGGATGATGAAGTTTTTGCTGTAAGTATAGACACAACTTTCCACCTAGCAGCTTCACAGAGGCTGGGATGGTTGTAAATAGATTTTGATAACAAGTGATTTCACAGATAGTAAGAATACCAAGAGATAACCTAACTTGCACATCCGGAGTTGTGTACCACTCCTCATGGCTGATGTATGAATGTGTTAATTCATTGAAGTAGGAAGCTCCAAGCTGATCATTTAGAGATTGGATTTTTAATAAGTAAGTTTATTGAAAATCTGCAAATAAATAAGGCAGAAAATCACAAATGACCCTCATTTATTTGAATTTTCAAACAGAACTTACTGTGGAGTGACGTTGTCTTTAGGTCATCTGTTTTTAGCTAAGCTTAATTTTTTTAGGTGACTTATTATTTTCTTCTAATTTACACATAGGACTAAATCAGGCCATCATTAAATTTTTTGTTTGTTTGATGTACTCCAACCCACAATTTTTAAAATTGTGAAGGTAGGTAGGTATTTTTTTTAAGCCCCGCCATGAATATGGCCAAAGGATATAGTTTTTGTCATGAATGTCTTCCATCTCTCTGTCCTCTCATCGGTCTTTCCGTCACACTTTGAGTTTTGTTCAGTTTAAAAAAAAAAAAATCAAGATATTTTATCAAACTCCATATGCTGATACATACTGATGAGAGCTATTCAAGTGCATCAACATTTTCTGACTTTGAATTTCCTTTGACCTTGACCTTTTCTTAAATTTGTGTTTAGCTAATTTCAAAGAAACTGTTTTAAGATATTTTTAATCAAACCTTATTTCCTGATACAGACTGCTAAGAACTATTCATTTTTATTACTTTTTGACCTTGAGCTTTCCTTTGACCTTGACTTCACTTTTCTTAAATTTGTGTATAGCCAAGTTTCAAAGAAATTATTCATGATATTATTATCAATTTTCATATGCTGATACATACTGATGAAAGCTATTAACTGCATCAACATTTTTTGACCTTCCTTTGACCCCGACCTTAATCTCCTAATGTAGTGATTATCTCAATTTCAAAGAAATTTAAGATATTTTTATGACTTCTTATATAGTTGCGCTTATATATAATTGATGAGAGCTGATCAACTGCATCATCATTTTTTGACCTTGGCCGTTCCTTTAACCTTGACCTCACTTATCTTAAAAGCTTAATTTCAAGATATTTTAATCAAACCTAATATGCCAATACTTATATATGAGAGCTAATAAACTGCATGAACATTTTGTACCATGACCTTTCCTATGACCTTGACTTCAAATTTGTGCTAAGCTAAATTTCAAAGAAAGTATGTAAGATATATTAATCAAACTGTATATGCTTATACATATTGATTTGAGCTACAGTGGCGACGCGTTAATCTGGACGCCATATATCCGGACGCTTCACCATCCGGACGATATTTTTGGGGAACCGATTTTTTCCACCTTATTTTGTCTCATTAATCCGGAAATTCGCACTCCGCATCCGGACGGTCGATTTCTACTACAAAACGTAATAGTTCATTGAAAAATGACTCTTTTATTCGGACGGTAATTTTTTAAGAAACGACTTTTTCACACTTATCTTGCAGTAGTGTTAATTTTTGTAAAAATATTGGCCATGCAGTCAGTTTGAAGGCGGTTACCTGTGACCTACGAACAGTGGCGTCTATCATTAGCGTGTGTTTACCCCAATTAAATCACACGTTTATTAGGAAGCTCGAAGAATTTAGCTTACACGATTTCGTTTGGGATAAATGAGGGGCCACTGTACTCATAACATCAATATTTTTTACCTTTACCTTTTTTTGACCTTGACTTCAAATTTGTGTTTAGCATAGTTTCAAAGAAACAAATCAAGATATTTTTATCAAACTTCATATGGTGGTACATATTGAGGTCAGCTATTCAACGTCAACATTTTTGACCTTGCCCTTTCCTTTGATCTTGACCTCACTTTTCTCAAATGTGTTTTTTTTTTTGCTCAGAGAAACTATTCCAGATATATTTTATGTAAGCTTATGCACTGATACGTTATTTGGTGAGAATTTATCAACTGTGTCCTTTTTTTTTTTTACCTTGGACTTCCCAATGACCTTTGACTTTACAATTTATTGTTTTAAACTTAGTTCTAAAGAAACTATTCATTGTATTTTCATCAAACTTCCTACACTAATACAAGTTTTCGTATTGGATTACTAATGAACCCTAGGCGGGGCATTCATGTCCTGTGAACCTATTTCAAGTTTGAATTATCTGACAAATTGAAAACATAATAAAAATAACAAATTTTGATTTACTCATGCTTTCATTATATAATGGACAAGTAGACATGCAGATTTAATATTTTTTCATACATCCTAACTCTACCACTTTAGGCAGAAATCTGCTGCCTTTTTTACTCCAGTACATACTGCTTTTATTCAGAACTGTACCGCTTTCTACAAAAACCTTTTTTGGTTCACTTGGATAGCCATTTTTAGGTCACCTGAGTCACTCAGGTGACCTATTGCTATCCGTTCTCGTCCGTCGGCGTGCGTCGTGCGGTGTGCGTCGTGTGTTAACATTTGAACATTTTTAGCTTCTTCTCTGAAACCGCTTAACCAATTTCAACCAAATTTGGCATATAGCACCTATGGGTGAAGGGGAACAAAAATTGTGAATTCCATGGTCCCTGCCCCCCTGGGGCCTGAGGGGTGGGGCTAAAACCACCAAAAATAATGCAATCTTTAAAAATCTTCTTCTTTACTCCTGGACATCAAGCAGTCAAACTGTTGGCATCATTGTAATAAGCATTGAGTCCTCTACCAAAATTGTGGAATTCATGGCCCCAGGGTCAGGGGTTCTGGTGCTAGGGTGGGGCTATATAGATCATATAGGGAAAGTGCATTATTTCTTTGAAAATCTTCTTCTCTGCTCCTGGGTATTAAATAAAGTAACTAAGTACATAGTTATGAAGAACAAGAGTGCCTCTTTCAAAATTGTGAAATTCATGGCCCCAGGGTCAGGGGTTCTGGTGTTAGGGCGGGGCTCTATTGATTATATAGAGAAAATGCATTAATTCTTTGAAAATCTTCTTCTCTGCTCATGGGTATTAAATAAATTTACTAAGTATATAGTTATGATGAGCAAGAGTGCCTCTTTCAAAATTGTGAATTTCATGGCCCCTGGGTCAGGGGTTCTGGTGTTAGGGCAGGGCTCTATTGAGTATATAGTGAAAATGTATTAATTCTTTGAAAATCTTCTTCTCTGCTCCTGGGTATTAAATAAAGTAACTTAGTACATATTTATGATGAGCAAGAGTGCCTCTTCCAAAATTGTGAATTTCATGGCCCCAGGGTCAGGGGTTCTGGTGTTAGGGCAGGGCTTTATTGATTATGTACATTAGTTAAAATGCATTAATTCTTTGAAAATCTTCTTATCTGCTCCTGGGTATTAAATGAACTAATTTAGTACATAGTTATGATGAGCAAGAGTGCCTCTTCCAAAATTGTGAATTTCATGGCCCCAGGGTCAGGGGTTCTGGTGTTAGGGCGGGTCTCTATTGATTATATTGTTAAAATGCATTAATTCTTTGAAAATCTTCTTATCTGCTCCTGGTTATTAAATGAACTAATTTAGTACTTAGTTATGATGAGCAAGAGTGCCTCTTCCAAAATTGTGAATTTCATGGCCCCAGGGTCAGGGGTTCTGGTGTTAGGGCGGGGCTCTATTGATTATATAGTGAAGATGCATTAATTCTTTGAAAATCTTTTTATCTGCTCCTGGATATTAAATGAACTAAGTTAGTACATATTTATGATGAGCAAGAGTGCCTCTTCTGAAATTATGAATTTCATGGCCCCAGGGTCAGGGATTCTGGTGTTAGGGTGGGGCTCTATTGATTATATAGTGAAAAGGCATTAATTCTTTGAAAATCTTCTTCTCTGCTCCTGGGTATTAGATAAACTAACTTAGTATATAGTTATGATGAGCTAGAGTGCCTCTTTCAAAATTTTGAATTTCATGGCCCCAGGATCAGGGGTTCTGGTGTTAGGGCAGGGCTCTATTGATTATATAGTAGAATTGCAATAATTTTCTCTGCTCCTGGGTATTAAGTACATAGTTATGAAGAACAAGAGTGCCTCTTTCAAAATTGTGAATTTCATGGCCCCAGGGTCAGAGGTTCTGGTGTTAGGGTGGGGCTCTATTGATTATATAGTTAAAATGCATTAATTCTTTGAAAATCTTCTCTGCTCCTGGGCATTAAATAAAGTAACTTAGTACATAGTTATGATGAGCAAGAGTGCCTCTTCCAAAATTTTGAATTTCATGGCCCTTGGGTCAGGGGTTCTGGTGTTAGGGCAGGGCTCTATTGATTATATAGTAGAATTGCATTAATTCTTTGAAAATCTTTTTCTCTGCTCCTGGGTATTAAATAAACTAACTAAGAACATAGTTATGGTGAGCATGACTGCCTTTTCAGAAATTGTTTCATGGCCCTTGGGTCAGGGGTTCTGGTGTTAGGGATGGGCTCCATTGATTATATAGTAAAATTGCATTAATTCTTTGAAAATCTTCTCTGCTCCTGGATATTAAATAAACTAAGTACATAGTTATGATGAGCATGGCTGCCTCAGAAATTATGAATTTAATGGCCTCTGGGTAAGGGGTTCTGGTGTTAGGGCGGGGCTTTATTGATTAGATAGGGAATTGGCATGAATTCTTTCAAAATCTTGTGTGCGCCTGGGTATTTTTCAAACAAAGGAAGTGCATGGTTATGATAAGGAAGAATGCCTCATGGCCTTTGGGTCAGGGGTTCTGGTGAGGGGGAAAGAGCTCTATTGATTATATATAGTGAAAATGCATAATTTCTTTCAAAATATTTTTTCTACTACTGGTTATAAAGTAAAGAAACAAGTGTATAGTTATAATGAGAAAGGGTGCTTCTTCCAGAATTGTGAGTTCGTGGCCAATGGGTCAGATGTTCTGGGTAAGGATGGGGCTTTATTTATTTAATTTTATGGTGAAAATGCATTTCTTTGAAAATCTTCTATGCTTCTGGGGATGTTCAAGGCAAACAGAGTAAAAGTTTTAATATGCAAGGGTATTTTTACCAGATTTTTGAACACCTGGACCATTTAGTCAAGTGTTCTAGTCCTGGCCAGGGCTCTATTAACTTGTATTCTGCTGAGCAAAGTTATTCCCCTTTGCCATTCACCTTTGATAATTAATCAATGTAAATAATGTATTTGAAAGCTTAATAGAATAAGAGAATTATGCAAGATAATTTATTGTATAATGAAAATGTACTTTCATAGATTTAATGACTTGGAAAGTCAGATAGGCAGATAGATACTAGACCAATTATTTTGTTGATGCTAATCATACAATTTTTCTTGCTTTTGGGCAACAAAGCTTCATTTTTCAGTTTATGGATCCTCTAAATTGTTGTATTTTACTCAGGTGACCGTTAAGGCCCTTGGGCCTCTTGTTTTAAATACTCGGTCATGAAATTAAGATACTGTAGATCACCAAATTTTGGCGACACTTTAATTTCGCGAGATTGCCATTTGGTATTTATAAGTAAGACATATTTTCACGAACTCTGATTATTGTTCTATATAATCTTTTATACTACAAATATACGCGAGAATTAAAATTTCACGAGCAGAATATCTTGTGTAATTATGCCAAAATAAAGTTCTCACGAATTAAAAGTGATCTACAGTATTGCAAGATTTGATTTGGGAGCATACAAACGTTTTTTCGTATCACTGTTTACATGGATTTCAAGCATGTATCAAGCAGCCAAAAAAAAAAAAAGAAAAAGTACTGAAAAAAAAAATGATCAGGTAGGGCAATTTAAATGGGTCAGTCAGAATAATTCAAATAAATCATTTTTAGCTCACCTCAACGAAGTTGGGGGAGCTTATGTAATACCCTTGGCGTCCCAGGTTAAGGTTTTTGGAGCAGTTTTCTTTTCAAGTACTTCCATGGCCTATATTAGTCAGAGATGCATGGAGGATGCTTCTAGTGTGTTTCATTGTACCAGTCAAGGTTTCAGATGCTGCAATTTCAGCTAAAGAATGACCAGGTTAATGTTTTTGGAGCAGGTTAAAGTTTTTGGAGCAGGTCTCATTTCCAAGTAACTATAAGCCCTATATTGACCAAACTTGCATGGATGATACATCTACGGATGCACACTACTGAACTTGCTTCGGATGCTGGATCTGACCTACATTTTCCGGATGAGTGACTAGGTTAAGGTTTTTGGAGTAGATCTCATTTCCAAGTAACTATAAGCCCTATATTGATCAAACTTGCATGGATGATACATCTAAGGATGCACACTACTGGACTTGCTTCGGATGCTGGATCTGACGTATATTTTCCGGATGAGTGACCAGGTTAAGGTTTTTGGAGCAGATTTCATTTCCAAGTAACTAAAAGCCCTATATTGACCAAACTTGCATGGATGATACATTTAAGGATGCACAGTACTAGACTTACTTCAGATGCTGAATCTGACCTATATTTTCCGGATGAGTGACCAGGTTAAAGTTTTTGGAGCAGATGTCATTTCCAAGTATCTATAAACCCTACATTGACCAAACTTGCATGGATGATACATATAAGGATGTACACTACTGGACTTGCTTCGGATGCTGGATCTGACCTACATTTTCCGGATGAGTAACCAGATTAAAGTTTTTGGAGCAGATCTCATTTCCAAGTAACTATAAGGCCTATCTGAACCAAACTTGCATGGATGATGCATCAAGGGATGAACAATCTCAAAACTTGCTTCGGATGCTGGATTTGACTTACATTTTCTGAATGAGTGACTAGTTTTAAGTTTTCAGATAAGTCTATTCCCAAGTAACTGCAAGCCCTATCAGACCAAAATTGCATAAATGTTGCATTTAGGGATGCACACTCCTAGATTATTAGTTTAGTGTGGGACTTTGCCTTACTTAAAGACAACATACGTTGAGGTGAGCTCTGTAATCTCTGATTACTATGTTTTAATGTTGGTCTCAGGTTAAGGTTTTTGAATGTGGATGAGAAGTTCAAAATATAGCCCATCAATTTTTACATTGTCCTTTATATGTATACATATTTGAACTTAACCTTGGTGTCAGGCATTGTCTCAAAAGTGGTTAACAATATTACACTTGTCACAGTTATATATTTAACATTTTGCAAGTTTATTAAACCCCCTACAGACATGCATGTAGTTTTGGGGAAATAGGAATCACCCTATTCATCTGTTTGTCTGTCAGACTGTTCATGCAATTGTGTCTAGGCCATAACTTTGTAATGGATAAACGTTGGGAAGTTCATAACGTATATACTTGCATATAAGTTGGTCCGCCTATAAGGCGGTTGTATTTTTGGCAGTTATTTTGGAGGGATTTGCCATTGACCCGCTTATACCGTAAGTTTTGGAAGATAGGACGATACTTTTTTTCTCAGAACCGCTGGGATCGTCCTATTGAACGAATCGACCTATCTAAGGCCCAAGTTTACGAAAAATGCCCCAAAATCAGTAAAATTTACATCAATTTTAAAGCAAATCTGTACCATTTTCGTATTTTTTTAAAATTACTTTACCGAGAAAAAAATAATAAACAATAAAGAATTAAATATTTATTCCATTGATTTCTTACAAAATAAGTTCCATTAAATATCCGTCGATGTACAAAAAAACTTATTATATCATCAATAATGTCTCAAAGTATATTTACAACATGCTGTGTCCATCTTGTGAAGTTGGAAGTCGTAATCGTTTACTAATAATAAAACCGCAACCGTATCAAAGTTTAAAAAACGGAGGAGTTTTCACAATCGCAATTGATTTTTTTTTTTTATTACCACTTATTTGTAATGATTAATTGAAATAGTATACCTAAATATTTTTTCATTGTCTTGTGATATTTATTTAAATGTAAAATGTGTGAAATAAACTGTTGCCAGTAAATTCCTAAAATACCGCTAGTCATAACTATTTTGTTTTATATCCAAGGGGTACACCGAATTATACAAAGATTGGCTTCTAATAGAATTTTAATTGTCTGACAGATAGAGGGATATACACTGTGTACACAAAGGTGTTAACACCTGTAGGTTTAAACACCTGCGGGGCATGATTAACAGATCCACGTGCCGTTACAGGGGTATTAGTGCTATACATCATTGAACAAACAAAACTGTGAAATTCCTGATTACTGTTAAATTGCGAATGTACTCTCAATTAAATTTATTTTTTAACAACAATATCTCAAGCAAATTATAGCATGTTAATATGATTAATTTCAATTGCTCACTGTTACATGTAATAGTCATTTGCGTGTTTTAGCAAATCCCTGAACAAGAAATATAATTGGCGGTCATCGCACTTAATATTGTACCCCGGTAAATAATGTTGGAATAAAAGAATGTGTCCACAGTGTTCTAAAATGGAAATGATTATTGTTTGATTTCGGGTATTTCCCTAATTATAGCTGTTGTATACTACCGTATTTATGTGTTTAACGACGGAGTCAAACAACGACGGCGTTGAACAGGCAAGTTGGAGAAAATGCGTTATATCACAATTCAAGGAAGTTTTAACTATGTTTGTGTAAAACACTATTAAAATGCTGTACTCATAAAAATACCAGTTTATTTTCTTCATACGTTAATATCACGGGTTAAGTTAAAGACCTTTACATGTTCTGATACGTAGTTTCTACGTAAGAATCTCTAGAAAGTCGATAAACAAAGCCTCGTCCTATCTTCCAAATCGTCCTATCTAAGGATTTTTAAAAAATTATGGCTGAAAATGAGCCTTTCGACCTATATACCCCATCGACATATACCCCAAAACTTACGGTAAGTTGGTACAACTTTTTGCCAGAATTGGTTGTCAATTTCAAATTAATGCTCTGATATTTTAACATGGTTTCAATAAATATATAGAAAAAATGACGTCGATATTTAATTTTAAATCATTAAAGCAATGCACACTTGAGATAAAAATAAAACTATTAAAATTTATTGTACTTTATGAATAATTATGATTTAATATATAAAGAAGTTGCTTGCGATAATCGGCGGTATTGTTTATAAAATCAGAGTTGTGGAAAACTGCCAGTCATGCCGGCAAAAAAAGCCTGTGGCCGGTAAAAATGCTATCGATGCTGGTCCAAATGACCGGCTCCTTTTTAAGTTAAAGTTTTTTTGTTTTTCCATTCATCATCGACGCAGTTCCCAGCTTAATTATCATATCTTACATACGATTGCGTAATACTTTTTCTTTATACGAGATCGAGGCTGCAAATGAAAATGAAACAAGCATTGTCTCGTGACCTATTAAATTTTCAACTTTTCAAATTTTTCAGAATTAGGTAGAAAACATAAAGAAACAGATAAAGGAAGCTAAATATGTAAAGAATTCAAACACAGTTGGGGAAAGCTGTAAATCTAGTACTTCCGACTGTCCTGGATTTCGTTTTTTTTTCTCAATAATGTTGATAAATTTATTATTGATGCACAGAATTTCTTCAAAGTTTTTAAGACTTGTTTTCTAGGTTTATATAATTCCAAATGCATTAATGTTTCAGAAATATTACGTTTACTATGCTGAATTGGCATTGTCACCTGCCCAAAAGCGGTGAAATCTAAAATTGTTATAAATGCAAAAAAAAAAAAAAAAAAAACGAAAACGGAAGAGGACTTGCAAATGGAGACTAAATGTTATTTTATTAAGTAAATAGATTTGTAATGAAATAAATAAATTTTATGCTTTTTTAAAAATTTTGCAACGTACTATTTCGGACCGGCTTATTTTGTCTTCTTGCTGGTCCGAATGACTGGCTATCTGAAAAAGCTTTCCACAGCTCTGTAAAATACTACCTTTTGTTGTCCAGAAAAATACCAATCATTCTAGGACTCGCCTGCAAGTCGGACCCAGAGTTTTGGACCAAAATTTAACTCCCAAAAACCGACTTATAGGCGAGTATATATGGTACTTAACACAAAAATTGTCTATGGTCTGAAGGTCTGTTATGAGACCTTGACCAAAGGTCATTTGTGTGGTTTCAAGGTCACTGAAAGAAAAAGAGTAAAATTCATGTCCAATCCATAGCTTTCTAATTGAGAAACATTAGAAGTTCATAATTCAAACAATTTTTTTTTAAACCAGGATGTGTCATGACCTTTATCAAAGGTCATTTGGGCAAGTTCAAGGTCACTGGCAGAAAATGTCTGGTCCATAACTTTCTAATGGAGAAACATTGGAAGCTCATATTTGACACAAAGATTGCTTATGACTTGTGAAGCATGTCTTTTACAAATGATCCACTTTTTAATTTGATCCATTATTTGACAAACAATGCTGCTGATACATTATTTGAACAAGGGGGTTGATGCTGATATGCAGTTTTTGATAGAAACTCTAAAATAAAAAAAAAATAATTGGTAAAATATTAGAAGGGTAGAAATAATCAGGAGGCAACATCTAGTTACATTGTACCTAACAATCTCATAATATTAGTTATCCAGGTCAAGGGTGTACGGGGATTTATGAGAGCTCCAGATAATTTTTTAGCCCAAAGTGTATTTACTCCCTGATTTTCAAATTAATGCAGATTTTGATATTCAGCAAAATGATTTAAGAGTATTTTGTTAATATATTAATGTTTTGGTATCTATTGTAATTTTGAGCTTGTTATCGAAATAAAGGTATTTTAAAAGAGAAAAGAAAAAACAACAGTTCCTGGATTTATTTAAATAAAATTTTAAAAATGCCAACAAGATTTTTGCTAAACCTGAGAAACATTTTTTTGACAAGGAATATCATACAGTAGGTAAAGGAACCATAGACAAATAATTTTTTTCTCCATTTAATATGATATCGTAGCAAGTCGAGAGTAAACCGAGAAAAAAAAAATAACGAGAAAAATCAAATTGTCAATGAAGCCATCATAAAAAACATTATGTACAAACCTTCTGTAACCATCCTACTAAACAAAGAACCATAGAGAATCTATGAGAACTCTTAAACATTAAATTCAAATACATATTATGCGTAATGTCTCTCTACAGCAGTTTAATTCATTGGTCTTGAATTTAAACAGAGCTCATTTTCAGCTCTACTGGTCAGAGACCAGAAGAGCTTATGCGATAGTAAGGTGTCCATTGTCCGTCCGTCCATCTGTCTGTCTGTCTGTCTGTCCGTCCTTCTGTAAACAATTTTTCAAAACGCTACTCCTCCTACAGTTTTGATCTGATTTCAATATAACTTGGCACACAAGTAGACTATACTAAGATACATAATTCTGTTTATTGGTTTTTGATTTCAATGAACGGTGTTGCCATGGTTACTATAAATAGAAATTTCTGTGACAAAATTTTAAAACACTACCTCTCCTACAGTTCTGATCTGATTTCATTATAACTTGGCACACAAGTAGACTATACTAAGATACATAATTCTGTATATCGGTTTTTGATTTCAATGAACGGTGTTGCCATGGTTACTATAAATAGAAATTTCTGTGAAAAACTTTCAAAACGCTACTCCTCCTACAGTTCTGATCTGATTTCATTATAACTTGGCACACAAGTAGACTATACTAAGATTCATAATTCTGTGTATCGGTTTTTGATTTCAATGAACGGTGTTGCCATGGTTACTATAAATAGAAATTTCTGTGAAATCTTTCAAAACGCTACTCCTCCTACAGTTTTGGTCCAATTTCAGTATAACTTGGCAAACAAGTAGACTACACTGAGATACATAATTCTTTGTATGGATTTTAGATTTCGATGATTGTTGTTGCCATGGTTACTTAAAATAGAAATTTCCTTGAAATACCTTCAAAATACTACTCCTCCTACAGTTTTGGTCTGATTTTAGTATAACTTAACACACAAGTAGACTACACTAAGATACATAATTTTCTATACCAGTTGTTGATTTCGATGAACAGTTGCCATGGTTACTTAAAATAGAAATTTTCTTGAAATACTTTCAAAATGCTACTCCTCCTACAGTTTTAGTCTGATTGCAATAAATCTTGCCACAAAAAGAGACTAAACCAAGGATCATAATTAGGTCTTTCCACCTTTCCGTGGAAAGACCTATTGATATTCTTCTGTTTCTTATTTTTTATTATTTTTCCGCCGTGTGATTTTGAGTTTCAAGATTTATCGAGAAGATTTATAGTCCATGAGAATGTACTTCGTAAAAGATTTTTGCAGTTGACCCTGCGTATATGAACTTTGATCCCTCAAGGAGTTATTACCCCTTTCGCAAAAAAGCTTGTTATCGCTACTCCTTCGAAACCGTAAACCATACAGGTACGGAACCTTCACCCATATCTTCGACTAATTGAGGGGACTCTTCAATCTTTTCATTGCGAAAGTATTCGTCAACCCCTTTTATGAGTTATTGCCCCTGAAAGTCTATGAAACTTACGATTAATTAAAAATTTTCAAAACGATAAGTTGTAGAGACAGGGACCAACTGCATAAGATTCATTGACCTTTGACCTTAAAATATATGCAAAGGTCAAGGTCATTCAAAATATGAGAAATTAAGCTCTTTTTATAGCTCTTTTGTCTTTCAACATATTCTAAATATCTTTGCATCATTAATATGTCCTCTTAAAACCATTTCAAAGATTTCCTACTTGTCCCCTAAGATTTACCCCTTTAAAAGTTATTGCCCCTTTTACTGAAAACCTTGTTATCGCTACTCCTCCGAAACCGTAAACCGTAGAGACACAAAACCTTCACTAATGTCTTCAGGGTCTTTTGATACAACTTCAATCTATTCAGTGCGAAAGTATCCGATGACCCCTTATATGAGTTATCGCCCTTTAACGTCTTTCGCTTACTATTAAACCTTATAACTTTAAAACTAAAAGTGGCAGAAGCATGGGGTCAAGTGCAATGTGACCCGTGACCTTTGACCTTGAATATTTTTTTCAAGGTCAAAGGTCAAGTCATTTCGAAATTTTTGAAATTTTCATTTTTTCTACCTTTCAAGCCATTTATGGATTCTTTTTGTATAAAAATTAACTTCAGAGAGTAAAATATGAAAAATATATGAAATTCAAAGAAGGTGGAAAGACCTCTAATTGTTCGAGAACAATTAGTCTACTAGTTCTATGTATTGCTGTTGCGTAGTTTGAAGTCCAAGTGCTACTTTTATCTTCCTTTATAAGTACAACCAGTAGAGCTACAGTCTCGTCAGAGACTTCTGGTTTTTAATATTGTTTTAATATGGTCTTTAAGGCTTTTTTACACATATTATAACATTGATAATGATAACATTGCAGTATAAACTTTTTTCTCTGGCAAGGACTCTTTTTTTCTCCAATTATCCATTGTTTTCTAACATTGTTTTCTGTTACTTATACACTTGTTACAATATCGTCTTACATAGATGATACAAGCTTATTTGTGCTTAAAAGTAACTATGCTTAGTGCGTAGTCTTTCTATATAAAGAAATCGATTTTAATCTAAATCATTGAATTCTTTCTCCGAAGGCCGAACTGGAAATTGTCGTTGCCATAACTAGAATAGTCCTGGTTATTGAAATGCTTTTAAATTTTTATTTTGTTTTGATAAAAATTAAACACTGAGCTAACCTCAATTCATATCATTAGTTAAGTTGTACCTGTATTATTCAATCTGTTGTACGCAGTATTTTCGTAGTGTAATGCTTTTTTACAATTGCTAATTCTACAGTTTTTATTTTCAATGCGTATTTTGTAAAATTCAATGCGTATTTCTGCAAATTCACACTTACCCTGGGTTTTATTCCATACACCCTGAGATCGAAGCATGTACAGGGATTTACGCCGAGTTTTATTCCATACACCCTGAGGCCAAAGGCTTGGAATACAACTCGGGGTAAATCCCCCGTACACCCTTGATTGGATCTGGATAACGAATTTATGTATCCAAATAAATTCTTTGTAAAACCCAAGTCCAATCAATGGTGCTTCAAACTATTGATATGATGTATTAAGTGCTATATGTACAATGCATTGTGATGTCATATTTTCTGCTTTTTGTGACAGAGAAACTGCGCGTTGTGACATCATGTTATTTTCCCCTTGGCTCAAGTTGGATGTATGGAAATTTACACATGGCTTGCTAACCAATCAAATCTTGTGTTACAAGCTAGATAGAAAATAAAAATCTGTACACTCATGTTCACAATCATTATATGAATGTTCAAGGTCATGGCCTTAAGACAGTCACACTTGGAGAACGTCAAGGCCTAAGAAATTGGCAATATAACTATGTAGTGAAGTATTTTTTCAACTAAACTGCATGTTAGTGTGTCCTGCCAAGAATACCAATATTTATTTTATTATCAAAGTTAAATTTATATTAGTGACAGAATTAAATTACGTGTACAACTTATATTGGAATAAAAGTTATTAAGTTTTTATCTCTAAAAATGGTTTGCCTTGTCTTATTATAAACATATTATTTCATAATTCTCTTCTTTTTTTCAGATCTTAGATCTTCCGATCTCTCGATCTTCATCCCAGTCAGCCAGTACAACGTCCACTACAACCAGTAGCCCCACTCCTCAATCACCAACTTCAAACGTCTCTGGCCTGGACCCATATTATGTTCACAACCATCACCATGTTCACAGAGTTCATTATGTATCAACTTCGCCTCATAAAGCCAACAAAAAGCCAGTCACTCCTCAGAGTGATAGTTCCAGTAAATCAGACAGTTACCACCAGGATGTTTGGGTCCACGGTGACGACCCAAATTCCTTCAGTTCGAAATCTGATCAGGGACTTTTAGATAGTCATTCAGAACATGAAATGAAGGAGTATTCTTATGTTATAATAGCAAAAACTCAAAAACCCCATGAGTACAGTTACCCCACTCTAGAATCTGTTCACAAACCCCCCTCTAAAAGGGAAACGACCAGCAACATAAAACATCAACCTTCCATTCAGGAGCATCCACCTCTCCCCAAGAAAAAGGAAAAAAAAAGAACTAATCACCCTCTATTAGGATCTTCTAAGTTTCGCTGCAAACACTGCCATGACAACTTTACTCAAGAGGAAAATGGTCGTGGTAGTTGCGAAGAGGCCCCAGACGGGGTAGAAAAGTGTATAGAATATGTCACCTGTGTTTGGTGTGCAAAGGGACTAATATATCACTGTATGAGTGACCCTGATGGGGACTATGGGCACCCATGTTACTGTGATCCCAGTGATGCTAATAATTGTAAAAAGTGGACTGCTTTAACAATTTTGTCATTTTTTGTTCCGTGTCTATGGTGCTACTGGCCATTAACGGCCTGTCATAAGTGTGGGGTGAAGTGTGGATGTTGTGGAGGGCGACACAAGGCAGTATAGTAAAGAATCAACCGCATCATCAACATCCTAAACTTCTGCTTAGCAGAAGATTGACGTTGGGTACAAATAAGGAAAAATCGACAACTTTAAAAGGAGGACACTGAGGCATACCTACTTTTTCTTAAGTACTAATGCCCTCTTGCAAGCTCCTGATGGTAGTCTGTAAATTCCTCAGAAAAAAAACAAGAAAATTACAGCCTCTTTTTCACAAATTGAGAAGCAGATGACATATGAGGACTCGTGCTTGTACAAGATAAACGTCTGCCTAAACTCTTTCTCTGTTGGGCTTCAAGGGAATGCAGCATCCTCCAAAAGAAGTTGATGATGCTTACTCCCACATAAGCTCATCGCATGAACAGAGCTCCCTGTTGAATATTGAACCAACAATGTGGCATCACTTTACTGATATTTTCTCAGTAAAAAATGCCTCATTTTCCAGAGAGCTTTTTTCCCCTATGCCTTATGTCTACTTACATTTTGATGCCTATTTTTTTTTTTAATGTTTTGAAAGAATTCTCATGTTATTATATCAACTTGTTTTTATGTTCATGAAAGGTACACTACATGTACCATTGTATTTTAACTGCCACTGCTACTTCTAGTCATTGTTTTACATCTCTTTTATAATTCATTATTGTAAGACTCATATTTTGATATGTGAAATGGAAAAGAGTGAATTTATTGTAAAAAAATTGGGAGGGGAAAAATTGTATCCACATCAACAGTATTAAATTCTGTAAATAAATTGTTTGGTACATAAAAATGGGGGAAAAAATTGAATGAAATTATACAACCGGATTCTCTAAGGAAGTAATATATGTGTACATTGAATAGGTTGAATGCATTTGTAATAGATCTTGAGTTCATCCGTAGGGAAGTTATTGTGTAGGAAATCTTTAAAATTTTACAATTTACAGTAAACAAACACAATATGTGTCTTTTTTTATGCTCTAATGTACATGTTCTATAAATTTCTGTTGATTTTTTTTTTTACCCCAAAGTTAAAAAAAAGGTTATGGTTATGATGATTATACAGTTGGGTAATTTTTGAAGTACAGATTCTACTAAAGACTTGTGTCCAGAGTTCGATGAAGGTTGTAATTGTTTAGTATTATTGCTATGAGCAAAAAATTTTGTAAGTGATGTTTTATGTGAATTATTATTGAACCACAGGTCTCTGGTTTTATTTTCTTAAATGTTTGTACATAAAATTCAGACCATAACTAATAATTTTAGATTTCTCATCAGTGTTCAGTCTAGAAATCACACCATATGGGTTCTAGTAGGATAACCAGACACTTCAGGGAGTTTGACAGTTTGGCCTTGACTGATAGGTCCAACATTCAACTTTTCAGTAGAGATTCTGAGCTGGCTCTTGGGACAGTGATAATATGGCCCCAGAATTCTTAAAATGTAAATAGAACATGCTGGGGGGGGGGGGGGGGCTAATTTATTGGCTTCAAACTTGAATTGGGAGTAGAAGAAGATTACGTCCCAGAGATTAGTAATCTGTATTAAAAAAATTAAAAATAATTATATACTGTGTCGTTGTAAAAAAATTAAAATTGAAAATCGAAGCCAGAAAATTACAAAATAGAAAATGTTAATCATCACGTTTAATTGAAATACAAGTTTAAAAAAAAATTCCCATTTGAATAAAATTGTGAATTTACTGATGAAACTGAAGACTTATTTAGCCTAAAGATACTTACTCGGAGATAAATTAGAACAAGGAATAATCTTAAGCTTTTAATAGGCCTAATTGTCAAAAAAGTCTGGGTTGAGGTGGCCAGAATTCATAGGGCCAAACAGTTGAACATTTTCTAGTGACCTAATAGCCAAAATATTTAGGACCATTCAAACATAATTTAAAATTCATACCTATTACCACATTATTAGTTGTCTTTTTACAAAAGTACCTGCGGCTAAGACCAGTATTTATTTTTGCAGTTTATTTCAATTTTTGTGATTTAATAATGTTGAGAAGAATTCAGTTTTGTAAATTTTATTTAAGTATAATCTCACAAAATTATGAAGTTGACGAGATTTTAGAACTATTTGAAAATTTTAAACTTGGTTGTAAGTTCTTTTTGTAAAATGGGACCCAGATCTTATCAGCAGTATACATTAGAAATTACTACTATTCTGTATCCATACAGTATCTTTGGGTTTTCAAACTTCTTTTTCGGTCTAATTTCAGAGTGATTCCCCAGTTCTAACTTGACTCCTCCCTCCCTTCATATGACCCATTTTTTTAAACACATATATTTATAACTTAGGTTTCTTAAGTAAAATTAGAAAGAACCATATTGGCACAAATTGTGCTGAATCCTAGATTGAACACTGCAGTATAATAAACTTTGTGTGCCTGTAGAAAATGATGCTTACTGGAAATTCACACTTGGAGAGGAATATGCAACAACAAAATGTAATTGATTTTTTCCCCCCTAAATTTTTTGTAGGCAACTTTCAAAGTTTCTTTAAAACCAAGTCGTTTCCATTAAAAGCAATTCAGAACCATTACCAAAATCAATACTTTTATACAGTGTAGGAAAGATAACTGTGCTTTGGATATATGGAGATGGATCCATTGTTTTTGTGGTGTTGAATGTGTGCTTCTATGTGTCGGATGTCTTTATGCTCGCCTTGATGTGTGAGTGATAATTTAGAATGAAGAAGTAAGTTGTATCTACAGTGTATGTTTCTTTCTTTTTTTATGAATTTGAATAAAACTTGTTACAAGTATTACTGTACATTTAATTGTTGATGAAAATTATATATATTAGTTTTGTTGTATATTTTTTTTCATGTATGACACAATCATATTTTTGAGACTAAGGAAAAAGTCAGTTTGAGTTAATGTTTGGATTGAATTGTGTAACTAGAAGGTTGTATAGAAACCCATGACATATTTTTTGTTGTTCCAACACTACAGGATTAATCACTGCACATATCAACTGATTTGGATGGCTATTAGACACTCCTTTTCCTCAAATAAAGCTAGGAAAAACTAACAGTGTACATGTATTTAAAAATCAATTATTTGTATAGAACCAATCTAAATAAATACAACTATCATTTAAAAGTTCTGTCTTTACATTTTCATTTCAGAAAATGATGAGTGTTGACACTCTTTTTAAAATTTTTGTTGTTATTTCACAGTAATTAGTTTTCAACAGCATTGCGGTAAATGTTGTCTGTGACTCTAATTATTAAATATATATTTTTTAGTCTGAAAGTGTTAATTTTTCATCGTAAGCTCTTTTTTGTATTATTTTTAACACAGGTTTGTCATCCAATGCTACAGAATCAGCTGTTGTGATTTTATACCAAGAAATGTGCAATTTTTCTGTTTGTGTTTACATTGTTTATTCTTGTGTAATTTTTTTCTGTTTTTGTTTGTTTTTTTTTTATTTTGAGGGAGGGGGGTGTTCATTTCCATGCATCATCTTAAAACCATTCTGTTATACAAGATGCTCTGTTGTAGTATAAGTGGATGAGATGTGCATCGTTTCAAAGGTTTTCTCTTATAATGTTTTATCATTCAGATTATTGCTGTAAAAATAATCTGATAAAAGAATTATTGTTAATGCATAAATGGCAAATTATGATAATCATGTTACAAACTTAACCATTGTAATAAAATAAAATTTTCATATCCCACTTCTCTCCTATTTAAGTATGAAAATATTTTTTTCAAAAATATGTAACAGTTGTATCTGTATTTCAGATTGTAAAATTCAAATGTACATTTCCTGTGTATTTATGAGTTATGTTTGACTACAGATTGATCTATTGTTCTGTAGCTAGCATAAACCTCTCTCAAATCTGAATAAGTTTCACTGCAATGATCAGAAAAAAGACAGCAAGCATGCAATGAGTTGTCTGCGACATTGTGATCTGTCAGTGCTTTTTGTTTAGTGATAGCTTTTAATGGAGAATGACCCTTAAGACCCAGTACTTGTGGCCTGTATCGACAATGTCCGAACACAAAATGTCTGCTTGTCCAAGTGTTTCTCCTATTGTTTCTGTTTGTCCATTGGTTCTATGTAATTCAACTTCAGTTTTCTGATTTGGTTGGTATGAGACAAGGAGGAACACTTTGTACAAGACTATTTGTTCTGTTTATTCATCAACAGGCAGCTGTCAATATAATGGAGGAATGTGGAATATTACACCCATTTTTTTGTACTTTGTGAATTTTTGTATCTGTCTGTCTTCACTAGACAGATTTTTCTGTGTTGTCTACCTGAAGAAAGCTTGCAATTGAGAACTTGTTCTGTAACTTATATTGCACTTGTCAAGTTTTGCATATGTGTAACAGATTTCAGTTTGAAAACATAGTAAAATACATTCTGTATTTTATTATTTGAAATAAATAAAACATGCATTTACAAGATAGACTGTTGTTCCTTCTCTTCAAGATGCCCATAGACCTTGACAGTCACCTGATTATCATGAGTTTATCTTTATATGACTATCTAAGCTCCACCTGTCATTTCTTTAAGCTTGTTCTTAGGGAAAAAAGGAATAAATAATCCCCCCCCCCCCCCATGTAGTTCACCTAATCCTAGAGCCCAATGTCTGGGACACATATTTAAGAAATTTGGTGAAGAGCAAATAGCTTTCTGCCACCATGTACACTTTGCTTGCTAAATGTTGGTGAATGAGATTTTCAAAGGTACACTAATAAATTTTCAAGATACGACAAACTGAGCCCCACCCTGGGGATTGAACTCTAGACCAAAGGACATGGTTTTCAAGGTTTTGATAAATGGTTAGCTTATCATTATAATCATGCAAATTGTATGATCTGCTAGATATCCTCATATATAATACAAGCTTTAAAGGGTTATGATCTCAAGTTTATCAGGCTCTGGCAGCTGGCCCCAACAGGAACTCTGGTCTAATGTTTCCAAAAATTTTTTAGTTTGTAAGAAAATAATTATCATATTCATACAGCTGGTCTCCTAGTTCAAGAGTAACAAGATGAGTTTGTGAAACACTGATGCCCCCGTATAGCAGCTTATGGCAAAAGTTAAAGTTTCTCAAATGCAAGTCAAACTCCAGGTCAAGAAATCAAAAATGTTGGTACCCAAAGAAGGGTCTTGTCTCAAGGAATAGTAAAATATGAAAGCCACAGCATCAACTGTTGAAAAGTTATGACAAAGGTTAAAGTTTTTTAAAAGTAAGTAAAACGTCAAAGTCATGGGTCAAATGGTGCCCAAGGGAAGGTCTTGTCACAAGTGATACACGTTCATGAAATGTGAAAGCCCTAGAACCAAATGTTCAAATGTTATGGCCAAGGTTAAAGTTTTCCTAAAGTAGGTCTAACTCCAAGGTCAAAGTTGTTGGTATCCAAAGGAAGATCTTGTCAGATTGATTGATTGATTGTATGTTGTTTAACGTCCCTCTCGAGAATTTTTCACTCATGTGGAGACGCCACCATTTGTCGGTGGAGAGCTGCAAATTTTGTTCTATGCTCGGCACTTATGGCCATTGAGCAGTGAGGGATCTTTTTCATGCCAGCACCTACTGCGACACAGGACCTCGGTTTATACGGTCTCATCCGAAGGACCGGTCTCCACGTCCCCCAGTGGGATTCGAACCCACGACGTAAGGATCAACTCCTTACTTTGCGACTCTAGAGCAGACGCTCTAACCACTGCGCCACGCGGGCGACTAGATCTTGTCAGAAGGAATGCACAAGTGAAGTATGAAAGCCCTAGCACCAATTGTTTAAAAGTTATGGTCAAGGTTAAAGTTTTTCAAAAGTAGGTCAAACTCAAGGGTCAGGGTCAAAGATGTAGGTATCCAAGGAAGGTTTTGTCACTAGGAATACACATGTGAAGTATGAAAACCCTAGCACTAACTGTTAAAAAGTTATGGCCAAGGTTTAAGTTTTTCAAAATTAAAGTAGGTCAAACTCTAAGGTCAAGGTCAAAATTGTTGGTATCCAAGGGGTCTTTTCAAAAGACATACACATGTAAAGTATGAAAGCCCTAGCTCTAACTGTTCAAAAGTTATGGCCAAGATTAAAGTTTTTTCAAAAGTAGGTCAAACTCCAAGGTCAAGGTTAAAGGGTCAAAGTTGTTGGTATCCAAAGAAAGGTCTTATCACAATAAATACACATGTAAAGTTTGAAAGCCCAAGCACCACTTGTTCAAAAGTTATGGCTAAGGTTAAAGTCTCATAAAATTTTGCAAAAGTGGGTCAAACTCCAAGGTCAAGGTCAAAAGGTCCAATATGATGGTACCCAAAGAAAGGTCTTGTCACAAGGAATACACATGTGAAATACGAAAGCCATAGCTCCAACCAATCAAAAGTTATGGGCAAGGTTAAAGATTTTGTGGACAGACAGACGGACGGAGAGGGCAAAAACTATATGCCCCTGAATCTTCAATTACGGAGGCATAAAAAGATGACCAATTTAGCCCCACCCTGGTCAATTCCCTGAATATGAAATTTGTAGAGGCTCCAATACATAACCAATGTAACCCAGTGTGGGGGGATTGATTTTTCAATTTTGGTAGGCGACAAAGTGATAATTATGATCATGCAAACAGTTTGTCTGCAAGAAATATTTAAAGTTTCAAAGGTTTAAGGTATTTTCAATAAAGCCTCACTCTCGAGTCTGAATGCAGGTGTCACTGGACATAAATTTTGGTTAAGAGTTTAGTACTTTATGTAATTATAAAATCAACATCCCTACTAGTTCTTTAGAAAAAAACAAGAAGCCCAAGGGCCTAGAATTGCTCTTCTGAAAATTGTACAACCTATAATCTCATGTGTTTGCCTCTTGGTAACCTATATATAAGGATAAAACCTTGAAATTCCAATAGTAGGTCAGCATGGCAACAACTGAAAAATTTTGATAATTTGAAGCCAAGTAGTATCTGAAAATATTTAAATTTAGCCATGAAGTTGCAAAAGTAGGTCACAGTGACCTACTTTTTTGGTCAATAAACTCCTAGGGCTAAAGATGCATCAACTGACAAAATTTGATGATTCTAAGCCAATTAGTATCTGAAATAGCAATCAAATTCAAAAAGTAGGTCACAGTGATGACCTACTTCTTGGTTGACACACTTTAAGGACTCAAGATGCATCAACTGACATAGTTTGATGATTCTAAGCCAATTACTATCTGAAATAACCATCAAATTCCAAAAGTAGGTCACAGTGACCTACTTCTGGGTTGACACACTTCGGGTATACAAGATGCATCAACTGACGAAGTATGATAATTCTAAGCCAATTCAAATTAAGCAATGAAATTGCAAAATTAGGTCAGGGTGACCTACTTTTTGGTCGATACACTCTGAGGACTCAAGATGCATCAAATGAAAAAGTTTGATGATTCTAAGCCAATTGGTATCTGAAATATTTTAAATTTTAAAAGCCATGAAATTGCATAAGTAGGTCAAGGTGACATACTTTTTGGATGACAAACTACAAGGACTTAAGATGCATCAATTGACAAAGTTTGATGATCCTATGCTTCAAAATGTCCAAAATATGCCTCTAAAACAATTTGAAAATGAATACCTGTAAAAAAAAAAACTGTTTTAAGGCCCCCTGGGTGCATCAACTTACAAAGTTTGATGATTCTTAACCTCTTAGTATCTGAAATAATGACCTCTAATGTTAAGAAATTGATTAGCCATAAAATTCAGAAAGTAGGTCACAGTGACCCCCTTTTTGTTGACGCACTTTAAGGTCCCATGATGCATAAACTGATAAGTTTTAATGATCTCTGACTTCAAAGTATCCAAGTTATGTATCAAAATTAAAATGAATACCTGCAAAATTCAAAAAGTAGGTCATTGTGACCTACGTTTGAGTCAACATGACACGAAGTCCTTAGATGCATCAAATGACAGATTTTATGATCCTAGGCCTTATAGTGGGCAAAATATCAAAGATTAAACAAAACCTAAATTTTGGTCAAATTTGAAGTGACCTTGAGACCACACCCTTTGCCCCAGGGTGATGCCTTGAACAATTTTTAATCTACAACATATCCTCATCCTTGTATGCAAGTTTGGTGATAATCTGCCAAGTGGTTCTTGAGAAGATTTTTTTTAGCAACCAGTACTTTTGTTTTTATTTCCCTAATTATCTCCCCTTGTTTAAGGGGCACATCCCTAGTTTTAGTACAAATGAAAGCCCTTGAGCCAAGGATACTCTGTGACAAAATTTGAAAAAAATTGACTAAAGGGGTTCATGAGATATAGCCCATTTTCCAAAAAGGTTATGCACACCACACAAATGGCCATAGCATTAGCTCTTTGAGCCTTTGGCTCAGAAGAGCTAATAACACAAAAACAGATAAATGAAGATATATTGCCCAAATTAAAAAAAAATATGATGATCAGGAATCAGCAAAATAGTAAATTTAGTACTCAGCAACAAATCATTAAGCAGATCTATTTCTGCGTGTACTTGACAGTGCTTATACACTAACGCATTTTCACTTTTAATTATATAATTGATAAGACCCTTTCCACCACCAGAACCTCTAACCCAGAGGACACGACTTCCATATTTTTGGAAGAGGTATCCTTGCACATCATAAATGCAATGTTTGTCTATTAGAAACCTAGAGAAGATGATTTTTAAAGAATTTATGAATTTCCACTATTTGATCAATAGAGCCCCACTCTAACACCAGAACCCCTGACTCAGGGGCCATGAATTTAGAGACATCCAGAGTTTCCGAAAACCATCGGTCCTGACTGGCAAAATCGATAGAAAATCGAATTGTCAGATGCAATTCGCTATTTTAGACATCCGTGTGACAGATTTTTGTGATCAAAGGCTTGTCTTGAGACACAGTTAGATTATTCTAATTAATTGTACTCCGATCTATTGTGATGTCTCCAGGGGTGTGCAATTAGCATCGCTCAACACCTGGGGCTACAAATTTTGGGGGTTTTGCCAGTAGTTTTCTGCACAGAGATAGTCCATTGGGCTAGTAAAAGTTAAAACTACCAATGTGATACATGAAAAGCACTGCTGGTATTTTCACTCAATCTTTGCTATTACATTCCCAATAAATGAAAAAAATTCCAGCCAGCATGCTCCTATTGTTCGCAAATCTCCATAATCTTATCCATTTTGCAGTAGTACCTGACTTATTTACCTCCAAAAACGATTGTTTTCCCCCTAATCCGAATTTCCTCCATTCCTCTGTTTATGGTAAACACATGCAGATATCTTGTTAAATTATTAACAATCACTCAATCAACTGAAAGATGAGTGTTATGTGATTTACATAAAATATAGTTCCAATGTATTTAAAGATTAAAGATAAAAAAAAAAAATTCACTTCAGTTTAGATGAGCTAGTGCAATGCCCAGAAAAAGGGAAGATAATTTATTTGAATTCATTTTTATTTTCTATCATAATTATTAATTTATACATGATTCAATTTTACAAATGAGAATTAAACTTTTAATTTTAAAAAGAATGATTTTAAGACCCTGACTTTTTCAACATTAAACTTTTTTTTCATATTAGTTGTTACCCCCCCCCCCCCCCCAAATTTCGGCTAGCAACTTTTTACTTGGGGCTAGTGACTTTATTGCTGCCACTAGCCCATGGGCTAGTGCTTGAACTTTTTAATTGCATACCCGTGGTCTCACAATCGGTGTTGTAATGATCTGTGGAAAGTTTTACACACTCAATTTGAGTACTATAAACCAATGCCATTTTCTTTTGAATTACATCATGAAATATACTAAGATTTATTCGGACTGATAGAATTTGCTTCGGACTGGTAGAACACATTAAATCAATAAGCCAAATGACCGACAGAAATATTTGGTTTTCGGAAACCCTGGACACCCTTGCTTAGCATAACCACACATTTAGTTTATCTGCTAAATACCCATGAGCAAAGAAGATTTTAATAGAAAAAATGCATTTTTACTCTATTATAAATAGAGCACTCTCTAACCCTTAACCCAGGGGCCATGAATTTCACAATTTTGGAAGATGCATCCTTGCTCATTATAATTATGCACTAAGATTGCTTAATACCCAGGAGCAAAGAAGATCTTCAAAGAAATTTTACTCTATCATCAATAGAGCCCCACCCAAAAACCAAACACCTGACCCAGGGGCTATGAATTTAACAATTTAAGAAGAAACAGTCTTGCTCATCATAACTTTGCAATTACATGTAGTTTGTTTCCTTGATACCCAGGTGCTGAGAAGAAGGTTTTAAAAGAAATGATGCATTTTCACTAAATAATTGACAGAGCCCAACCCTAACACCAAAACCCCTAAACCCATGGCCAAGAAATTAAAAATTTCGAGAGGCACCCTTACTCGTTATAACCATGAACTTAGATTTTTCATTTCTACTTAGGAGCAGAGAAGAAGATTTTCAAAGAAATAATGTATTTTCCGTATACAATCAATAGGACCCTGCCCTAACACCAGAACTCCTGACCCTGTGGCCATGAAATATGTAGTTTTGGAAGAGGCACCCTTGATCATCACCACACACTTGGTTCTTTTACTTTAATACTCAGGAGCAGAGAAGAAGTTTTTCAAAGATATTATGCATTTTCACTATATAATTCATACCCTGGGGCCGTGAAATTCAATTTGGAAGAGGCATTCTTGCTCATCATAAACCATGCACTTGTTTTTCCCCCTTAATACCCAGAAGCAGAGAATAAGATTTTTAAAGAATTAATGCATTTTTACTATGTAATCATAAGAGCCCCACCTTCACCCTCTACCCTGGGGCCATAAATATCAATTTTCGAAAAGGCACCATTATTCATCATTACCATGCACCTAGTTCATTTGCTAAATATACAGGGGGAGAGAGGATCATTTTTGAAGAATTTATTTATTTTCACTATGTGGTCATTAGCCCTCAACCTGAATTCTTCATCCCTGATCCTGGGGACATTTCACCATTTTGGTTAACAGCTCAATGTTATTACAACCATGGCAACAGTTCAACTGCACAATGTCTAGAAGTAATAAAGAATTTTAAAGATTGCATTTATTTTGATGGTTTTAGCCCCAACCTTCAGGCCCCAGGGGGGCAGGGACCACGATATTCACAGTTTTTATTCCCATTCACCCAAAACTGGTTGAAATTGGTTCAGCAGTTCCAGAGAAGAACCTGAAAAATGTTAATGCCCAATGCATGAAGGACGACACTCACCGACGGATGAAAATAGATAAGAAAAGGTCAGCTGAGTGACTCAGGTGACCTAAAAATTCATGTATTTCAGGTAGTTCAATATATGACCAACTTAGACCCACCCTAAGGCCTGAATCATGGCCCTAGGTACCATTAAATTTCACAAAGTTGACAGAATATAACCAACATTACTATGCACATGTTTTTTCAATATATGACAACTTAACTACATCCTAAACCTAGGGGCCATGAATTTCACAATTTTGGTAAAGGGTTCATTTCTTTTTTATGTCCCCGTAATTGAAGATTTGGGGGTATATAGTTTTTGCCCTGTCTGTCCTTCTGTCTGTCTGCTAATCTGCAAAAACTTTAACATTGCTCATAACTTTCGATTGGTTGGAGCTATTGTTCTCATATTTCACATGTATACAGTGTATTTCTTGTGACAAGACCTTTCCTTGTCTTACTTCTTGACCTTGGAGTTTGACCCAATTCTGCAAGAATTTACCCAACCTTAGTTAACCTTGGCCATAACTTTTGAACAGTTGGTGATAAGACTTCCATACTTCACATGTGTGTTCATTGTGATAATTAAGACCTTTCCATGGATATAAATATTTTTGACCTTGGAGTTTAGACTCACTTTCAAAAAAATTTAACATTGAACATATTAACTTTTGAACAATTAGTACAAGGGTCTTCATACTTCACAGGTGTTGTCCATGTGACAAGGCCTTCCTTTGGATATTAAAAATTTTGATCTTTTTACCTCAGAGTTTGACCTACTTTTGAAAAATATAAACATTGGCCATAACTTGTGAACAGTAGATGCTTATAATGGCTTTAATATTTCACATATGTATTTCTTATCACAAGGCCTTTTCCTGGGTACCTTTAATTTGACCCTTTGACTTGGTGTTAGACCCACATTTAAAAAACTTTAACCTTGACCATAACTTGTTAATGGTTAGTGCTTGGGCTTCCAGATTTCACAGGTATACTCATTGAGAACAAGTCCTTTCTTTGGGTAACAGCATTTTTCATCCCTTGACCTTGGAGTTTGACTTGCATTTGAGAAACTTCAACCTTTGCCAAAAGCTGTTATATGGGGGCATCAGTGTTTCACAAATACATCTTGTTTTTCAAGCAATCATGCCAGTTTGATGGTCTAGATATCTATGAGTAAAGAAGATTATGAAGATTACAAAAATTTTTATGGTTTGGGTTCCATTCTTCAGATCCCAGGGAGGTAAACAACATGAAATTCAAAATCTTTGTTCCCCTTTATCTGTAGATATTACATACCAAAACTGACTGAAACTGGTTCAGTTATTCTTGAAAAGAAGCAGAAAATATTCAAAGGTTAAAGAACAACATAAAACACAAGATGCAGGTCAACAGACAAATCAAATATTTTGTAATAGCTAGGTCATCTAAGTGACCCTGACGATATAAGAATGAATGAAAATGCCAACATAATTTTTAGCTGTTGTTTTATCTTGTTTTTCAGAGACAAAACATTAAAACTAGAAAAAGATACTTTAGAATCTTTTAAATGTGGGTATACCAGAGAGAGAAAAGCCTTAAAATGGCTTCTTATTACAATATATTAACCAGTCCTTGTTGAAATGCTGGGCAAAGAAAGGTTATGATATATAATGCTAATTTGCTAGTTAATAAGATCTTTATGCTATATCAGTATCATTCTCTACTCCACAGAAAGATCTGTAAAATACAGGAACTTCAAAATTTATTAATATATAACTCAACAACTAATGTAGATCATTAAAATTTTGTGACACCTTATTTTCACAAGATAGTCATTTACTCTTAATCAGCGAGACAAAATTTTCACAAATGTGGATATTGCTCTATATAATCTTTAGGAAAACTAATATACATGTGAATGAAATTTTTGCGAGCACACTGTCTCGCGTAATTTCGCTAAAATAAAGTGCTTGCAAATAAAAAGTGATTTACAGTAGTTTTCAATCATAGTAAAAGTCTGATTTCTAATAAACTGTCTTTCATTAATATGCAATATACATGTACATGTATTACAAATATACATTCATTCTTATGGAAGTTAACAAAATTTACAGGTAAACACATGTATGAAATGAATTATTATACAAGTAACCCATTCTTGAAACTTTGGTTTGCTGATTTCAATGAGCTATATCCAGTCATATGAAAACTGTTGTAGCAAAAATTCTAAGTGATTATATTATACAGTTAAAGTATATCATTGAGGGAGTTTGCAAGATTCCAGTTCCCCAAGGCCAGGACTATTTCCCGAGGTGAAGCCGAGGGAAATAGTCCTGGTCGAGGGGAACTGGAATCTTGCTAACTCCCGCAATGATATACTTTTAACTGTTTTATTATACTGATACAAACGTAAAATTTAGAGGATTCAGATAACGTGAATTCATAGCAGGGATTAACTCACTCAACTAACACACGGGGATTAGTCCATTCACATATCATACCAATGTAAAAGTAAAATCTAGAGGATTACGGATAACCGGGAATTAGCTTTTGATGAAGGGATTAACTCACTTGACTAATGCACGGGGATTAGTCCATTCATAATGATTTCTAGGGAATTAGTAATATCTAACGATCTAATGTTATATAGGGAAAAAAAATCAGTAGAGGTATAATAATGTAATATAAATTACAGATAAATGATGACTGAAGGTTTGTTTAATGCTGATAATATTTGTCATCCATGTCAGCTATGATGCTGGGAGAAACAAACGGATGAAACACTGGAGTAAACATGTTAAAAACAAAGCAGTATTCGGTAAGGAAATTAAATATTTGATGAGTTTTTCTTGGAGAGAATAACCTTTGGTGATGTTTGATTCTCATACAAACTGTTTCTCAGGTATTTCCTTGACCACGGGTCAATTGTGGACACTGTAAAACTATGAGGCACATTCACAAGTGGACTACTTTCAGTTGTCTGAGCTGGAGCAGCAGTTGACCTCGGGTCTGAGGTATGTGTTTGGTACTCGTTTCCACACTGTGACGTTGTGTCACGCAGTGAAGGGAATGGATCACGATGCTGGGACTGTTTATCACATGTAAAATTGTCTGGGAGAGTGACACGTAACGGAGGATACTTCAGGCTTCCTTTGGGGGAGCGGGCTTTCTTGGAGGACTTCAAACTCCCTGGACATTTTGAGGATAGCAGAGGCTCTGTGGTGTCCGAGTCTAGAATTTGCTCGTTTTCATCCTCACTCATAGGATGTACCTGAGATGTAGAGTTTGAGATCTGGAATGGTACCATGAAAAACCTGGGAAGTTCAGCAGTGAGGACCTCAGAAGACTGAAAAAAGTAAGCAAAATCAGGTTAAATGTTTGAAAGAGTTATCTTTCTTTTAATATATGTAAAGCAATTTTTTTTCAATCTACTTCAAGTAAAATGCTGAACCCTTCTTGGTTGTTTTATTACTTACTTTAGAAGTGGATGTCAAAGTCAGAGTATAGCAATAGATTTTCTGTACAATGTAATACATGTATACAAGAGCTACATATCTCTCACATAAACCCATCCCTACTGAAGTTTAGTGTTTTTGTTTGAAAGCAATCAACAATGAAACATCAATCTAATCCAAAACGAGATCAAAATCAATTACTTTTTTGGTCAATCCCCCCTCTCCCCAAATTAAATTGTTTCTTTTAAATTCAGTCTTACTTGAGAGAATCTCTTCAGTTTCTGAAGAATATCTGAGAATGTTGGTCTGGAATCGGGACTAGTTGTCCAGCATTCACACATCAAATCATACCTACAAAAAGAGATATACTAAGGTGTAGGCCTGACCTGATAATAGCTTGAATTATTTTTTCAGCTAACATCACATTTTAAAAAAAAAAAAAACATTTTCACCTGCATTTAAGTACTAAGCAAATATGCAGTAACTTGGGATACTTTTCTCTACCTCTTCAACACAGTGAATGAAAACTATAATGAAATGCTTGTAGCTAGATTGCATCAAATTCTGAAGCCCTTAGAAAACTTACAACAGCTTTGGACAATTCTCTGGAGGTTCCAACCTGCCAAAATTGGTCACATACTGCATGACATCATGATTTGTTCTCCCTGGGTAAGGCATATAACCCATGGAGAAGATCTCCCAGAGCAGGACACCATAAGACCTTCAATATAAAATAAATGCTGAAATTAAGCATTATGAAATATGTTTTAAGATAAAGAGTGCTTCCAAACCAGCTGTTATGTGACAGTGGGCCTATGGACCACAGTGTTCACTTGAATAACTTTGGCGTTACATGAAAAAGAGATGTGAAAAGTTTTTTTCTATTCATTCCCATGTCAAACTTTCATTTCTTTTAGTGGCTGCACCCATGCCCCAAGGTTATGACTTCATATAGTTAAAATATGTGCTGCATGGATATAGTTGTCTTTAACATAAATATAACATTAATGGCCCTGCTGTTCTTCTGAAGAGTTTTGAACAATTTATGTATCTCTATGTAGAAATTTGACCCCTTATTGAGACCCCACCCTAGCCCCAGGGGTCTTAATTCAATTTAAATTGAATATTCACTTGAATGGGGATATTTGTATACACAGTCAAACCTCGTTATCTCGAACTTGATGGGACTGAGAAAAAACATTGAAATATCCGTGGTTCCAGATACTGAGGGTAAAATACTTAAAGAAAAAGGGCTTGGGACTTTCCAATCTGACACTTCAACATATCCATTGTATTCAAGATATCCATGTTTGATATACCGAAGTTTTACGGAATTAAAATACCATATATATACTCAGCTATACATTAAATTTTTGGGGAGGTAAATTTTGGTCCAAAACTTAATGTCCAACTTATAAGTGAGTCCAAGAAAATTTGGTATTTTTCTGGAAGAGGAAATATAATAATTTTATAACAACTCTAATGATAATAGTTTAAGTTAATCTAATGCAGGAAAGGAAGATATAAGTTTACAATATGATCTTATATTTGTTTAAATTGTACATCAAATATCAGTTTCATACCCCAAAATATACTTAAAACACAGGTAAATACAACAGGATATTAATTTGAAATTGGACACAGATTCTTGCAAAAAAAACTGTATTGAAATATAAGTGGGTCAATGGCAAACTTTTTCAAAATACTCTGAAAAAATACAACCGACTTATAGGCAATTATGTACGTTAAAGGACTTATCGCATGTTTCCAAATTATCTGAAATTAAAAGCATAAAATGTTCCTTATGACCACAGTTAATAAATTTTGTGTTTTTACTGCAGAAAAACTGCGGTAATTAACCAATTATTGCCTCAAATGAAAACCTGAATTAGAAATCTGAGTTAATTAGATAGCGATCAAGTGACCTCGTGACTTCAAAGGTGACAATGGCTAATCAGCTCTTCACATTAATCTTACTAAAGTATACGTGATACAACCTGAATTTCCGAATTGTGGACGACCAAACCACTGATTTAATTGATATGAAATTGAATATCCAACCTATATTTTAAAACTGTCCGCAAGAAAAACATGAAAAATCTGTTAACATTATAAAAATAGCAGTGATGATAGCGAGGGAGACACAGCGAAGACGAAGAAACTTGCCATCACAATACAATTTGATCTGTCATTTCATCACATGTATTAACTTGTTTGATTCACAGATTTAATATTATACAACTTGGTTATTCTTCGTTTTTAACATAATATTAATTTATGCATGTATATATGCCTTCATATGTTCCGTAAAGAATGGCGGTCTTGAAAAATAATTTTCCAATCACAAAAGATTATCATAATCAGAGCTACAGACTCAAAATGTTTGGAATTAAAAAAACTGAAAATATCTCAAAAGCCTTATACCTTAGAACTAGTTAATGTTTATAGTAATTGAAAAGCACGTTAGGAATTTTTTTTTTTCAGCATTTTTAAGATGCATTTGTCATTGATAACTCTGTAAATAGTGTGCATATTCTCATATCTCTATCACTGAATTGTCGCCTATGACGTCAGAGCAGTATTTCGCCGAAATCCGACTAAAATACACATATTGCCGTATTTAAATTTCAACTCTCAATATCTCTTAAAATATGATTTCAGCAACGTTTATCGTATTCAGCATTTTAATAAACAAGGTTGTAGATAATATTTTTCATAAAATTACGATTTTTGAAAGATCATGCGATAAGTCCTTTAAGGAGGTTGGATCCTGTCATCAAAAGTAATGAGAATTTTTTATCAAGTATATTTTTAGAATCTACACACATAGCTTAATTAAAAATCAAAACAAAAAATGGGGGTCAATGCACTTCTTTTGGCACTACAGAGCATTTAGTTTGACCTTTTTGCACTGTAAATACATCTTACATATGATTCAATTTTTTAAGTTTTCTTCCAATATTTTTTTATTCAAATAAATTATGGGAACAAACACAGTCTTAATTCATCTTGAATAGATACATTAAAATTTGTGACAATTTTTTTTTTTTAAAATTACTTCGCATGTTTAATTATTTGACCTATTTGCACTCAAAATATCATTTTTCTGGCATTAAAAATTTTAACAAGCAATAAAATCATTTGAAAGTAATGACATTTTACTGAATTTAAGTAGAATGGTTAAAAATATCTTAATATATATTCAGAAAAGAAAATAAAAAGTGGGAGTCTGTGATGTTAATTTTTAGATATTTCTAAAACAGTGCTAATTTTAAGCAAAAGTTAGGGCTATTTTTTTTCTGGATTTTCGCAATATATTTGCTATATTTATTAAATATGATGATAAAATTCATGATAGTTTATTTAATATATAATTTAGGACCAGCATGAAACAGTTCATGGCACAGAATAACTCTGTGTGCAGGCTGCATGGAAAAATAGGAATCCAAACCTAACATCTATACTTATAAATTAATAAATTTTGCAAATAAACTCCGAAACGGGTGCACCAGAGTTCTTACTTACTCCTCTAACTATACACTAGATACAAGCTGATGTCCGTAAACTATATTTAGATTTCACTCGAATAGCAAGTATTGTACATTAAATTAGAAGTCTACTTTCATTTTCTATAAACAGCCATGAAATAGCTAAAACGTGAGTACGGTGGCGTTTCCGGTTGGCGGATCTAAGTTACTGGCAATTTTTAATGAAACTGACAACAAGCAATCGTTTATTTATTACATAAAATGTCATCACTGAATTATTCATCAAAACTCGATTTAAATGATATAAAAGAAATCAGTTGTGATAACTGATTAAAAAGAGAAATGTGCAAAATAATTTTGTCATTCACCGATCTTTATATTTAAGGAAGCTCCTAGAACATCATATAGCATCGAGCCCGATGTTAAGAAAAAAAGGAGGTGATTATAGCTACATGACCATGAAAAAAGCTTTTGTGTAAATGGTCATAAATGAAATAATGGTAAATCATTGATAACACTATAAGTTGTGAATATAATTATATATCAAAAGACTATTTCATATACATGTATGTAGTAGGTTTTCCTAATAAATTTATCGGTAAAATTTGTATATATTCCTTACTGAGAGCATCGTAGCAACGAACCCAAAGTACAATTTGTACTTAGTAATAAACTTGCTTACATGAAAAGAGAAAATTAATAAATAAGGTATTGTTCAAATACAATTAAAGATGTAAAATTTTGCACTTTAATCAATGCGCAGTTAATTTCTGAATACAATCTTTTATAGCTGCAATAATGTGGCCCTCTCCTTTTTTTGAGGAAGGGGGGGGGGGGCGGCAGAGAGATAGAGGCCAGGAAATATCAGATAAAAAAAAAAAAAAAAAAAAAAAAAAAATATTGGAGAGGGCTACGGTACATTATTGCAGGTTAGTCTTTTATATCAAATACTCCGCCTATTCATAGGGCGTTAAAAGCTAATTTTTACACAGGTACATGTACTTGGTTCTTGGTTTATAAATATGTATGTACCTTATTGATAGGTAAAAAAGTAAATACATATCAATAAGGTACAAACATATTTATAAACCAAAACCCAAGTACCTGTGAATTTTTACCCCCCCCCCCCCCAATCAATTTATTAGTAAAATGTGCATATTCGTTGCTTTTATCCTTGACGGGAATGAAATAAGAGCATCTGAAGTACAATATCCATAACATAGTATGTCAGGTTTCATAATAAATGTCAATTAATGAAATTGCCACTTTTCAAGTTTAAAAATAAATAAATAAAAAAAACAACAAAACAAAAACGGGGGAGGGGGGGGAGGGATTGGTAAATCTACTTCATGCGGGATTTTGAACAAAGTATTTGTTCCTGCTATAAGCCTGTAGGCTGTCAGTAGAGAACTACAATATATTTTCTGTCGGTAGTGATATAAATTCAAATCCCCGCGCTTGCGCGGGATTTCATCTAGTATTTTAAATAAGAGAAAAAAATGATCATTTTCTTCTAAACAAGAGGCCCAAGGGCCTTAACGGTCACCTGAGTATAATACAACAATTTAGAAAATCCATAGAGTATAAAATGAACCGAAAGGTGATGCTTTGTTGCCCAAAAGCAAGAAAAATGGAGTGATCAGGATCAAAAAAGTAATTAGTCTAGCATTCATTAACAGTTCATAAATTAGGTTCTAATCTGTTCCCCATTTAACACTATCACCATACAGTAAATTAACAAACTATCAGTGCTTCTTTACTATCTTAATTCATTGTTGAAATCTCTTACATTGGCCTTTCTTGGTCTTTGATGAACATTTAATAAGACAAGTTATTTTTGTCTCATTTTTATTTATCTATTACTTACAAGTCTACCTGATCATTAAAACTATGAAAGTACTTTTTGTATTATACAATAAAAATTCTTGCATAATTCTCTTATTCTATAACCTTTCAAGTACATTATTTACAGTGATTAATTATCAAAAGTAAACGGCAAAGGGGAATAACTCCTCTCAGTAGATTACAAATTAATAGAGCCCTAGCCAGGACCAGAACACTTGACCAAATGGTCCAGATGTTCAAAAATCTGGTAAAAAACCCTTCCTTATTAAAACTTTTACTCTTTTTGCTTCTGATATGCCCAGGTGCAGAGAATATTTTTAAAGAAATAATGCATTTTTACTACAGATTCACTATATTATCAATAGAGCCCCCCCCCCCCCCCCCATCGAGAAACACCAGAGCCTCTCACCCTGGGACCAGAAGTTTGCTCATCATAAGTAATCACTTTTTTTATCTGCTTAACACTAAGGAGCAGACAGGATTATTTAATAGAATTAATGCATTTTCACTATATTATCAAGAGCCCCACCCTTACACCAGCACATCTGACCCAGGGGTCATGCCACTCACTACTCTGGAAGAAGCACTCTTGCTCATCATAACTATACACTTAACTTCCTTGCTTTTTAACCAGAAGCAGAAAAGAATATTTTCAGAGAAATTTTGCTTTTTCACTATATAATCAATAGAGCCCCTCCCCCTCCTTTTTCACCAGAACCCTTGACCCTGGGGCCATGAATTTCACAATTTTGGTAGAGGGTTCAATGCTCATTACAATCATGTCAACAGTTTGACTGCTTGATGTCCAGGAGTAAAGAAGAAGATTTTTAAAGATTGCATTAATTTTGGTGGTTTTAGCCCCACCCCTCAGGCCCCTGGGGGGCAGGGACCATGAAATTTACAATTTTTGCCCCCCTTCACCCATAGATGCTATATGCCAAAATTGGTTGAAATTGGTTGAGCAGTTTCAGAGAAGAAGCTGAAAATGTTTAAATGTTAACGCACGTCGCACGATGACGGACAAAAACGGATAGCAATAGGTCACCTGAGTGACTCAGGTGACCTAAAAATCCATCCGCCACAAGATATAGTTCCTCACTTAATGCTTTTGGTATAGAATTTAATCATGGAGTTTTAACTGAATATCATTTAATTGGTATTGTAGAATCCAAATTTATTGTAAGAACTAAAACATTATGCAGAATTTTTTAAATATAGGTTAAGACAAAAAATCTTCTCAAAAGCTCAGGAGCGAACCTTGTTAAGGACATACGCAATGTACCTTACCCTACTGATAATTTTTCAAGATATTCTTAATTTAAGATTATAGTGCCATCAGATTTTCGTAGACAAAAAATCAGCATGCATTACCAGGGGTTTTGAAAAGATATCAATTGATGAAAATTCTTGTAAAATTCAAAGAAAAATATACAAAAATTACTGAACATATATTCTAGATGTTTTGTTTATCCAACCTTGTTTTAGAAGAAGTGTACAGCAGCATACATAGACATTAAAATATAGCACATAGTTCATTTAAGTATTGGGACTCTTCAACTCCAGGGGAAAAGACAATAAAGTTCAAACTACGTTGCATATGTCCTTAAGACTAAATGTACCCCTTCTATTCTTGTTGAGATTTTTAAAGTTGATTTCTTGTTTTCTCGTGAAAAATAATTCTTCATAAAAAGTTTCCACTTTCTTCAAAATTATATCCTCACTCAAAGTCAGTTTCTTTTAAAAGATATTAATATATTAAATTTTAAAAATTAATTGCCATGGGGTCACAGCACCTAATCACCTACAGTTAGCTTTTGGAAGTCACCTGGTCTCATCCATCTATATACCTTGTCAGCAAGTTTTGTTTTATCAACATGCCTTTTAACCAAGAATTTTCTTTAAAATATTGTTGTTAACCAAAAAAAAGTCACATAATCTGTTTTTATACATTTTCTTTGTATACATACACATTTATAGTATGAAAACATGCATCTCAATTAGACCATGCAACTTTAAAGATCTCTGCTATCATATTCCTACATGTATACCAAACTTTAATTGACCGACTCCAACCTTTTTTGTTAGAGCATGGCCCTGAGAGTTTTGATTTGAGCAATTTTCAATATACCCTACAAGAGGATGCTGGCATATTAAAAGTAATATGACCAGCTGCAACTCTCCTGTTCTTAAAATTAATTCAACCCCAGTATCCCCCTTGATACACAAGTAAAAGTGCTGAATTTCTGACACATCCATTCATTCATTCTACATAATCTAAAGCAAATAATTTATTTTTCCTCTCCTTACCATGGCGTTAATTAAATTCAATTAATGACTGCAATCAGTACAATGATTAAAAGGCTTAAAATTTTTTTTAAACTCACCAAACATCTGTTTTTGAAGTAAAGATTCCATCCAGGAAAGCTTCTGGAGGCATCCATTTTATTGGTAGCAAGGCTTTACCTCCTTTTCTGTAGTAGTCAGATCTTGTAAAAAAAAAATAAACTGAAGACTTTCTTCACTTTCAAGTTTAAGCATAAAGGTAAACATTGGTAATCCAACAGGGAATACCTTCTTGCAAACCTGTGGTTTGATAATTTACTAAAATCAGACCCAAAAATGTAGCACCGGTAAGAGAAATAGTTTTGAAAGAATTTCAAAATAATATTTCAGTTACCATGGCAAGTACATTGTGCAGAAACATGTATCCAACATGTGTAGAATTTTTTAAAAATAATTCAATACTCTAGGAATGACATATTGACAGAAAGATAGGGGCTTTTTCCAATCCTCCCAGAGAGAAAAATATCAACCCCTATCTATTCTTCCCAAATAATGAGAAGGATACAATAAAGATATGCATGACTAATTCTGTAGTTTTATATCAAGTATTTTTAAATTTGCATTTAGAAAAAAATTTACTAGATCCCGTTTTGACAAAAATGGATTGAGTAAAGGTTATGGTGCTACTATGAACAACTTATCTAATTTTTATCTCATTCCAAATACAAGTTTCAAAGTTATGACACAGGTATGACTTTTATTTCCTTACCAGTGACCATGACCTTCAGGATATTACCTTGAGACTAGATCAAGCCAACTGCTTAGTTCTTCAGCAACAATATACTCAAGATCAAATACAGCTGAACTTTGGTATCCTGAACACCATGGATATGTCAAAGGAAGTCCCAAGCTCTTTTTCTTTAAATATTTTACCCTCAATATCTCAAACCCTTGGATATCTCAGATTTTTTTCTTTTGGTCCCATCAAGTTTGAGATAACTGTTTGACTTTATATTCCAATCAAAGATTTCGAAGTTATAACCAGAACATGGTTTTGCTTTCTTTTTGACCATGCAAGGCCACTGACTCTAGTTCACAAAAACCTCTTAGACATCAGAATAAAAAAAAACCCACATGCTTAGATTATGCATATGCAAAAATTAAAGATTTCAAGTTATGGGCTGAACATGGTTCCAGAGTTACTGAATAGATACTATTTCAATAATTCATTGCCTAGTAGTCTATATCAAACTTTCAATTTAGATCACCACAAACTTTAAAATCATGTGCAACACCAAACATTAAACCCAATCAATTTAGTAGTTATTGAAATAATTTTGTCAGAGATGGACAGAATGACAATCATGCCAAAATCAATCTCTTAAAGGATTTTGGGAGACACTCTTTCGATAAAAATTGTAAAAGAACACAAGAATTTTATCAAAAACTATTTGAAACAATATCAAATATATTGTTCATGTATCATAAATGAGCTTATATAGGTCTGCCTTGATCTGCAAAATTTGTACACCAAGCATACAGATGTAGAAAACTTTAATAGAAAACTGTACTCCTACTTTAATTTTTACCAAAGTTTTTTTTTTGGGATACCACATACCGATAAATGTCCCTTGCCATTCCAAAATCAGCTATTTTGGCCACTCTCTCTTTACCCTTGCAGGTCAGTAAGCAATTCCTGGCAGCAATGTCTCTGAGAAAAGAAAATAAGAGGCCTGTAAGCCATAATGCCCACCTATCTATTTCTGACAAATAAAAATATAAATCTCCTTGTTCAAAGGTTTGCCTAGCTAGCTTGATTTTGGATCTGGTCCCAATCCAAAATTCAACTAATTTTCCAAATTTTATATAATTTTTTCCCAAATCAGTCAATAAAATTTAAAAGTGTGCAAAAAGAGTTAAGGCCACATAAAATTGAAATTATGGTTCTCAGGCCTGCAGGTATCTGTTTTGAGGTAGCCACATTACAAATTTTATCATATTTTTAATGAAATAAAAAGTTGGCAATGCAGAGACCAATCTGGAAAAAAATTCCGACCTCATTTTTTTCATAGTTTTGTGCTTGAATTTGGCTTTCCATAGCCATTTTTAAAGATTGTTGAAAAAAAAAATTCTAAGTTAATCAATGCCTACCATGTTCACACATTGATAAGCAATGGATAGAAAGCAAATCTATTGATCTGACATTAAAAGCATTACAATTTACAAGACACTGAATTCAAAATCATATCAAAACAAACTTACATATTGTGAAATACCCCCTTCATCTACTTTATCACCAATAAGATAAAAAAAAAAAAATTTCTCCTTCCCTCACCTACTTTGGAGAAAATTGGCTTGAGAGCCAGAGAATTAAATTTATGTAGCCACAAAGATATTTGTTTTCCTGCAAAAGAATGCAGAAAAACACGCTTATAAGGAAGTGCCAGGGATGGACGGTTTTGCTTCATTGTAAGAATAATTCGTTATATATGTTTAGTTTACAACATATATTTTAAAGTCACAGGGAATGAAAAAATTCACTTCACTATAAGTGTCAATTCATTATAAATGTGTTTGCTATAAGCATGTTTTACTGTATTTCATTTATTACAGAAACACTTAGTGCCCGTAATGAACTATTCAGTACTATTCGAGAAGCAGTTTCTATGCAAGGAGAAAGCAGTTCGAAATCCCTTGATGTACAGTAAAATGAAAAATTCCTTATGTGAAAAATAAATTTTGAATATAGTGGAAAATGAAATACATTTCTCAAAGATTGTCCTTAATACAATTAGAAAAGAATCAATCCTCTAAATAAAACAAAGAAAATAACATAAAACTTTGCTTTAAAAAATATCTTTGTTTTATTACATGTGAAATTATTGATGTTTCACTCAACTTGGAAATTAACAATCTAATCACTTAAGGTAACTTTTCAAAGCAGAACTTGGTCTATATGTATAAAAACACTTTTCCGAAATTTTATTTTAAATCTTTGTCTACATTTGTATTTCTTTAATGCCTCTGTGTGGGCCTTTGATTGGAAAGAAACTACTGTTTTTGGTAAAGTGGAGACACTTTTCATTTTCTTTTATTCATGAAATATGGAGATAAAACAAGTCCTTTTTTTTTTAAATTTTCACAATTTGAACATTTTAATTGTCAATTTTCCCAATTCTATGAATCTTGGACCCGATTTAAAAAAAAGGCCCAAGGGCCTTGTATCGCTCTTCTGATAAACTGAACAACCTATCACTTCTATTTGAAGCCTTTAAGTATCCTGTATATTTAAATAAAGCCTTGAAATTCCAAACGTAGGTCATCATGACCTACATTTTAGATGAAACACTCTGAGAATCCAAGATGATTCTAAGCCAATTAGTACCTGAGAGTAGGTCATGGTGATCTACTTATCACTTGTCATTCTCTGAGGACCCAAGATGCATCAACTAACTACCGTATATACTTGCCTATAAGTCGGATTTTTGGGAGTTAAGCTTTGGTCCAAAACTGTATGTCCGACTTATAGGCGAGTTATAAAAAGAAAGGTATTATAGAAGGCCAATCCCTCTAATATAAGCTTCAAAAATACAACCACTTATAGGCGGACCGACTTATAGGCGAGTATATACGGTAAGTTATATGATTCTAAGCCAATTAATACCTAAAATATTTAATTACAACCATTAAATATTAAAAGTAGGTCACAGTGACCTACTTTTCAGATGACATACTTTTAAGACCCAAGATGCATCAACTTACAAAGTTTTATGAGCATAGACCTTAAAATGTCCAAATTATGCCTCTAAAACGCTTTGAAATGGAATGCCTACAAAGTTCAAAAAGTAGATCACTGTGACCTACTTTTTAATAAATATGTTTTATGGCCCCAAGATGCATCATCTTACAAGAATTAATGATTTTAAACCTCTCAGTATTCGAATTAATGACCTTAATTGTTTTGAAAAAGATTAGCCATAAAATTCAAAAAGTAGGTCAAGGTGACTTACTTTTTAGTTGACGTACTTCGAGGACCCAAGATACATCAACTGACAAAGTTTGATGATCATAGGCTTTAAATTGTTCAAAATATGCCTCTAAATCATTTTGAAAAAGAATGGCTGCAAAATTTGAAAAGTAGGTCACCGTGACCTACTTCTGAGTCAACATGATATGAGATCCTTAGATGCATCAACTGAAAAGATTTGATGATCCTAGTCCATAAAGTAAGCAAAATATCAACATTTTAATAAAATGCAATTTTTAGTCAACTTTGAAGTGACTTTGAGACCACGCCCTTTGCTCCAGGGTGATGCTTTCAACAATTTTTAATCTACAACATATTCTCATCCTTTTGTGTAAGGTGATAATCTGCCCAGTGGTTCTTGAGAAGATTTTTTAGCAACCAGTACTTTTGGTTTTATTTACCTAATTATCTCCCCTTGTTTAAGGGTCACAACCCTGGTTTTTGTATAAATGGGAGCCCTTGGGCCAAGGATACCCTGTAACAAATTTGACAATAATTGGCCGAGGGGTTATGGCCCATATTCTAAAAAGTTTATGCACACCACACAAATGGCCATAGCATTAGCTCTTTGAGCCTTTGGCTAAGAAAAGCTGAAATGGTAGGAAAACCCTTTTGTTATTGCCATTAACTTTAATTCCTGATTTCAACAAATTTAATAAAATATTGTTAATATGTTCAAACTTTGATCTATGTGCTCACTAGTGCCAATAGTTCAGCTGAACTAAAACATCTGTTGTAGAACATCTCATCAAATTAACTACTATGAAAAACAAGAGGCCCAAGGGCCTTAATGGTCACCTGAGTATAATACAACAATTTAGAGGATCCATAGAGTATAAAATGAACTGAAAGGTGAAGCTTTGTTGCCCAAAAGCAAGAAAAATAGGGTGATCAGGATCAACAAAATAATTAGTCTAGTTTTCATTAACAGTTCATAAATTAGGTTCTAATCTGTTCCCAATTTATCACTATCACCATACAGTATATTAACAAATTATCAGTGATTCTGTACTATTTTAATTCCTTGATGATATCTCTTACATTTGACTCTTTTGGTCTTTGATGAACATTGAATTAGACAAGTTATTTTTGTCTCATTTTTTATTTGTCTATTACTTACAAGTCTACCTAATCATTTAAACTATAAAAGTACTTTATGTATTATACAATAAAAAATCTTGCATAATTCTCCTATTCTATTAACCTTTCAAGTACATTATTTACAGTGATTAATTATCAAAAGTAAATGGCAAAGGGGAATAACTCCTCTCAGTTGAATACAAATTAATAGAGCCCTGGCCAGGACCAAAACACTTGACCAAATGGTCCAGATGTTCAAAAATCTTTATTAAAACTTTTACTCTTTTTGCCTCTGATACGACCAGGTGCAGAGAAGATTTTCCAAAAAAAATAATGCATTTTTACTACAGATTCACTATATTATCAATAGAGCCCCCCCCCCCCCCCCTAGCACCAGAATCCCTGACCTTGGGGCCATGACTTTCACAATTTTGGTAGAGTAACCCTTGCTTATCATAACTATGTATTCAATTTGTTTCAATAATACCCAGGAGTAGAGAAGAAGATTTTCAAAGAAATAATGCACTTTCAATATGTGATCTATATAGTCCCTCCCTAGCACCAGAACCCCTGACCCTGGGGCCATGAATTTCACAATTTTGGTAGAGTCACCCTTGCTTATCATAACTATGTATTCAATTTGTTTCAATAATACCCAGGAGTAGAGAAGAAGATTTTTCAAAGAAATAATGCACTTTCACTATATGATCTATATAGCCCCGCCCTAACACCAGAAGGCCCGACCCTGGGGCCATGAATTTCACAATTTTGGTAGAGTCTCCCTTGCTTATCATAACTATGTATTCAATTTGTTTCAATAATACCCAGGAGTAGAGAAGAAGATTTTTCAAAGAAATAGTGCACTTTCACTATACGATCTATATAGCCCCGCCCTAGCACCAGAATCCCTGACCCTGGGACCATGAATTTCACAATTTTGGAAAAAGTATCCTTGTGCACCATTACTATACACTTAGTTTGTTTATATAATATCCAGGAGCAGAGAAGAAGATTTTCAAAGAATTAATGCATTTTCACTATATAATCAATAGAGCCCTGCCCTACCACCAGAACCCCTAACCCTTGGGCCATGAATTTCACAATTTTGGAAAAATCATCCTTGTGCACTATTATCATGCACTTAGTTTGTTTAAATAATACCCAGGAGCAGAGAAGAAGATTTTCAAAGAATCAATGCATTTTCACTATGTAATCAATAGAGCCCCGCCCTTACACCAGAACCCCCGACCCTGGGGCCATGAATTTCACAACTTTGGAAAAGGCATCATTGCTTGTCATAACCATGCACTTAGTTTGTTTAAATAATACCCAGGAGAAGAGAAGAAGATTTTCAAAGAAATAATGCACTTTCCCTATATGATCTATATAACCCACCCTAGCACCAGAACCCTTGACCCTGGGGCCATGAATTTCACAATTTCGGTAGAGGGCCCAATGCTTATTACAATCATTTAAACAGTTTGACTGCTTGATGTACAGGAGTAGAGAAGAAGATTTTTAAAGATTGCATCAATTTTGGTGGTTTTAGCCCCACCCCTCGGGCCCCAGGGGGGCAGGGACCATGAAATTCACAATTTTTGTTCCCCTTCACCCAAAGATGCTATATGCCAAAATTGGTTGAAATTGGTTGAGCGGTTCTAGAGAAGAAGTTGAAAATGTTCAAAAGTTACCGCACGACGACAGACAAAAAGGGAAAGCAATAGGTCACCTGAGTGACTCAGGTGACCTAAAAAAAGAAAAGAAAAAAATCGTTCTGTGGCAGCTAATTATGAAATAAAGATCATACAAATAACATCTCAGTTTTCCATCAGATTTATGAGAACCAATAATTTAGACCTAATGAGGCACAGAAATGGATTCTTTCATGCACTTGACAGTCATCTCCAATGTTTTCATCATATCTATTTCATACATCATTTTCTCTATTTACAACCTTTTGATTTAACAATGATTCATTTTTACAGCATTGGCTTTTACAAATCAATGCTTGTGAGATCTAATCATATAGCTGTAGTTGGTATTTATGTGACAGAGTGCAAAAAAAGTCACAAGATTTTAAAGAAACTGTGCAGTCCGTAACCAGGCATTATATATCAAGGACTATAATATATATCATATCAAGGGCTGTAATATATATCAAAAGCCTGAGTAGATTCAATGGCATCAAACCTGAAAAACAATTTCAGAAGTACTTTTGTATAAAATTGAAACAAAATATTGTAATTATAGTTTTGGCGCCTAATGCCACTGTCCGAATACAACAGGGTTCAAATTAACTAGGCAATGTCAAAAGTTTCAGTCAGTTGAAAAACTAGGAAGGATTTACTATTATTCTAATTGTCAATGTAGAAGCATTGTTTTTAGTGATGCTTCTTAGCTATGACTAAGAGTTACTATTGGGTATATTATACGGCTAAGAAATGGAAGAAATGAAGAAATATGAAGAAATATAGTAATAGAGTCTGAGGTCAATTTCTTCAATTATTATGATAAACTTGGTTGTAAAATCGTAATAGTATACAGGGTTCAAAGTTTAAATTTCAAGGTTTTTTGTCTTCTAGAATTCCTGTTAAGATCATTTACTACTTGATGGGAATGTTTTCCAATTGCATCGACCGACACCTTTGGCTGCGTAAATTCCCATTGACGATTCAGATGGGATACTCCCTAGTATGGCTTTCCAGCTCCGCTCGATGCCATAAATAGGGTTATTTTACACAGTTATCAGTATATTTTTGCAGAGAATATGTGAGCTCCTTGAAGGCAGAGCCGATGTACATTACTTGGTTAAGAAATAATATTTACCTGTGTATAAAATGTCGTGCCTCTAGGTGTTGGCAGCCCTTCGCAATATCATGGGCAAGATTAAGCAGATCAGGAACTCTAATAGGAGACTCCCCAAGGTCCTAAATAATGCACAAACATTATCAATTTTATCTTCATATTCAAGATGGTGTTTTAAAAACTTCATGACATTTAGATAACATACAGGTTTAGGTCTCATTTCCCTGAGGAATGTTTTCAAGTCACCTCCCTCTAGAAGTTCAAGCACAATGTAGCGGGGGTGGTTCTCAAAGCAGACACCAACAAGCTTTACTATATTGGGGTGGTTAAATTTACTGCAAATAATAATGATACAGAATCAAAAACCAACAAGCAGAATTAAGTAGCTTACAGTAGTCTACTTGTGCACCAAGTTATATTGAAATCGGACTTAAACTGTAGGAGGAGTAGCATTTTGAAAGAATTTCATATAATTTTTTATTTATAGTAACCCTGGCAACATCACTCATCGAAACCAAAAACTGATAGATAGAATTACGTATCTTAGTGTAGTCTACTTGTGTACCAAATTATATTGAAACTGGACCAAATGTAGGATGAATAGCATTTGGAAAAATGTTTACAGACATCTAGACAGACTGATGACAGACACCTTACTATTGCATAAGCTCTTCTAGTCTCTGACCAAGAGAGCTTAAAAGATTGTTTAATTATTCTTAGCCTCTTATTATCTTAAATATTTACATATAGCCATGAAAATCCAGAAGCAGGTTACCGTGACCTACTTTTTGTTTGACATACTCTGTTGACCCAAGCGAGTCAGCTGACAAAGCTAACCAAGTTAATGATTCTAAGCCTCTTAGAATCATAAATATTAAGATAATACAACTATGAAATTCCAAAAGTAGGTCCAAGAGTTAAGATTTTTAAAGTATGCATAAATTTTGATGGTTTTCAACCACCCATCAGACCTCAAAGGTGGCAGAGACCATGAAATCCATATCCCTCCTTCCTTTTGCCTGTAGATGCTATATACACCAAAACTGGTTGAAACTGATTTAATGGTTCCAGAGAAGAAACAGCAAATGTAAAGGTGTTTACCCTTTTCTGCAGTTTTCAGTAATTTTCAATGGTTTCTGTCTGTAATTTGAGCTTTCTATCCATAATATATTGTTGACAATACATGAATTTAGAAAAAATAAGACAATACATGAATTTAGAAAAAATAAGAAATTTTCAGTTTCCACTTTCTAATTTTTGTAGGGATGTATGTATAAGGTTGAAATTGCATATTCAGGTATTTTACCAAAAAATACAGGTCAAGTTCAAATTTGGTCAGACCCCCACAAATAAAAAAAGATTCCACAGTAATCCAGAAAGCGTAATTTTCAGAGTCCAAACCTTAATCAGAATTCAAAAGAAAAATCCAGGATAAATATGGAATTTCCGTAATGGTAAACAGCTCTGCAAATGCTCAAATGTTAACAAAAGCCTGATGACCATAGGAACAGATTGCAAAAGGTCACCTGAGTGACTCAGGTAACCTAAACAAGAGGCCCATGGGCCACAACGCTCACCTGAGTAACTTTGGCCTTGCTGTTTTTCACCTGATACCCCCCTACTTTAGTACTTATTGTGGCCCCACCCTACCCCCGGGGGTCATGATTTTGAACAATTTAGAATCTACACTACCCCAGGATGCTTCCACCTAAGTTTCAGCCTTTCTGGCCCAGTGGTTCTTGAGAAGAAGATTTTTAAAGATTTTTATGACATATTTCAATGTAAAACTTGGATTCCCTATTGTGGCCACGCCCTACCCCCAGGGGTCATGATTTGAACAATTTAGAATCTACATTACCCCAGGATGCTTCCACCTAAGTTTCAGCCTTTCTGGCCCAGTGGTTCTTGAGAAGAAGATTTTTACTACATATTTCAATGTAAAACTTGGATTCTCTATTGTGGCCCCGCCCTCCCTCTGGGGGTCATGATTTGAACAATTTAAAATTCACACTATCCCAGGATGCTTCCACATAAGTTTCAGCTTTTCTGGCTCAGTGGTTCTTGAAGAGAAGATTTTTTAATGACCCCACCCAATTTTTGTTTTCTTGATTACCTCCCCTTTGCAGGGGACTTGGCCCTTCGTTTTAACAATTTAAACTCCCCTTCATCCAAGGATGCTTTGTACCAAGTTTGGTTAAAATTGGCCCAGTGGTTCTTGAGAGGAAGTTGAAAATGTGAAAAGTTTACAGACGGATGACGGACAACGGGTGATCAGAAAAGCTCACTTGAGCTTTCAGCTCAGGTGAGCTGAAAACTGACCCCCTGGTTCTGGAGAAGCTTAAAAATTGAAAAGTATAAGGATAACACACAAAATAATATAAGTATATCAGAAAATGAAATAAACAAATTACTTCATACTGAATATGTTTACCTCATTATGACTGCCTCCATAAGGAAATCCAGTTCTGATGCTTCTGTGCTGTATGCTGGTAGAGTCTGTAAAATATAAGAAAGTGAGGGTGTTCTGCAATTTTCTTTCAACAATTTCTGAATCAGTTGAACTTGAAAAGAACAAAACACAAAAGGGTTATAAAAAGTGCATAATCTTAGCCAATGATGGACATTTAAGCATATACATACAAGCTTAAGTTTTCTTTTATCATGTTATTTGACATAGCCAAATGAAAAATATACCTCATGAATTAATCCAGATGTAAAGACTTTCAGATTTTTTACTAAGAGTGCAGGCCAGCTAAAAATACAATGAGATCAGTATGCCTGACCGTAACTTAACATGCATCAAATGGCTCAGACAGCAATTTTATAAAATACTTTTCTATTTAGCATGTATTCTACTGAGATGTCAGCCATTTTTATAGTGATTCTCTTGTTTTATCCATCTAAATAATAAAATTTTCCCCATCTACTCCTTATTTTGTAATAATATTTTGACTCTGTATTTTTACAGTTTTCTAAAAAAATATTGAGAAACATTTATACTAGATTTCTAGATAATGAATTGTTTTTATAACAGTTATACTTAAGTTTTCCTGGCTAGTCATCACCATGATTCATGATGCTTAGGTGTCAGTAGTATTTATGTTTTTTAATAAAAAGAAATAATTACTGAGGGGTATCTTGTTCTCTCAGATCACATATTGTTGGCTTTTGGACAGCTTTTTGAACACATACTTGTGTATTTCATGCTGTGTTATTTCATTGTCTTTAGATATTTAAAAGGAATTAATGTCTGCATAAGATAACAAGAGGCCCGCAGGCCACATCGCTCATCTGAGCAATTTGGCTAGGAAAAAAGCAGAAATCAGTTCAGTTTTTAAAGGGGGGTTTTAATTTACACTACCTCAGGATGCTTCTATATCAATATTACTAATCATGGTTTTGTTGTTCTTAAACAGAAGAATTTTATGATTTTTATGCCCCTGGATCGAAAGATCCCAGCGGAATATTGTTTTTGTCCTGCCTGTCTGTTTGTCTGTTGTCAACTTTAACCTTGCCCATAACTTCTGATTGAATGGAGCTATGACTTTCATATTTCACATGCATATTCCTTGTGACAAGACCTTTCTTTGGGTACCATCATATTTGACCTTGACCTTGGAGTTTGACCCACTTTTGCAAAATTTTATGAGACTTCAACCTTGGCCATAACTTCTGAACAGTTGGTGCTTGGGGTTTCAAACTTCACATGTGTATTCTTTGTGACAAGGCCTTCCTTTGGATACCAACAACTTTGACCTTTTGACCTTGGAGTTTCACCTACTTTTGAAAAACTTTAACCTTGGCCATAACTTTTGAATGGTTGGAGCTAGGGCTTTCATACTTCACATATGTAATCCTTGTGACAAGACCCTCCTTTGGATACCAACCACTTTGAGACCTTGACCTTGACTTTTAAAAAACTTTAACCTTCGCCATAACTTTTGAACAGTTGCAGCTAGGTCTTTCAAATTTCACAGGTATATTCCTCAAGACAAAACCTTTCTTTGGGTACCACATTTTTGATCTTTTCCCTGGATTTTGACTTGCATTTGAGAAACTTTAACCTTTGCCATAAGCTGCCATAGAGGGGCATCAGTGTTTCACAAACACATCTTGTTTATCCTGTTTTCCTATGTAAAGCTCTGATCTCCCATCGTGGCCCCACCCTAAATTTAAACAAATTTGAATCTACACTACCTAACGATGCTTCTGTATTAATATGACTAATCATGGCTTTGCTGTTCTTGAGCAGACGATTTCTTCAAGATGATTCCTATAAAATCTTGTGCAAAACTTTGTCTCTCTGTTGTGCCCCCAACCCCTGGGAGTCATAATTTGAACAAACTTGATTTTACAATACCTAAGGCTGCTTCTGTATAAATATGACTAATAATGGTTTAGTTGTTCTTGAGAAGAAGATTTTGAAGATATTACCTATCTAACCCTGTCTCTCCCCTAAGATAAGAACATGCACGTGTCTCAATCTTCTACAGATTTATTACACCCACAGTTTAACATCAATTCCTTAGGATACTTGCCACTATTGTTAATTACTTTTATTTTGCTCTTACCCTTAATTAACTTCTTTACAGTTGACTCAACATCTAGCTTCTAATTGCCTGACTTTCCCAAAGTTTTTCCTTATATACCCTTTGGTTTGGCTAGTCCATTCCAAGGGTTGTCAGGTTATTCCTTCAGTGCGTTTTACTCAAAAGCTCCTTAACCATTACACCTAGAATATATTCCTAAGTTAGACTTTGACCCACTGTTTTGATCCTGCCCTACCCACCAGGGTCATGATTTGAACAAACTTGAATCTACACTACCTGAGAATGCTTCTGTATTAATATGACTAACAACGGCTTAGCTGTTCTTGAGAAGAAGATTTTTAAAGATATATCCTATATATTCCTATGGTAAGCTTTGACTCCCTGTTGTGGCCCTGTCCTACCCCCAAGGGTAATTTATAAATGGCCCATTTTTCAGGGGAAGGTTTTTCTAAGTCAGGGTAAGGTTTTTCTAAGTTGTAAGAACTTGTTACCAATTCCTTTTGTATTAACTATACAATAAAAAATGTTCAAAACAAAACAAAAAAAGGGTCATTTTTCAAGAAATAAACATTGATGATGAATAAATTTGGGCTTTTATTTAATCAATCAGAACTTTCAGTTGGAAAAAAAGATAAATAAACATGTAAGCATGTTGTCAGTCATCAACAGAACAAGGTTTCCCTTAACTTTTGTCATTCCATTGATTTTCAGCTCTGACCATAACACACAATTCATTTTTTGGGAAAAAGGGGTTTTGCAATTAGGAATGGGGCCGAAATTTGGCCCTACATTTCGGCTGCACATAGGGCAGTGGAAAATCCCTGACTTCATTTTCTTTACAAACTAACTTTTATAAAAGAATTACCAGATTATAATAAGTCTAAAGAAAACATCTGCAGTGACATGATAATAAATGGTAATGACCCTTTCAAACTTCATACCTTAACAGCAACTGGCATCTCCCTTTCCATATTTGGAAAACCCAAAATGTATCCCTTGTACACTTCACCAAATGCCCCTTGACCCAATGCCCTGAATTAAAAATGAGGACAAGAACTAAATTATACATTCTGGAATACTGATGAAAATATTGATGCAACCCTTACTCCCAGTGCAACACAGAAAAGAAAGATATTTCATTGTTCATATTTATACCTCTTTATTCATATGAAGTGGACAAAAGAATGTAAAATATTGTAATATCAATTCATTTGTTAAACTGACAGATGAGCCATGAAACAGTTTACCTTTAACACTTTTTCCATATTTGGAGTTAACAGATGTTTTTTTTAGAAAAAAAAAATGGATTAAACTAGTTTAGCAGTCAATGCTAGCTGTCAGGGATTAACTGAACCTTTTTTGTACAAGGTCCTGTACAGCTACCTTTTCAATAAAGACCATTAGATTGTAGGGTTATCCTCTATGCACATCTCAAAATTCAAGATTGTTAAAAAAAGCACTGAAAAATTCAAAATACTTAACATTTGGGAATTTTTACCTTTATTTTGGGGAAAAAGTCAATTTGTAATGGAGACAGTGTCCTTTTACTGGACCTGCATGCCAAAGATATTAAGCTCTGTGTTGCCAAGTGTAATTTGGTTTTCAAAGCAGTGTTTTTTTTTCTTTTGTATATCTGGTACTGATAAACTGTAAAATTCCCAAAGCCCCCCCCCCCCCCCCCCCTTGATTTTTCCTAATTCTTAGATTAAAAATTCCCAATTCCACTGTCAGATGACAGATCACTATGTCATCTTAATTTGCTTAGCATGAAGTGTTGTTTTACATCCTCTAACATCAAAAGTAGCTTAGATGTGGTGAGACATATTCTACATGTAGTAGATGGCCCAACAGCATATATATGTATTGCAAGTGTCTGATATTACCCATGTCTTTAAAAACATGAGAACAAGAGATGTTAATAATGCAAAAACAATGAATTCTTGTTGTTCATTTTTTTAAAACATACATGATTAGTTATTAATTTAAGAATGCATGACTTTTGTTTAATATGATTGAAAATTCCCAATTTGTTCTATTTTGATACCATTTTTCTCACTTGAATGGTAGGAAAAAAAGGCTGCATAGGGAATGAAGAAGAAAATATTCAGTGGGACCATCTTTTGAAAACTGTTTGTTTGGAATTACTGCTTGGGGGTTTCAGACCCAGGAGAGAGGGTGAGAATTTTTTTTTTTTTAAATTGAGCTCTGACTCTACTTATTTTAATCTAATGGTGAACTGTATACATTCTGTTCCTTTTTTCAATGACAATTAAGTTATACATGGCCCAGATTCTTATACATATGTAACAGTACTGCATCTTGCATGGACAGTAAAACCCAATTAAAGCTAACCCTATAGCCCTGGGGACCTGCAAAATTACTTCGCTGTATGAATTCACTATATCCATTTTCATAGTAAACATTAAGTTTTACTGCATAAAGGTATTTCATTGAATATACTGAACTGACATTCATTGTTAATTTTTAAACAAATAAACTTCGGTATGCATGTTTGTTTAGTAGGCTTTTGTTTGTCAAAAATGATCTTCAGAATTTTTTTTTTTATTTAATACTTTGAAGTGAGCATTTTGTTGACCTAGCTGGCATATGTTAAATTGATGGGGAGACCAAACCCAGTAATAAAATATTCAACAAGAGCACCGCTAAGCGGAGCATCCCCTCGCGACAGGAACTTCACTGGTAATGGCAATGTCTCCATACGAGAGAAAAATTCTCAAGAGGGACGTTAATGAAGATACAATCATCTAGTTAGGTTTAAAATAAGGTAAAGAAAATAAAATATGTTGCAGCACTAATTATTTTTTAAACAAAATCATCGGGGGTTTGGGGGGTTGGGTTGTCATTTTTAAACTGAAGTGCATAGCATCGGGGAGGGGGGAGGACATAACATGCATACGTAAATGGGCAGTTTCCCTTATTCCTAGCAGAAACATATCATGTATGCTCTAAGTTTCAGTAATTTACCTTCCTAGGTATATCTAAAAGTTGCATGCTATATGCATAAAATCTGAGAATACCCACGGAGATAATATTTTTTCGTATTAAAAATGACAATATACCGGTGTTGAGAGGTCACTGAAACCATAGACCTAAACTTGCAAAATGTCTTTATAGCTTTCAGGAATTACGTGTGCCTCACGAATAAATTCCATATTGTAAACTGACACCTGTGGAAATTTGGTAATGAAACCGCGACGTTCATCAAATTATTTCAATTACCATCTGAGATGAAACTTAATTCATACAGACTGTCTCAAGATACGCACAATAATATGACAATACGCAAAAATTTAATACAAAGTTGGGTGAACTTACTGAAGCGAGTCTATCGAAGCGACCCGAATTTTCCAAGGTTGATTAAGCGGAAGCAAGTATTGTCAAATCGTACATAAAATTTCAGGGTTTGAAGGTAGTAAAACCGCAATATATTGAGAAATATTTCACCGATTAATTTGAAAATGAATAGGGTTCGTCCTTTTACAATGCCACATAAGTATGTGGAAGCTGAGAATTGATAGTCTAAAGGTTCTCTTTAAATCTTGCCCACAAGCTGTAACGGACACACTAACACACTAACACACACACCATACATGTGATATGTACAGGCTGTACGCAAAATGTACAGTTTTTTGAGCCCATTCATCGTGTACTGGCGGGACACCAAGATTCACGGAATATGAAAATTTGTACAGTATTTTGAATTTCTCGCTAAATGCCGCCATTTTCCTCTCATTCTCGCTCGCGAGACACTGGAAAACATCACCTGTGTTTGACACTTGACCTTCTGATAATTGTGTAGTGTACACAAACCATCGCGTGCGAAGGTGTGAACTGCCAATTGGGATAATTATCTTGCTATAAATCCGTATCAAATATCCCTTTAGGTAGCTTTATTTTTTAAGGGGTAACTTAATTACTGTTAATGTTTTGTATACGTAACTTGATTGAAAAAAATTAAGCCAACTTCTAAAGTTGATATACATGACTTTAGACTTAATATACGTGAATCTGACCCAGATCTTCGTAGGTATAAAATATACGATGTTTATTACAATGATTACGATGGAATTTCAGAAGAATTTAAGCGATATTTTATACCATTTTTTTGTACCGTTTTTTGATAGGCAGTGTACAGTTTTTTCACCCAAATTCCAGTTTTTTTATGGCTCCTGTACAGTTTTGTGCTCTTTGACTTATCACATGTATGCACACACATACGCACAGTAGCGATGCTATATCCCCTCCGCAACTAGTTGCGTGAGGGGATAATTACCTGGAAGATTTCACAGGTGATAAAATGCTGTCCCGATTGATTGGGCACAACTTGTATAAAAAATTCAGTCGAATTCATTTTAATACATGTATTATTTATTTTTTCACTAAATAATATGCATTTAAGTAAGGGAAACAACTGAGCCCATATGCAATATGCCAAAGGAACAAGATTCTTGGTACAACTATAAACTAATTAGCCCAAACTATTTTAAAATTTTACTGTCTTGAGTATAATTATTTCAATTTCACACTAAGAAACACATCTTTTAACTGTGACCTATGAAGCAGTTTCTGAAGAATTTTATTATTTTTTTTAACAATTTTAGCCATGCTGCAAATGTAAGCATGCACCAACATCCATATCCTTCTCAATTTCAGCACGAAAAACTACCTATTTAGCCAAACTCAAAAACATGCAGCACTGAATTCACAGTCCTTTTTCTTACATAACTTGGTTTATAAGAAAAAACATCCCTACACAAGTGGATATTCCAAAAACATAATACTGATATACCTGACTAACTCTAGTTTGTTGCGATTGAGTTCATTCAGTTGTTGCTCTGGGTATTTAGCAGCGACAAAGTCATAGTTTGGATTGTACTCCGTCATCATCTGATGGTACTGTATAGTTCCGTTTCTTACGAAGTTGGATGATGAATGTATGGCAAAGTTCTGACTGGCTGTTTGCAGTTCAATCCTAACTGCATCCAAATGTAATCGTTTTCTATGCTGCTTTACTGCAAAAATTGAATTTTTTAAAAATTAAAGATCTTTTGCACTTTTAAGAGACTTGACACATGTATCATTACATATATTGCTATTCTCAATCAGTAAATGATATTCTTCTTCTGAATCAATGTATGTTTACTGAATATTAGCCATTGCGATGTTATGCTTTGATGCATTGTGGTAGTCAGCCAGGTTTGATCAATGAGGGCCAGAGAGCTCAGTATAAGGTAGAGTATCTGACTACTGATTCAGGGGGACTGGGTTCAAATCCTGGTCTGGTTCTTTGCAATTCTCTCCCTTGCCAGTTACATTTGGTGCTGTGACCAGGATGTGACTGTCACATGTGAAAGTCCTGCCAGGGGGCAGGAAAGAGCCTGGGTTGGACCTTTAAAGAGGGAGGAATGTTGAGGTCAGACAGGTTCAATTGCCGATGGTCAGATAGCTCAGTTAGTAGAGCACCTGACTAGAGATTCGGAGAAGGGGGGGGGGGGTGCCGGGTTAAAATCCTTGTCTGGTTTGTCACATTATGAACTTCCAATATTTCTCCATTACAAATTTCTGGACCTGACACAATTGTATATGGACAGACAGACATAGGATATACCATTTTCCTTGTGTTTTATTAACATTTCAACTGTTTTTCATTAAATTAGTCATATTTGTGTGTTAACTAAATGATTTAAAGATAAGGTACTTACCCACACACAATCCAATACAGGTTATAATGATAACTAATATGGTACTGGCCACTGCAATGTATACTATATATCTCATCTCAAAACCCTCTGTTAGAACAGCTGTCAATCACAAAGAATAGCAAATAATATCACATCAGTTTACTTTTTTACATCTATCTGAAAATATTTCAGATGGATTTGCAGTATTTATTCATCCAGTAAAGTATCATATTGAATGCAAGATTGAAAATTCAGAATGAACTTCAAAAAATGCTATAGAATGTCTGAAGTTGGTACTGGCATAGTAATTTCACTACCTATTTCTCTAAAACTAGAGTGTTCCAAGGAATGCATGTGTCACCTGCTCTGTAGCTTCATTAAAGATGTAAATAAATCTATGATTCTGTTTATTAACTACTATTAACTAACTATTATCTACTATTAACTACTAATTGTGAGCACGACGAACGACGAACGCCGACGGACAAAAACGGATAGCAATAGGTCACCTGAGTGACTCAGGTGACCTAAAAAAACTAGAACTGTCCAAACTGGACAAATACTGTAAACCAACTATTATTCGTGTCAACTTTTATTCGCGATTCGTCAGTTTAAAAACAATCCGCGAAGATTAATTTTCGCGACTGAGGAAACATTCTCTACAAATACAAAGCAAAATAAATGATTCGCAGCGATTAATATTCGCGATTTGAATTAGGTCGCGAAACTCGCGAATATTTCTCGCACGCGAATAAAAGTTGGTTTACAGTACCCCCCGCTGGGTTTTTCAGAAAAGGTGCCAAGTCACTAAACATATTTAAATTTATGGATCTAAGAGATGTTTCTGTTTAAACATTTAAAGTGAAAATTTAATCACTCATTATATTTTTTTAATGAATGATGAACTGAGGTGCAGCCTAATAAAACATCATAATATTGTTTTTTTTTTATCAAATTAAAAAAAATAAATTGCAACTATCTGTCATCTTTGTGAGACATGACATTCTGCAATTTGATTATTGAAAAAATAAAATTATCATATTATACAATAATTAATCTTGATATAACTTTATACCAAATTCATTTTAAAAATAAAAAGGCTGTTCATCCAGTAACTATGTATTTTAATTTGACAGACTATAAATTAATTGCAATTAAGAGAGTTAGAGTAGAGAAATCTTTAATTCTTCTGCCCAATTCCCAGGAGATACAGATAACACCTGCTAGATCAGAGATGCTCTAACAGCTTCCTACATTAAACTCATTAATTATATCTTTAACTGGAAGCATGTCCACTCATTACTCTCTAGGGACAAATGGATTTACACTATCTGCTGTGTAATGTCCTGTGAGTCTGTAGTACAATAGACAAGAGGCCCAAGGGCCTTACCGGTCACCTGAGTATAATACAATACAGTAAAGGATCCATAGAAGTATAAAACAAAATTAACTGATAGACGAAGCAATGTTGCCAAGAATTTCAAAAATCTGGTAAAAATACCCTTGCTTATTGTAACGTGTTAGACCCGAGTGAACTCCTTAGGATCATACTTGGTTTTCCCAAGTCTTACAGGGATGATAATGAATGCAAAATATACAAATACAATGAACACTTGCCTATTGTGTAAGGTATTCAATATATACAGATATGTTTTTGTCACTTGCCTAGTGATACAATTCAGTACACACAGACTTGGATATACAACATGGATATTTGCCACTTGTCACAAATTACAATAAGTTGCTCTGACTCTCTGTGAATTTTTATTCACTTTGATTAAGTATAAAACAACTTCCTCCAGTTTCTTCTCAACCATGACTCTACCAGTGACAATAATTCACCTACTATTGAACAGAACACCACAGTGTAAACATACTATGGACAATTACAACTTTTGCTAAATATATAAATAATCTTTATGTCAATCTTTTAAATTGCTTTCCAGGCAAGAATCCAACTTTGAGAATGCTTTGCTCATTTAAACCAAACATTCATTTTTATTTTGTTTCTATATATATAACATTCTTTCTTGTATTCTCATTCAATCAAATAACCTGTTAATTAAATTATATACAACGATTTCTTGATTAACAACATCTAGCAAAGATGATCAACTCTCAATTGCTTCACTTATTACAATTGTGTACTCCGTTTGCCTCCTAGATACCTAGGAGCGAAGAAAAGGCCCATTTACTTATAATTTTATTTAATACATTTACATTCATATTATTGCATTTAATTTGTTTGCTTAGTACTTAGGGGCAGAGGAGAAGATTTTCAAAGCATTAATGCATTTTTGCTAATTAATCTATAGAGTCCTGACCAAGCACAAGAACCCCTGACTCTGGGGCCAAGAAATTCACAATTTTGGAAGAGGCACCCTTGCTCATCAGAACTATGTATTTAGTTTGTTTGCTTAATACCAAGGGATCGAGGAGAAGATTTTCAAAGCATTTATTTATTTTCAGTATATAATAAAAAGCCCCCCCCCCCCCCCCCAACTCCTGACCCAGGGGCGATGAAATTCACAATTTTGGAAGAGGCACTCTTCCTCATCATAACTACGTACTTAATTCATCAGCTTAATACCCAAGAGCAGAGGAGAAGATTTTCAAAGAATTAATGCATTTTTACTATATAATCATTAGAGCCATGCCCTAGCGCCAGAACCTCTGACCCTGGGGCCATGAATTTCACAATATTGGTAAAGGGCTCAATGCTTATTACAATCATGCCAACAGTTTGACTGCTTGATGTCCAGGAGTAAAAAAGATGATTTTTAAAGATTGCATTAATTTTGATGGTTTTAGCCCTGACCCTCAGGCCCCAGGGGGGTAGGGACCATGAAATTCACAAATTTTGTTCCCATTCACCCATTGATGCCATATGCTAAAATTGGCTGTAATTGGTTCAGCGGTTTCAGAGAAGAAGCTGAAAATATTCGAATGTTAACACACGACGACGGACAAAAACGGATAGCAATAGGTCACCTGAGTGACTCAGGTGACCTAAAAATGCATATCATAACGTACCCACAAAATCAGTACAATAGCTTAATAAAATCAGTAATGCTGCCTGCAGACAGACAGACAATCAAATCAATCAATAAAAGGACAGCCCAAAATGCTGTTTTTATTTTGTGCAATAATAAAGGTTGTAAGCCAATACAATTAGGATCAAATTCCAGTTTTTAGGGTGGAGGGGTTAGTGGGAATAATTCACAACAGATATTTACCTAATACCAACTGCTCACCTAAGCAGTGGTGGGAATAATTCACAACAGATATTTACCCAATACCAACTGCTTCCCTTGAGCAGTGGTGTGGATATTTCACAACAGATAATTACCTAATATCAACTGCTCACCCTAGAAGTGGTGGGGATATTTCATAACAGATATTAACCTAATACCAACTGCTCACCTAAGCAGTGGTGGGGATATTTCACAAAAGATATTGGATATTTCACAACAGATATTGGATATTTCACAACAGATATTTACCTAATACCAACTGCTCACCTGAGCAGGTGAATCCATCAGAATTCAGTGTTTTTCCTTCCATGCAGCTGCATTCATACTGCTCCCTTTCCCAGTCCTTTATGTGGCAAAAATCAGTGCATTTGCACTTTACGAACATCAGCTGTATCTCTACATAACCATCAGATTTACTACCTATCAAAATACACATTTATTTTCATCTTGGCAAAAAAAATATATAGTGTTATGTCTTTATTTTACATGGAAATATCCACTTTGAATAAGATGCATTGCAAATGATACAAGATGCAGAGTCAGGATAGTTGATATTATCATTACATTATGATACAAAGTGCCTGACGATACATCAACTGACAAGTTTGATGATTCTCTCTTGTACTTTGCAAGGTACGATCTGGACATGATTTGACTTCATTCTTATTACAGCTATGGAATTCCAAAATGGGATTACAGTAACCTATTTCTGGGTCAGTATCCACATTTCTCATTATCACCAAATTGAGTGACAATGACAGGATATTTAATCCATCATTTATGTTTCAGCTCTGCTGGTATTATCCATTCTAACTCAGTCATAGAAATGTATTAGTATCATGAGAAAAATGCAGATTGACTGGAGACAGCCACTCACATGGTACACAGTTCTTTGAATAGTCTTTTTTTATAAAATTCATCAAGCTGTTTAAATTAAATGAAATTTTAAAAGCTGCAAAAATTGCTTGCAATAAATAAATGACAATACATGTTATTGTACATTTTGTACTATACTAACATTTTTTAACCAGAAGTCTCTGATGAGACTGTAGCTCTACTGGTCTGTTTGTATAACAAAAGAAAAGTAGCACTTGGATTTGAAACATTGCAACATGCAACAATAAATAGAATTATGTATCTTAATGTAGTCTACTTTTGTGACAAGTTATATTGAAATCAAATGAAAACTAGGAGTAGTAGCATTTTGAAAGTATTTCACGGAAATTTCTATTTTTAGTACCAGTAACCATGACAACACCACTCACCCAAATACAAAAATACATATTACGTATCGTAGTGTATTCTAACTGTGTGCCAAATTAGATTGAAATCAGACCAAAATTGTAGGAGGAATAACGTTTTAAAGGAATTTCACAGAAATTTCTATTTTAAGTAACCATGGCAACACTGTTCATCGAATTCAAAAACCAATGCAATAAATTATGTATCTTAGTATAGTCTTCTTGTATGCCTAATTATATTAGAAGCAGACTAAACCTGTAGCAGGAGTAGTGTTTTAAAGGAATTTCACAGAAATTTCTATTTTTAGTAACCATGGCACCACCGTCCATCGAAATCAAAAACCAATGCACTAAATTATGTATCTTAGTGTAGTCTACTTGTGTGCCAAGTTATATTGAAATCCGACCAAAACTGTAGGAGGAGTAGCGTTTTAAAGAAATTTAACAGAAATTTCTATTTTTAGTAACCATGGCAACACCGTCCATCAAAATCAAAAACCGATGCACTAAATTATGTATCTTAGTGTAGTCTACTTGTGTGCCAAGTTATATTGAACTCCGACCAAAACTGTAGGAGGAGTAGCATTTTAAAGAAATTTAACAGAAATTTCTATTTTTAGTAACCATGGCAACACCGTCCATCAAAATCAAAAACCGATGCACTAAATTATGTATCTTAGTGTAGTCTACTTGTGTGCCAAGTTATATTGAACTCCGACCAAAACTGTAGGAGGAGTAGCATTTTAAAGAAATTTAACAGAAATTTCTATTTTTAGTAACCATGGCAACACCGTCCATCAAAATCAAAAACCGATGCACTAAATTATGTATCTTAGTGTAGTCTACTTGTGTGCCAAGTTATATTGAAATCCGACCAAAACTGTAGGAGGAGTAGCATTTTAAAGAAATTTAACAGAAATTTCTATTTTTAGTAACCATGGCAACACCGTCCATCAAAATCAAAAACCGATGCACTAAATTATGTATCTTAGTGTAGTCTACTTGTGTGCCAAGTTATATTGAACTCTGACCAAAACTGTAGGAGGAGTAGCGTTTTAAAGGAATTTCACAGAAATTTCTATTTTTAGTAACCATGGCAACACCGTCCATCGAAATCAAAATCCGATGCACTACATTATGTATCTTAGTGTAGTCTACTTGTGTGCCAAGTTATATTGAAATCCGACCAAAACTGTAGGAGGAGTAGCGTTTTGAAAAATTGTTTACAGACAGACGGACAGACAGACAGACAGACAGACGGACGGACGACGGACACCTTACTATCGCATAAGCTCTTCTGGTCTCTGACCAGTAGAGCTAAAAATGATATTTTGTGCAGTTTTTTGATGAACAGTATACAGTATTTTCACTAAGTTCCAGTATTTCCAAGGCTCCTGTACAGTATTTGGGTCTGATTTTTTTTTTTTTTTAACATTTATGAAGCTGGATTATTGGTTCATTAATGAGATACCTGGGTAGCTGCTGTGCGTCTTCAAGGCACCTGGGATCACATAGGAAGTACCACCTTGTCCATTCATAATCATACTGTCATTTCTAGACACATCTCCACCTGTAAAGTGATCACATAAATATAAACAATTGTTATGCCATAAACTTCCTATTATTGGACCAAAGGGCCTCAATGCTCACCTGAGCCACCATTCTTGATACTTGATACAGAGCTGCCAACTTCATAAAAAGAAATTATAAGGATGGGGTTTAGGGGATGCCTAGGCTCCTGGACGTAGATTTTTTTTTTCCATTTTGTTTACTTTAACATGATTTAGATTGTAAGTATAGAAATGAACAGTGACAATACAAGCAATTGCTATAAGGACTATGATTTCTGTATTTTATGTATTAATATTGCAGTACATGTATTTCAAACATTTTATGGAGAAGAACAGAAAGCAGAAGAATAAGTAGGGAAGTCATAAGGCATATTTTAGATGCTCAGATAGTAAGGGCTAGCCTACCCTAGCCATATTGGCCAAGTTCTGAGCATGTATCTGCATTACACCAAGATTCTTGCATATTTATTTGAGTTACCAGGGGTAGACACTAACTTTCAAGGCATAGTGAGCTTGCAGGGTTAATGACACTGAATTCCTACTAGCCCTGTTAATGAATTTGTTGTCCAAGTGCAAAACATAGATTCAATGGTGTTTCCCCATCTGTTAGGTAAACAGAGGCTGTATGATGGTCCTCCCCTGGGAATTTTAGAAAATAATTAATGCCATTTTCCAGATTCTGGCTGTATTTTAGGGCATAAAATTGTCATTTTATGAATGCAAGTACAAAGACATTTTTCAATTGTCTACACCAGTGTGTTGCTTTTATTCTTCATTTTTGTCACAGTTTCAAACACAATGCTGATGAAGAAATGAGTGAGACTTATCGAGAGTTTGCACCAAAACAACATTGGGCCATAACAAGGTCAGACATTCCAATTTATCTGACAGCCACTTCTCAAACAGCACTTAAACCTTGCTAATAAATTCTGAATTTGCTATGTATTTCTTTTAAGAATCTTGATAATTGTTTTTAGTGTGTGTATAGTACAAAAATTGTCAGTAGCCTCACGGGGCAAGCTTGATGACTTCATGTTTAGTTAGTCCAATATCAATTTTCAGTTCTCCCAAGATAGTTACAGACCTGTTTACTCATATTGTTGTCTCTCAGTATTTTTTATTAGATTTGTCAGTGAGATTTAGCATTTGCCCGCAAGATTTCACTTTCCATCGATTTTACATATATTTAATACTAGAGAAAAACTACATTTCTGATTACCAAAACATGGTTTAATAACAAAGAAGAAAATCATACCTTGCAGTCTTCCCAGGGGTTTCTGTCATTTTTTTTAAACCATCGCGTTTTGGCACCCCAACATCACTTAAGTTTTTGAAATCTTTCTCTTCTTTTTAGTGATAAAAAAGCATCAAACTGAGACAGATCATAACGAAAACTTAACTGCTGAAATCCAAACGAATGGATTTTCGATTTCTGTATTTTCATAATAGCAAAACGTGAGGTGTATTTTAGACTCAAAATACGGCGAAATTGTAAGAGTAAACAGGTCTGTAGTTAGGACTATTTAAAGTCTCGAACCCTACTTACTTGTTGCCCTGCTATTTTTGGGAAGAGGTTTTAAAATATTTTTTTTCCATATAAAATTTGTCTTATCTGGATTCTGAGTACTCAAGAACTTTGACTATTTTGGCTTTAAAATTTAGTCAGATGCACTTCTTTAACAAATGTAGTAAAAGAATTTCTGTGTAGCAAGGATACTGTCTATTCTGCACTCCGTAAAGCTAGATTGGTTACAAATGCTGAATTTCCTGTAATCTGGTCACACCTGGGATAAACATTAACTTTCAGATTCACTTGCCCAAAGGGCAAGTAAGCATGAGCAGACGAACAAAATTATTTTTTCTACAATGTTGGATCTCAGCTAATCAAACAGCTAGGAATAATTCAATCAAAAAAAAAAAATTAAAATAAAAACATCTGTGCTACATGACTTTGCAGTAATTAGGCCCTTCCTGTTCTTGGAAAAAATGACACATTCCCATGTAAATACTTCAACCCCCCATTGTTGCCTCATCCTAGCCTTCAGGGCCTTGGTTTAAACAAACCTAAACAAAATCCCCAGGCTTTTATTCAATTAATAAATGAGGATACTTCAATAGTTCACCTGAGCTGAAGGCTTAATTTAGCATAGTGTACGGTGTACATTTGTCTGTCTGGCATTTGTAAACTTTTCACATTTTCAACTTCCTCACCAGAACTAAAAGGTAACTTTCAACCAAACTTGCCATAAAGCATTCTTGGTAGAATATGTGATTCAAGTTTGTTTAAATGCTTGTGAGCAAAAAAAAAGGGGGGAGGGGGAGATCCATTTAAACTGGAGACTTGACATGGAAAAAAAGGTACAGTAGCCAAAAAAGTCAGTGCTAAACACAGACTGAACTAAATTTTACCTGTGTATCCCCCACCCCCACCTCCTGAGGAGCAGGCCCCACCTCCTCCTCCAAATCCTCCTGGTGTACCCCATTCTGAGAGGTTGTATGCCTTCTCACATGACTGTCCACCGGTCGCTCCCTCCAGGAGTGATCTGCCTGCTTGTGGATACTGTGCATACTTCCTCATCCTCAATCCTCCTCCTCCTCCACCTGTAGAAGATTATAATTGTGATTGCTAGCTCTGCGATGTGTTTTTAAAGAAACACAGAAAAAATGATAAATCTTTAGTCAAATAATTATAATCCAACAGTTTAAATAGACTTTTCAAGGTAAGCTAACATTTTATTTCTCAATATTTTATCATTTAAATGTAATAGGAGTAAACCTTAGAACACCATTTTTATTAGTGGTTCTAGAATATACTTTTTTTTAACACTCTCCTATACTTTCATGTTTATTATTTCCCAGGTTCTTATTTTGATTTGAGATTTTGCTTGGTCCTACTTCCGAGCTTATCTGTACCTTATTTCAACACCTCATGTCAATTGTAATGAAAACACCAGTTCCAATCAACAACAAAATTTATTAACCTTTGTATAGACAAACCAAAAAAAAAAATTATAGTATAAATAAATAACAACTGTAAATTCCTGCCTTGTAGAAAAAATCGTAACAACTGTATAAAAATCACCCCCCAACCTAGCGTACGGAAACGCTAGCCCAACCTAGCTGGGGGAAAAGGCCTAGGGAAATTTAGAAAAACCCCTTATTTATTTAAAAATATCTTAACTCTTAACTTTTAGATTTATGGCCTAATAAATTTAACAGGAGCAATAGACGACGACAATTTAGTCAAAATGCCTAATATCTTAACATAATTTCTAGGGGTGCAACCTGTTAAATACCTAATACACCTTTATTAAAGTGAGAGAACTTACAGCAAATTAATGCTTTCCAAGATTCCCCACGTGTCTAACAGTTACACGGGTTTATATACTCTTTGGAAACAATAGAAACTTTAACTTGAAATCTAGTGAATACACCCCAAGGGTATGAACTTTGACTGAAATTAGTAACACCCAAAAGGTTAACTTCCGTATTGATAGCCAATGAGATTTAGATCATCATTCATCAAACGTAAACATTTACCTGTAAGATTTGATGGAAGCAACAAGTGCTATTATCTGAGAAGGTTTGTAAATATAAACAGATGATATGGGGGATAAAGCAGTATACCAATATTTGCATGAAAACATTAATAACGACATTACATTTGAAATACAAGGCATATGTGCATATAACAAAATTCATTCCTGCTACATAAAGATTGAAGGAAGATGTGTTTGAAATTCAAATATATCAATGACTAAGCATTAAGAATTGGAGAACTGAAACCCGACCTTCTAGGGCTGAAGTAAATTAACTCAATTCGGGTATTCCACAGAGATATCATATGACCTACCAGCCCCATCAGGATTGGTGAATCCACTATAGCCACTCCCTGGCATAGCTAGATGTCTGGCAGGGTTCAGTTGTTGAGTGTCAGAATGGATGTTCCTGCGGGCTAGCCCACCTCCACCTCCTGCTACCATCAGCAAATCTATTTCTCCACTTCCATTTTTCTATATTAAATTACATTGAATGTTTTTTTCCTAATAATTTCTAATGTCTTTCCATTTACAATGGTAAGTCTTGCCATCATCTAAGACCTTAATGATGTAATCTGAGTCAAGATATACAGGTAACTCTCGATACCTCGAAGTCCGCGGGACTGAGGAAAAACTTCGAGAGATCAAGAGTTCGAGTTTTCAAGAGTCCGGAATTTTCCGGGTTTGTTGACAGGTTTTAAAATTAGTCTTACCAGATGTAATGATTTTCATGCAGTGCTAACCTTTTACACATGGTTTTTATAAGACAACGATATTTTTTCGTAATTTAGATGAATATTTCATTGAACTGAGTGAAGCAAAAATGTATATCGTCATTTCATGTATATTTATTTAATCTTTGTAATACGGACATCATACTACGCATTCGTTACATGAAAACATTTTACAGCATCGTACATAGCATTGACTATTCCAAACATGATCATTGAACGCAGTTCTGTAAGTATTTGTCCAATAATAGTTGTCATATTGACATTGAGGCTGTTTCTGCTTTTTCATATTTCGTTTAACTTTGACACTGACTCAAAATAATTAAATTAGTGTTTTGTCTTTTAATCAATTACTACTTTTCACTGACACTGCGTCTCTAAATTATCGCAAGACGGTTGCTGATAATTATTTTAATAGCATATAGGCAAAATATGATTAATTATAAATCAGTTATCACCTTGCAGCATAAGTGTCAACTGAATAAACATCCCGTTCCCTGAGACCTGCATCTTCTGCCTGGGGCCATTTAAATGTCCAGGTAAAGGTGCTAATTATATAACCTTGTGTACACATAGCCACTTCAAGGTATCGAGGGTAAATTCTAATAGAATATGCATAGCGGGACTGCATTTTGACCTCGAGGGATCAAGGGTTTCGAAAGATCAAGAGTTTGAGAAATCAAGAGTAAATTTGCTTACTTATATAGGGGAAAAATTCGGGACCTGAGACTCACTTCGAGCGATCAAGAACTTCGGGAGATCGAAGTTCGAGCCATCAACAGTTACCTGTATCTGAATTTAGTAAATCTATTAGAGTTTTAATTAATTTCTATCAATTGCATCTTTCCAAGTCCAGGGTTTCTAATCCACTCCGCTCCACATAAACCCTTGACTGAATAGGCTAAGTTTGACAGGGTTTACTATCCCACCGTCTAGTGAGATTACACATTTTGAACTCTTCTGACCTCTGCTATTGACCAATCAGAATAAGCAAATGAAACAGATAAATGCGAGACAATACTGGAAGTCAGTATATTCAACATAAATTCAACTAAATCTGGCTTTTGTTTTTCTATTTATGATCTAGTGTCTGTATAAACAAAGTATTTACACGTAAAATATTGTGTATGGCTAGGATTTTATATACAGTTGAACTTCGGTATCTTGAACACTGATATCTCAAACACCATGGATATGTCGAACTGATTTAGAAGTCCCAACCACTTGGTCTTTAAGTATTTTACCCTCGTTATCTCGAATCATTGGATATCTCAAAGTTTTTTCTCGGTCCCATCAAGTTCGAGATAACAAGGTTTGACTGTATTTACTCATCATTGTCTTTATCAAAATTTATAAAATACTAGTATTATCTCATTAACTTGGAAGTGTTGTCAATGTAAGGAAGACCTTTTGTGATGAAAATCAAAATGTTTTCATGAATTTGGCTCTGTGTTGGACAGGGCCATATGTCTTGTATATACAAAGTATTTATGCTAATTACATTCATAATTTATTGTGCATTGCTCTGATTTTTGTATATTTTACTCATTTGTAGTATACAGTACCTTGCCATAATCAGTGTTTGAACTAACCGTGTGCCCGACTGCCAAACATGCTCAAATTTTGCAGCGGGCGAACAAATTTGCATGTATTGACACCCATCTGGACGTGTTAAAATTTTTGATAATTAAAATTCATAAATTTGATAAATCTCTTTCATATCAACTAATAGTATTGGTAGCAAAGTGTAACAAGCCAAGAGGAAGAATTCATCAATCTACAGATTCTGGTTCGAAGTTATGGTGACCTGGTTCTAATTAAATAATCGTTAAAAACAAATTTATAAAAGACAATTATTTTCTCTGGCTAGTAGATCTTTGGCAGGGCTAACAACTTTTACTAGCAGTCAGCCCTGCATGTCTGGTTAATTTTGCAGTGAGTTTCAAACACTGCCATAATACAGTACTCAAATAAACAAGTAAACATGCATTTTCTTTCTCGATTTCTCAGTGATTTAAAAGTAACAAATTTTGACTGTCATATGCATCCGTACATAAGTGTCATACCTGACACCATATACGATGGGGGTTCCAAATTAGTGTATTCTTAGAATAGAAAACATGTCATACAAAATGGCTCTGAGAGGGAAAGACCTGTTGACAGATCAAAAGCAGACGATTTTTTTCTATGAGTAAAAACCAAGATACTGTGCAGAAGGTGCTGAAAAGGAATTATGAAAGAGGTTTAGTGGAAAATGGAGAGATATTGAGGAAGAGAAGATTGGTGATAGTGGAGATTGTGTTTTGGAAAGATTGGTTAAGAAGAATAGGTGACAGACTTTGCCAGATTTAACCAGAAGTTTTAATGAATCTAAACCTCAGGAAGTTTCCAGTAGGACAGTTTGAAGAAGATTAAAAGAGCTGTGTTAATAGCGATGCCATGTTTTCCAGAAAATTTACAATTTCCAAAAATAATTGCTAAGCCTGAATTTCTTGGTGCTGGTCTAAATTGTCCTGAACAGTTGAATAAAACTCATGGTCACAAGTCATTTTCAGTGAACATGGCTTTGCTGTTCTTGCAAGACTTTTTAAGATTTTTTATGCCCCTGGATCGAAAGATCCCGGTGGTATATTGTTTTTGTCCTGTCTGTCTCTTTGTCTGTTTATCTGTTTGTCTGTTTATCTGTTTGTCTGTCTGTCTGTTGTCAACTTTAACCTTGGCCATAACTTTTGATTGGTAGGAGCTATGACTTTCATATTTCACATGTGTATTCCTTGTGACAAGACTTTTCTTTGGGTACCATCATATTTGACCTTTTGACCTTGACCTTGGAGTTCGACCCACTTTTGCAAAATTTTATGAGACTTTAACCTTGGCCATAACTTCTGAGCAGTTGGTGCTTGGGGCTTCAAACTTCACATGTGTATTCCTTGTGACAAGACCTTCCTCTGGATATCAACCTCTTTGACCCTTTGACCTTGACCTAGGAGTTTGACCTACTTTTGAAAAACTTTAACCTTGGCCATAACTTTTGAACAGTTAGTGCTTGGGGTTTCAAACTTCACATGTGTATTCCTTGTGACAAGACATTTCTTTGGATACCAACCACTTTGACCCTTTGACCTTGACATACGAGTTTGACCTACTTTTGAAAAAACTTTAACCTTGGTCATAACTTTTGAATAGTTGGTGCTAGGGCTTTCATACTTCACATATGTAACCCTTGTGACATGGCCTTCCTTTGGATATCAACCACTTTGACCCTTTGACTTTGACATAGGAGTTTGGCCTACTTTTGAAAAACTTTAACCTTGGTCATAACTTTTGAATAGTTGGTGCTAGGGCTTTTATACTTCACACATGTAATCCTTGCGACAAGACCTCCCTTTGGATATCAACCACTTTGACCTTGACCTTGGTGTTTTACTTACTTTTAAAAAACTTTAGCCTTTGCCATAACTTTTGAACAGTTGCAGGTAGGGCTTTCAAATATCATAGGTATATTCCTCGAGACAAGACCTTTCTTTGGGTACCAACATTTTTTATCTTTTGGCCTGCTGATTTTGACTTGCATTTGAGAAACTTTAAGCTTCACCATACGCTGCCATACGGGGGCATCATGTTTCACAAACACATCTTGTTCAAATTATTTTCCTATATGTATTCCTATGTAACCCCCCCCCCCCCTTGTGGCCCCATCCTACTCCTCTGGGGGTCATGATTTCTACATTACCTGAGGATGTTTCCAAATCAATATGACTAATAATGGCTTTGCTGTTCTTGAGAAGAAGATTCTTTGAGATTTTTTCCTATTTATTCCTATGTAAAACTTTGATTCCCCATTGTGGCATACCCTACCCCAGGGGTCATGATTTGAATAAATTTGAATATACACTATGTAAAGAAGTTTTCATATAAGTTTCAAATTTTTTGGCACTTGGATATCTTGAGAAGAAGATATTTAAAAGATACCACCAAATTTTTTACTATTTCTGAATTATCTCCCCAAGAAAGAGGGTGTGGCTCTTCATTTGAACAAACTTTAATCCTCTTCAGCTAAGGATGCTTTGTGGCAAGTTTGGTTGAATTTGGCTCTGTGGTTCTGGAGAAGAAATTGAAAATGTGAAGTTTACAGACGGACAGAGGGACTACAGACAAAATGAGATCAGAAAAGCCCACGAGCTTTCAGCTCAGGTGAGCTAAAAAGAAAAAAATATAGAATGTGTCCATGAACTTTTTGGACAGCCTTGTGTACACGAAAAATAATTAATTTGATTTATGATTCCAACCTACTCTTTTTTTTGTCTAAGACACTTTCATATTTATACTAGTATATTTGTAGTCATGAATGACCTTTTGTCAATGTCTTTGAAAGTTGGGTACTCATTATTTTCAAAAACCATACATGCAGTGCTTAATAAATGTCACAGAAAATTTGATCTATGATGAAATGACACACACTTCCGCAAATTTCTCAAACTTATGTCCCTAGACCAGCAGGCATTACAATAATACAGGCATCTAAAATTCCCTCCAAATCAAATCACAAAAGATAACCATACTTTGCTTTGTCTACTCTTGGGAAACTGTATTTTTACCTACTTCTTGGTCATCTATAATAAAAAAAGAAGAAAAGCTAACCTTGAAAATAAAGGATGCCCCTCCGCCACCACCACCACCTCCTGCTCCAACCCAGGATGCCAGTGTATTGTTATGGTAGCCCCTAGCCTTACAGATCTTCATCACTGCATCTGGTACCTGAAAGAAGATGTCACTAAGAAACTTCTACATAATCAATAACACTCTCTACCATCGGCTCATACATTCACCTCTGTCGTTGGCTCACGTATATCACAGTGATAAGCACGAGAAATAGTGCGTTTGTTTAAATTCATTATAATTAAATGCCTGCACAAATGTTTCTCTTTTAAGGTAGATATTTACTAAGTATATCTAGAACTATTTGTTTAACTTGAAATTACCCTTGGAATGTCATGTTTTTTACGTTATGTCAAAAATCTTGACGTGAGCCCATCGCAGAGGTGTCTGAGAGAGAAACGAACGACAACTCTGCAAGGGAGATTGAATGTAACACTGCAACATTTCCATGGTATAAAATACAAGAGGCCCATGGACTTGAATTTATTCTACCTGAGGATGCTTCCATATCAATATACTGTAAATCCAGCAATTTTTTTCTACCCGTTGAGAAAGATTCCAGTACCGGTTCAATTGGGAAAAATAGCATCGAAGTAGAACAAAGGAGAATTTTCTGTCATTTAAACAAATGACTCTGTGTTTTAAAGAATAAACAACAAGTATTTATTGTTTTTCATATCAACATCCCTTGTTTTCGCATTTTCAAGCTTTCAATTTGTAATAATGTATGACGCTACGTTGTCTACACCACAGGTTCCGCCATATTACGACTAATCTCTACTTTCGATTTAAGTGGAAATGAAACAATTAGTCAACTTGTACAATGTTTATATAAAAAGAAATATGATGATATTGTAGTCTGTTGCTTGGCAGTTGAATTGGGAATTTTTAGTCTCAAAAGAATGAGTGCACTTTAGAGTGTCATTTGGAACCTTTTCGGCCACCCATTTTAAGCCTTGAATTAGACTATATTGCTCAATTAATCTATCATTATCGTGCATTCATATGCTTTTGATATTTATACTTCAAATTTTTTGCTAAACATATTTCTATAAATCCACACGTCATTGAAAAGAACATGTATAAGCCTTAAATTCCGGAAATTTGAATTGGACCACTTTCGAATTTAAGGTACCTGCAAATGGGCGGAGATATTTAAATCGCATGGAAGTAGAATGTAAACATTTGCACATTATTTCAAGATTGATTCCACAGTATGAATTTAAATGGAGGAGAGAGAGATTGTGTAGTTTCATGATTCACACAAATAATAAATGATTCATGGCCATACATATTGATTATTTTCACCATTCGTATCCATATGTTAGCCGCCTAGCACCGAATCAGCTCAATCTTAAGTTTTCGTATATATATTTAAAAAAATGCTACTCCTCCCTTTTTTTGCTTTAGCTTTATCATTTTTCGTTTTATATGCTGAACGATTTTCAATCCAAAGAATAAATTATGTTTTAGGAAAGATTCACATTTACATGACTTCGATGTCACACTACATTTAATTGAAATTCACTGTACATGTAGTACGTAGTAATACAAACGTGTGGTGAAACAAAGTATACATGTACGTAGTATTCACGGTGATACATATATTATTATATGCATGTATAGATAAATGAAAGAAAAAGTGAGCAAGCTCACATACCCCATGCTCCCCCAAAACTCGACAATGCAACACGTAATGAATGGCACAGTGCATTTTAAATACACAGTATAATTCAAAAAGGGGCATTACTTGCAAAAAATCATCACATTAAAACTACTTGCAAATAAGGACATTCATATCTTTGTATGTTACAAATTTAATTGGGCTGAAGTTTCTAGATAAATAATGGAATCAAAATTTCTTGGTAATATGAGAATGGGGATGAGAACTATCCAATATTTTGTGTGTGTGTTAAGTCATTAATATTTTGATCTCAAAATCAATAGGGGTCTTTTAAGGTCATAAAATATTTCACATAAAATTTCATGACAAAAGCTGATTCCAGTGGATTTCCTTATTACCTAGCTGGAAAGTTTCTTCAATAATAGGCAAAACTCTTACGGCAAAAATAATGGAATCGGAATTTCCTGGTAATATGCACATCTACACATTGTGTCCTAAATACATGTATCTGCAAAGTTTGACCAAATTCTGTGCAGCGCTTTAAGAGGAGTTGCGCTGACAAACTGTTCATCTCTATATTCAAGATATGGCCAAAAATCTAAGTTGAAAAGTAGCAAAATTCCCAGAAAAAAAGGAATCGGAATTTCCTGGTAATATGCACATCTACACATTGTGTCCTAAATATCTGCCAAGTTTGACCAAATTCTGTGCAGCGCTTTAAGAGGAGTTGCGCTGACAAACTGTTCATCTCTATATTCAAGAATGGAAAAAAATCTAAGTTCAAAAGTGCCGAAATTCCCAGAAAAAATAAAGGAATCGGAATTTCCTGGTAATATGCACATCTACACATTGTGTCCTAAATATCTGCCAAGTTTGACCAAATTCTGTGCAGCGCTTTAAGAGGAGTTGCGCTGACAAACTGTTCATCTCTATATTCAAGAATGGAAAAAAATCTAAGTTCAAAAGTGCCGAAATTCCCAGAAAAAATAAAGGAATCGGAATTTCCTGGTAATATGCATATCTACACATTGTGTCCTAAATATCTGCAAAATTTGATTAAATTCTGTGCAGCGGTTTATGAGAGTTGCGCAGACAAACTGTTCTTCTCTATATTCAAGATATGGCCAAAAATCTAAGTTGAAAAGTGCCGAAATTCCCAGAAAAAATAAAGGAATCGGAATTTCCTGGTAATATGCACATCTACACATTGTGTCCTAAATATCTGCAAAGTTTGACCAAATTCTGTGCAGCGGTTTATGAGAGTTGCGCTGACAAACTGTTCATCTCTATATTCAAGATATGGCCAAAAATCGAAGTTGAAAAGTGCCGAAATTCCCAGAAAAAATAAAGGAATCGGAATTTCCTGGTAATATGCACATCTACACACTGTGTACTAAATATCTGCCAAGTTTGAATAAATTCTGTGCAGCGGTTTATGAGGAGTTGCGCTGACAAAAAAACAGGACTGACGGACTGACTGACGGACGGGTCAAAAACATTATACCCCCCGCAACTTGTTGCGTGGGGTATAATAACATTCGGAAATGAAATATAAATTTTAACTAAAAATTTGAGTTGCTAGGTTAACATGAAAACTCCAAGAAATACAAACTATCTGTAATTAATTAACATTTTATTGACGGAACAAGTATATTTGATATTAAAAACCATGTTCAACGAAAAATTCTACAACGTTACTATGTAGATAATCACCGCTTATGTCTTCAATAGCTGTTTCATTTCGGCAATCCAAATATTGTCATGTATGATACTAATGTTTATGGATGTGTCTGTAGATGCCTGCAGACCATAATACGGAGGTGATACGAGTTAGCACAGCTACCTACTAATCGTGCACTGATTTACACTGACAATACCAGAATTTCCTTCAAAATAGCAAATGAAAAACACAATTTAGTGAAAGAAGACAAGGTAAACTTTAAGACCCTAGTAAAATTTTTGCAAAATTCTTCAATATTTTGCTGAAGTTGTTCAAGCCGGTACACACGGTGAGATTTGTAGTATAATACAAGTATTATATTTGTATTATAAATACTTTCTTGTATATGTCTTATTAGATTGTTAATAGACTTTAGGTATTTCTACGTGTTTCCCTCGCAATATCTCTTTCTCTCTCTCAATAATGGAAAACGAGGTCCTGTTATCGCATTATGCACTGTGTTAAAACTGAAAAGACCATCATAATGGAAATAGCGGCAGAACACTCGTACATGTACTTGGTGCACATATAATGCATTGCTAGATGGGGTGCAAAGAGAAGGCCCCAGAAGTTATAAAAACCTCTTTAGAATAGATAATGCAGCATTTGAGCAACTTTTACTATCACATGTAGTTACTCCTTTTGATCTCCTTCCAATAAAACATATTTTTACTGCTAAGTTGACCATTATTTACCATGTGCTTTTTTGCTATGATAAAAATAGGATGACCCCAATGCAAGTACTTTTGATTGCTTTAAAAATTAAAGGTAAGTTAAGACTTGTATTAAGAAATAGAGCATTGCCCTATTTTAACACAGTTTTATAGGATTCGAAAAATCTTATAATTCACTGTATTTAAAGTCTATGCTTAGTAAGATTTTGTACTTAAATACATATCTGAGTGTACAGCCCTGAAGTCGATTGACAGACACAATGAAAGCATATTGAACAGTGGAATGTCACGTGAGTAAAGTGATTATAATATCAAATGGGTCAAAATTCGTTGACACTCGGTGACCTATTAATTTAGTAGCTAACTTGACCGTAGTTTGGAGAATTTTTCAAAAAATTACGTATGAGCCGCAAATTGTCCAACATTGCCCTTTGGATATGTTTAAATCAAAATACACATTCTGTGCAAATGAAACGTATGAACAAGTTGCAGCTCGATGTAAACAATGTCGTTGAAAACTAGTATGCATATGAATAACAATAGAAATGTGACAAAACTGCTAGACCCCCGTCGCAAAAACCAGTGTCGCTCGGCATTATTTAATATTTCCATGTGATATAATATATCAAACCCTGCTCTTAAGGTATTGTTTAATAATTCTGATTCATAAAGTTTATAAATTTGGAAATTTATTTTTGGCAAAGCACCGGGAACCAACTCTCATAGCTTAAGTGCACTGATCCTTTGAAAAAATAAATGTTTTTTGGCATTGGGAACGGTACCATTTATCGGTACCAGTTGTATAAGGAAAAAATCGCTGAAATCACGAAATTTTTTGTGAGATAGGTATTATTAGTTACATAGTTTTGTAGTGACAGGGTATGGGATGATATCTGGTTAGTAAATTTCACCAGGTATGAAATTTACTAACCAGGTATCATCCCGTACCCTGTCACTAAAAAACTATGTAATGAATTTACCCCACCGATAAAATATTTATGCATTGTCTGTGGTTCGTTAAAATTGTTTTTCTCACTATATATATGTTTCATCACTCATACAATGCCTATTACGACGTCACGTTGTGTTATGTAATGTTGCTTTGTGAGTGTTTTGTGCTGTAATAACGTACTGACAGTTTTGAAGACTTTCAGTAAAGGGAGAAAAAGGTTCCATCTTGTTACTTACATTAGTTAACTTGTAAATTTTCAACAGACACTTGGCAAACCTCGTGAACTCGAGTTGTTTGAAGGTTACAAAAGAACGATAACTCCCTATCGACCATGTATTGATTTTCAAAAGACTAGGTAAAAGTAATACACCCCCTTCATGTGACAGACTTCAACCAATCGTAAGCCAGGATTTCATCAAAAAATCAACAGAGGTGGGGTAATTGGTATTTATAAGTAAGACAAATTTTTCACCAGTTCTTGTTTTTCTGTACTCATGAAAATATACGTGAGAACGAAATTTTCGCAAGCAGACCGTCTTGTGTATTTACACAAAAATAAAGTTCTCGCAAATAAAAAATGATCTACAGTAACTAATCATGGCTTTCCTGTTCATGAACAGAAGATTCTTTTTTTCCTGTGTATTACTATATAAAACTTTAACTGCCCATTGTGGACCCACCCACCCCCGGGGTTTAGGATTTGAACAAATTTGAATTTACACTACCTTAGGATGCTTTCATATCAATATGACTTATCATGGCTCTGCTGTTCTTTAGATGAAGCTTTTCGAAGATTTTTTTCTGCATATTTTTTACTACATATTCCTATGTAAAATTTCAATCATCCATTGTGGCCCCACTCTATCCCAGGAGTCACGACCTAAACAAACTTGAATCTGCACTACCTGAGGATGCTTCCATATTAATATGACTAATTACGGCTTTGTCATTCTTGAGCAGATTTTTTCCTATTTACTAATTTTTAGCAAGATAGGTACTATTAGTTACATAGTGGCTTACTTTTGAGTCAAAATGATACAATGTTCTAAGATGCATTAACTGTCAAGATTTGATGATCCTAGTTCTTATAGTAAGCAAAATATCAAAGTTTTAATGAAACAATTTTTGGTCAACTTTGAAGTGACCTTGAGACCACGCCCTTTGCCCCTATGCCTTGCATAATTTTTACAACATATCTTCATCCTTGTATGTAAGGTTGGTGATAATCTACCCAGTGGTTCCTGAAAAGAATATTTTTTAGCAACCACTACTTCTGTTATTTCCCTAATTATCTCCCCTTGTTTAAGAGTCACGTCCCTGCTTTTAGTATGAGAGCCCTTGGGCCAAAGACTCTCTGTAACAAATTCAAAATAACAAAATAAAAATAACAAAAATTGGCCATGGGGTTCTTGAGATATTGCCCATATTCCAAAAAGTTGAAACACACAGCACAAATGGCCATAGCATTAGCATTAGCTCATTAAGCCTTTGGCTCAGAAGAGCTAAAAATCGACATTTATCAGCTGCTTTAGGCAATACACACTGTTTAGACTGCACAAGACAACACATCAATATTATCTATTTAAGAATAAGATTTTAAAATAGATATTCATTTCACCTGTACAAGTTTGATATGTGTTTCTGAACTGATAATTTTTTTGACGATGTTTGTGATTTTTTGGAGAATAATGTCCGCAGCATTTCTTTGATCTTGGCAATAAATGTAGTGGAATATATAGAGAATATTACATACTTAAATCCATATCATATGTCATATCAGCCCGAGTGGCTCCATATCAGCCCGAGGGCCGAAGGTCCAAGGGCTGATATGACATATGATATGGATTTCAGTATGTAGTATTCTATTTATCATATATTTAAAATACTTAATATCCAAGTTCACATTAAGTCATTGAAGAATGTTTCGTGCATGTTTATGAACTTTTTCTATAAAATCTAATAGAGCCAATTTTAGATATTTGAAAAAAATTAAGTCCACATATGTTATTAATAGGGCTGTCACGAGTACCCGAAATAACCGAGAACCGCGTTTCAAGTTGTTCGGTTCGGATCCATTTTTCCGGATTTCGGTTCAGGTCTGGTTTATATATTAGAGTCTGTTCAATACAAAAAATGGCATCGAAATCAAAGGAATGATGACGATAACAGTGATAAATAAACATCACAACTGAAATCTGCTTCATTCCATGACAAAACACTTGTCACGGAAGTATTAGATAATTATCAAAACAAGCAGGAATGGTCAGGTTGTGGCTAATAGTAGGCCAAGTCATTGATGTCTAGACATTCGCATGGTTAAGACTTGTTTTCAATGTAAATTTAATGTAACAAATAAAGATTTTTCAAGTTAAATTCATGAAATTAAGGTTTAAAATAGATGTAAATAACCGACCCGAAAAACCTGAAACCGAACCGAAAATTTACAGAACCGACCCGACCCGAAAAATTTTGGAACCGTGACAGCCCTAGTTATTAAAGAATTATTTTACATGTATATTTAAATAAAATCAAGTTAATTGACTTTTAAACTTTAAACAAACGTTACTTCCGGTTTGATATGTATTTTTGCCCGCCGGTCTGATATGTGATATGGACTTTTGGACCGGTCCTTGATATGGGGTATTGCGACGTCACCCATACCGCACAGTGCAGAATTGGTGTATTTACTACTAAGTATATGATAAAATAAAAAAACACAAAAAACTAGAGGTACTGAGATCACAAAATGGTATCCCCATTCCAATATGAGTATACTGAGAAAGTCCATTTTATTCTGTCCAATCAGAATATAAAATAAGAGTTGCACAATGGCACTATTCAATAAAGATTTTGTTAAAGTCTCATTAAATTTCATTCAGTGGTATAGGAGGAGTTGCAGATAAGAGATGGGTACCCACCATATTGTGGTATACATGTAGGAGGAGTTGCAGATAAGAGATGGGTACCCAATGCGATCGCAATCGCAATGCGAGTTCTAACGACAACGCCTTGGCGAAGAGAAAATTCGGACTTACACATTGATCCAAACAAATTTTTTTCTGCAGTAACTTTTGGACCCACAATGCATCGCTTGTTTAAGCTACGTTCTCGCGAGAATAACAACAAACATTTAATTAAGGAATGTTTTTAAGTTTTGTGTGAGTTATTGGTGTGTAAATCACACAGACTTGTCACTTAGGCATATTTCATGAAGCGCGCTAGCGCTTCATGAAAAATATGCCTACGTGCAAGTCTGTGTGATTTACACACCAATAACTCACACAAAACTTAAAAACATTCCTTATATTTCCATTTTACATGCTTAAATGCTCCAAAAATATACTCAGTTTTTGAATTTCTCGCTGCCCTATATTGTCATATTTTTTATTAATGTCTCTGTAGCCTCATTGTGACGTCACTTTAACGCGAGTTTCGTCCTGTATATTTCTAGGCGTGAGTATACATAAAAATGACTTTCAAATCAATTTCACAGTTGGCTTAGTAGAAAAACATAGCAAATGTAAATATTAAAAAATAAACTCTCCTTGATTTAATGGATATATTGCAGATTAGTAAATAAAACGTTCTTCATTAAAGTCAACAATGTTGAAGCTTCGGTTTGGTAATGCAACTTAAATACGACGTCATATGACGTCAGAGTTTAGACACACCAAATGTCACGTGCAGTTTGACGATCGAGCCCGATCTAAATTAAACTTACGGTCACACCGCTAACATATTAGAAAAAATGGCAGTGTCCATGTTTTGCCATGGGAAACCCCAAATATCTGTCCGATTAAAACAAAAATAAAAAGGTGCACAATGACACTATGCAACAAAGGTTCTGTGAAAGGCTCATTAAATCTTATTCAGTGGTATAGGAGGAGTCATGGATGGGAGATGGGTACCCCAAATGTTCAAGATGTTAAAGAAAGAATGCCAGTTCCCATGTTCTGTCGAAACAAAAAAAAGGAGGTGCACAATGGTACTATGTTAGAAAGATTCTGTGAGAGTCTCTAAATTTTATTAAGTGGTGAAGGAGGAGTTGAAGATAAGAGATGGGTACCCCAATCTAATTAAAATTAGACCTTTCAGCTCGCTCTTCGTAAATTGATTTGTCGCTCCTGAAAAGATCCTTTCACGAGCGACAAATCAATTTACGAAGAGCGAGATGAAAGGTCTAATTTTAATTAGATTGTGGGTACCCCCATGTGTTATGCATGTACAGATGGAAGGACATACGGGCGAACACCCCCATTACTATATGCCTCAGCTTTTCAAGGTAGAGGTATAATAAAAGCATCACAAAAACAAGTCTTTTAAACTGAAGACAAAAAGCCCTAATTATACTCCAAACCCTCCAAAATAAAGTTTATTTGTAAACACATATTCCTGCAACTTACTTTTAGGGTGCAGGCATCAGCCCCTTTCTGGCCGACTAGTATGTAGAGTTGTTCTCCAGATATTAGCTGGAAGAGTCCACCCACCAATGTGCCTTGGGATCCACCTGTTGTCCATACCCCATTACCACCAGCTGCACCCGAGGCATGGATTCTACAACCCAAGGGACTGCATTATAATAAAATGTCTAAGACATTTACATTGTAAAAAATACAGGAAGTTTATTTGTCTCAGAAAGCTCTAAATGGACAAGAGGCTTATTGGCCTTAATGGTCACTTGATTTCCATTGTCCAAGTTTATTCTTATCCATTAACATCTCGCACAAGTGGTCTTCAGGCAATGATTTTGACAAAGAACAAGATGGGCTAAAACCCCACTTGGCTCCTGCTTTGGGGGTAGGGGACACTTAGAATGATGAAATAGTTCATAATCAAAAAGCTGCAGTCATCCCTGTTTCAAAATTAATGTTGATTTAAAGTAATGGGATACCCTTGGATACAAAATTTCTCAATTTTTTAATCCCCCCCCCCAATTTTAATCAATTTAAAGGCACATTTTTGCTTTAGAAAACAAGGGGTGCAAGTTTGCATATCTACAAAGTTAACTATGATTAAGTATTTCATCCTTTAGTATCAAATATATCTTGTATATAAAAATCAATCATAGGCAAGCCCTGTGTTTCCCGAAGTGAAAACTCTCAAATGTGACGAAAGAGCAAGGTTCGCTTAGGGCTTTTTTTGGCCCTGTGAATTTCTATAATCTAAACTGCTTAGTTTTAGTTAACAATGCATTAAATATCATTTGGAATCTTAAGGACTGCATGTCTATTAAAAATGACCCATTTTCTGGCAAGTTGAGGCATTATGATGTCATGAATTGCATCATTTATCCCATATCCTGAAAACTTCATCAAAAAATGGCTAAAAATGTATGCTTTTGTTAGTGTACCAAGTAGGGCTGAAATGATTCACCGAAGTATCGATACTGTTCAATATTACTGCTCGGTTCAATGTTCGATTCACTATCTCAATTTTCGATTCGGTACGTTTTTTCATAATCGGGTTTGGTTACTCCTTGAAATAGATCAGGTTCGACCTCATTTTAATAGTTTGACACAGATGAGGGAGAAAATTGCGATGGAGAAAGTTTCAGAGCAGGCTGCCACTGCAGGTATTGACACGAACAGAGTGCTCTTTTAATCTACAGAAGCTCAAGTAGTGCTCTTTATTGTATCACAACCTTTTACTTGCCTTTTGAAATCTGAATACATGTTTTCTTTAACCTTATGATTTTTTCTTTTTTAAAATGTATCGTATTGAAAAAATTGAATTGTGACACAAGTATCGCAATACGTACCATATTGTGGAGGGGGCGTATTGTTTTGGCCCTAGTACCAAGTTATATTGAAATCAGACCAAAACTGTAGGAGGAGTAGCATTTTGAAAAAATTATTTACAGACAGACAGACAAATGTCAGATGGAAACCTTATTATCGCATAAGCTCTTCTTTCAGAGACCAGTAGAGCAAAAAATAATGGGGAATATAACCTGTAAATATTACAGGTGTATCTTGCCTCATTATGGATTTTCCAGATAATTAAAGTACATAACCTTATAAAATTGACGTCATATTTAATAATTTGTTTTCATGTACCACGTCATTTTTGTCCCCCGCTTTCACTGAAAGTGGGGGATATTAATTTTGGTCTGTCTGTCTGTCTGTCCATCTGTATTTCTGTCTGTCTGTAACACTTTCGTTTCCACACAAAATCTAGAGAAGCCTTTGAGCTTTCGCAATGAAATTTTACATAGCAACTCACTATATTTGGCCTAAAGAAGAACTCTATTGATTTTGAGGTCAATCTATCTAAGTGCTTCTCATAAGTTGGAAGAAATAATAACTTAAACTGTTAAATATTCAACTCCCGCCCACCTTCACCCTTCACATACATACAAGGAAGTTCATTGTATGCATTAGTTGGGAGGAGGTGGTTATTTTCGTTCAGTTCATGAACTCCATACATATCATGCTCCTTTCCAACTTACAAGGGGTCAATGTTTTTGGATGGAGAGGGGGGAGTTCCTAGCTAGGTTATTTTTGAATTACTTTGCTCTGTAAATTTATGTACTGAAATTTCAGACAATTACAAAAGTTATTTGAACACAGTACATGTATTGAAAACTGTATTTTTAACATGATTTCATTAAATTTTTTTTCTATTCATAATGCACTATCAGTATATATTCTGGATGACAAAGTGGTCAATATTTGAGAATCGGTTACTCGGACATGTAAAAGTTTGTTGATTTTATTGAGACCTCTTTATCCCATCAAAATTTTCTTTCATTTATAATGCATGTACATAAACATTGAGCCCAACAAAAATTATTTTTTGGTACTTAGTTTATGTTTCAAACAAGCACAAAAGATATGATCAATTAATACACCAAATTAATAATTACAAATGCTTTGCAGTTCTTGTTTAGGAAGACAATTTGATCAAAGGAAGAGAAGGATGCAAGTTTGTAATGATTAGACTAGTGAAAGAGAATATCTTAAGGAATGGACTTTGTCGTGATCATGAGTCGTATATTATTTACATTTCAAAATATTTTGAATTCTCTGATAACTCAGAAAGTTAAGGAAGTTGATTTCTCAATATTTACAACTTCACTTGTTATGCATAAATTAACCTAATGTTTCCAACTGCCGTTGATGACCTGGCATACCCAACAAACTAGACTGATTCCTTAAATATATGGCTGTTTCCCCCCGTATACGCTATATTTACCGTATTTGGCTGAATATAATATGCACTTTTTTCCCAAAATAATTTTCTGTGAGAAAGGGGTGCGTATTTTACACCACAATGGGATTTTGATAGGTTTTTCTTTCATGTGAAACACGGCTATCATACGCACATACCGTAGTATTACCTAGAGACTTATGCAATTTCTTGTTGTTTATCGCCGTATTTAAAACTTCGGAAAGTTATTATTGGAATGTAGGCTTGTTAAAAATGTTATATTTATAACCTTTTGATAGTTAAATTAAATTTAAAAGCAAGTTAAAATTAATTTGAGCTGCATGTTCATCGTCTCCGTGTAGGCCGCCATTAACGATGTTATTTATAGATGTTCATACATTCCTTTGCCACGTGCTTCCGTAATCATAGTACATATGTACCTAATCTGTCAGACACCGGTCAAAAAAAGTAATAAGTCATTTTTTAATGAAATACAATAAAATAACATTTATTTTAGGTTTTAAATAACTCAGTGAAAATTCATTTCAACGTAAACACCCCTCTATACGTCCCAATGAATGGAAGCCAATGCTGTGAACACATGCGCTTGTCACTTGATAATTACCCCTCAACACCCCTCCAGGCAATTAAATTGTTTACCAACTCCAAAGCATTGTTTTTACAGTTAGAGCGCTGATTATTAACTGCCCTTATTAATGGCTTTGATTATTTTCTTTGCTAAAAATCGGGGGTTGGTTTATGATCTTTCGTATGTGATTACGACACATTAAACAGTTTAAACGCTTGTTAAATGTAATTTTAATTTATCTTATATCGGCCTCGTGTTAAAATGATTGAGAGTTAAAAAAGGAAATATGAAGTAGGTTGAAACTTAAGTGTTATCATTTACCCGTGCTCTGTAGAAAATAAGATATCCACGAAGATTACCTCGATGTATGAAGACATATATCCCACCTTTGTACATCATTTTTCACAGCTTTGGAGGTGTGTTGATAACTTTACACGCTTGTTCAATTTTGATTTTATTTTTATAACATCAGCTATTTATTTAATTAATTAATTTCAAGTTCAGAAGAGGAAAATCGTAGTCTATGAATACTTTGATGTTGCAATATCGCTTGCCCTGTTAAATTTACGCAATTTTCAACATGATTACCTTAAACTAAAAACAAATTTGACAACTGTTAAACTCGCAACAATATCTCGTGCTTTGTTGAAATAAAATTATTTCTACAAAGAATAGTATACGGCGACGTATAATTTCAATATCAACGTATGCCAAAAAAAAATTAATAATAAACTCTGTTAATACTTTAATGCCACATTATCTCGTGCTTTGTTAAAAATAAATAATTTCTCCAGATTGCCGTGATATGGAAAGTCAAGATTAAGAAATAAAAACGCATTTGAATAAAATATTGTGTTCTGTAAATTTTCGGCACTTTATCTCCGCGCCGATTTTCATAGCAAATTACCGCGATTTTCAAAAGTTCAGAACACCGCTTGGAAAAATTTTCTGCTGCGTATAATACAACCGAACTGCATTTTTTCCCCAGTTTCAGGCTCAAAAATGGGGGTGCGTATTTTACACCAATGCGTATTATATTCGGCCAAATACGGTACTTTGCACAGCTGACTTTTAACATTTTATTAAATCTTCGGTTATTTTTAAATATTTCTTCACCTTTGAATTGGTATCTGTATTTCTATGTATGTATGATTTCGCTAACACATACTAATTAAATAATGTAAGGATAATTAATAAATCATAGTTAAACGATGTTCATTGAAAACAAATAAAGTCATCCAAAAATTAGGGTCACAAGAGGTGAGAACAGCTGTGTATGGTTTCCAGTGATTGGTCATGGTAATTACTGTATGAACATGAACACAGCCACAAGCGAAAACAAGTATAAACTGTTGTAGGTGATGCTAATTTCTGTACAGATATGGACCATGCGTATTTAAATCACATTTTTTGGTAAGTTTTTAATAAATATATGCACTTTGAAATATGAAAAATTTGTACATCCGAGTAACCGAGTACCGATTTCAGTATTCAATACAAGGACATTTGATCAAGTGCCCGATTAACCGGGTACTCATTGACATATCTAGTATAAAAATAAATTACGTTTAAACCTCATATAATGTTCTTTTCAGAACCTCTAAATTTTGTAAAAGATATATTAATTAATTTCCATATGCCATATAACATTCGGGGGGGGGGGGGGGGGGGGGGGGGGGATGGGATGATTTACATTTGTGTCAACAGGTTATCCATCTTTTCAACACAGAATACAAAACGGGAGACCTCATGTTAAACATATTCAATATGTTTATATTATTTTTACTAAATGTGTCTGATAAGAGGTTTAGGTCTATGCAAAAATACCCCGATTCTGGCATTAGTGTCAGTAGTTTGAATATTTCTATTCAGTTTTGATTGGTGTTAATGCATGTTTGCATGACATGTGATGGGTCCCATTAATGTTTGCTGATACCTTACGAATAGCACAAATGTTTATGACTATACCCTTGTCAAAATCCATCCTAGCCATATTCCTTCTAAAATCTTTCATGTGTGATTTATGTTTTTAATTACTTTTTCTTGTTTCTTAGATTTAAACATCGGTTGTACATTTTATTCAGTTTAAAACTAAATTATGTGTGGAACGAAATAATTGTATCTTGTTGACCTTAAGGTCAATGCACACATCTTTAGTTAGCACACAATTGAATATGTAATATATGTAATTGGACAACAATCAAAGCAACTAAAGGTGTCATGAAAATAAAAAATATCACTAAAAGCACTTTGTACAATATAAATAAATTACCCTCTTTTTTTCATGCAAGCATTTCTTGAACATAAGGAAAAAATTCATTGATTTAAGACAAAGCATTTACATGACTTAGTTGGAATGCAGCCTGTGCGCACTAGATTTGCTTGCAGTTTTTGTTGGAAAATTATGATGTCAATTTTACTATTGTGACGTAAAATTCTGTCAGATTACATAAGAGCAGTTTTGCTTGGAACATTTGACTCATATAATGATAGAACTGTTTCTGAAGATTACACAACGTTTTATTTTTTGGATCGAGGGATGCTCATCTTTTAATTCTTTGCTTAAAGTATCCAAATTCACTTTTTTCATAAAAAATTCAAGAACACTGCAATTTCAGAAACTTCAAAGCCTGTTTTCCAATTCCTGGACTCTTGGAAACTTTTTTTTTTAAATAGAAAATGAAAGCACAAAATCTCTACTTTATATTGATGTTTGAAATTGGACACAGGGTTTTGGGCAATTAAAAGAACAAGGTACGGTTTCAATAAAAATCTTGCCCTGTGTTTTTCTTAAAAATAAAAGTGATGTAAAAAATTAAAACTCATGCTTTTTGAATTATTGAAATTCCATGCAGAAAGATCATACAAATCTTTTTTCTCACATGACCTTCCAAATGCTAACTGTGACCTCATAAACTTGTGCATTTTCCCATATTTTCTTAAAAGGTTGCAGAAGACATCAATTTTCAATGGAATTTTCTTTCAGATAATATTGTCCACAGGCATCGCCCACAAAGATTTTGAGATATGTGATTTTTCAAAGAATTTTACACAACATATCTAAAAATTAACGTGGGCGATAGCTGTGGACACCATTTTCTTAAGGAAAATAACCCTTGAAATGGGTCATTTTGAGGCTTTTTCTGTATAAAATAGAGAAATGCATCAAATTAATGATGTCATATATCCAGAATGGTACTCCATCATGCTATATTCTTTCCTGATTTATTACAGTCATATACTCAACTAATATTTAAGCCAGTTTCAAAACTTTTTGAAAACATTAAATTTTTAGGGCACAATAAAGCTAAAACCATACCTTCTTCTTTGTATATTTACAGGGTTACTTTTTGCCTAAAGTGAACCTCTTTTATCAGAATTGAGGAAATGTAGTAAAATGTTCAATTCTTTGCTATAGGGATGCACAATTTTATCGGTATACTGGTATAACATGATTTTTCATTGCGTGATACGTATTGTGATAAGGAGACTAAAATACCGGTATTTGTTACATAACAATAAATTCCAGAAATTATTCATTTATTTGTTCAAACTATTGAATGACAATTACAGGAAGTGTAAAAAATGTTGAAAACTGTTAAACAACGGCATCCAAACATGCTTTATATTAAATAAATAAAAACTTAAAAAGTAAAGTTATGTTTTATAGCATATTTTTAAGAAATATTATGGAAATTCATTTGAAATTGTAGTAAAAATTGTGTGTAAAAATACAGTACAATTTGTTTTTTATCATACCGGTTTTATATCATACTTCTTTTTTTATCATAGATATCTGAAACACAAAACCATTTCTTAATAATTCATTATAAATTTTGTCTGTTATTATCATAGGTAAAAGTATACACTTCACTTACTATAATAGAAAATGTCCATCCGTAATATTTTTTTCACACCTTTTCACTCTTGGGACAATCAACAAAACAAAAGATAACACCTATCTACACCTGTGTTTCATGCACTGTCGCTTATCTATACACAATGGCTTGATTTTCACTTTGAAATTTGCCGATAGTGAAAGACTGGGGAGATTAGTAACACTTCAGTGCACCTACCTGAGCGATTGACAGGGAGTCTGTTTATTTCATGAAGTACATGACAGGATAACACGAACTCTTTTTTTCATAACTTATTTTCTTCTTATGTTAATCCTGAATTGTACGTTCGTAATAAATACGTTTTACCAAATGTGTTGAAAATAAATTTAGTGTCAATATTAACCCAAGCTTTCTTACGCTTGGTGTCTGGATCAATGTTCATAGTTAATTACATTTACAAAACTACCCGATTAATTAAGAAATAATTAAGTGAAATTAACTCTTTCACCAGTCTGTCCAAGCGGCTTTGAATGCATATGCTCATCAGTGTATCAATTAATTTTAATTATACGGCGACATTAAGTGTAAATAGGTAATTTTTTTTTATGTCTACTTTCGATGAATAAAAGAAACAATTTGAATGCATGCTTTGTTGCTGTGTTAATTTATTTAATATGTGATTAAAAAAAAAACCAAAATGAAACATTGGTAATTTGAATTGACCATAAATTAAAAATGAAAGTAGATCAAAATAAACAAGATGGATGCCAAGGGATCTAGAAGATTGAGTTTGAAGCGTATTAAGCTTTATTTAAGTGAATTTATTTATAATAAAAAGTTGAAACAGTAAGTAAATATTATGAAATGATATGTCAGTTAACTTGTATTTCAAATAAACCTAAAAAATTGAAATTATATGTAACGTAAGATGTATAATACATCCAATAATTTACACAAACGTCGTATCATCAGCCGTCCGACATAAATTTCAGCCGACTAGGGTTATTATAAAAGTCGCTTATTATAAAGTTTTGGCCTGACAAATAAACTATGATAATAAATGAATTGTACTGTATCACAATTTATCAAGATATTTTTGGGAAAAAAAATTCTGATATATCACGATATAAAATTTTTGCCAATACCCATCTCTACTTTGGTATTTGAACAATGCTTAATATGCTTCTATTTAAACTTCATAATTTGGAGCTCCAAAGTCCTTCAATGAAAAATTGAACCTTTTAGTGATGTTCCTATCCCTGCAACAAGAGCCAAGATTTGATTAAAGTTAATTTTGCATATAATTTGAAAATGCTTGCATATAAATTTGAAAATTTGTAACCATGCAGTTGTGAAGAACGTGACCTAAGGGCCTTAGTGGTCACCTGAGTACAAAACAACACTGTAAAGGATCCATAGAAGTATAACTAAAATGAAATCAACTGATAGATGAAGCCATGTTGCCAAAAAGCATGAGAAAGAGGATGATGAGGGATAAAAAAAATAAGTCTAGTACTCAGTGACAAATCTTACAGTAGAACTATCTGCTTGTCTGTACTTGCCCCCATTTGTCACTATCATTATGCAAACTAAACAACAAAATTAGTGCTTGAGAACTAATATTTAACCCTCTCACATTGGCTCTTCTCTTTGTCTTTGAAGAACATTTTATACATACAAAGATAAGGTATAATTGTCTTATTTTTATTAATCTATTATAGGCATTGATTTTAAGAACAAAAATTATATATGGATTATGGATCTATCATAAACAAGAGGCCCAAGGGCCTTGTATCGCTCTTCTGATAAACTGTACAACCTATCACTTCTATTTGAATCCTCTAAGTATCCTGTATACATGTATTTAGATATAGCCTTGAAATTCCAAAGGTAGGTCATCATGACCTACATTTTAGATGAAACACTCTGAGAACCCAAGATCATTCTAAGCCAATTAGTACCTGAGAGTAGGTCATGGTGACATACTTATCACTTGTCATTCTCTGAGGACTCATGATGCATCAACTAAGTTTTGATGATTCTAAGCCAATTAATACCTAAAATATTTTTAAAATTATAACCATAAAATTTCAAAAGTAGGTCACAGTGACCTCATTTCAAATGACATACTTTGAGGACCCAAGATGCATCAACTGACAAAGTTTGATGATTCAAACCAATAAGTACCTGATATATTTAAGGCCAAAAAATTTCAAAAGTAGGTCACAGTGACCTACATTTTAATCGACTTACTCCGAGGACCCAAGATGCATCAACTGACAAAGTTTGATGACTCTAAGCTAATCAGTGCCTGAAATATTTCATTTTAGCCATATAAATTGAAAAGTATGTCACCGTGACCTACTTTTCAGTAGACGTACTCCGACGACCCAAGATTTATCAACTGACAAAGTTTGATGATTCTATGCCAAATAGTACCAAAAAATATTAAATACAGCCATAAAATTTCACAACTAAGTCACGGTGACCTACTTTTCAGTAGAGGTACTCCAAGGACCCAAGATGCATCAACTGACAAAGTTTGATGATTCTAAGCCAATAAGTACCTGAAAAAATATTGAATACAGCCATAAAATTTCAAAAGTAGGTCAAGGTGATCTAATTTTCAGTTGTTGCACTCTGAGGACCCAAGATGCATCAACTGACAAAGTTTGATGATTCTAAGCTAATTAGTACCTGAAATATTTCATTATAGCCATATAAATTGAAAGTAGGTCACAGTGACCTACTTTTCAGTAGACGTACTCCGAGGACCCAAGATACATCAACTGACAAAGTTTGATGATTCTAAGCCAATTAGTACCTGAAAGCCATAAATTTTCAAAAGTAGGTCATGGTGACCTACTTTTCAGTCGACTTACTCTGAAGACCCAAGATGCATCAACTGACAAAGTTTGATGATTCTAAGCCAAGTAGTACCCAAAATATTTAATTATAGTCATATAAATTGAAAAGTAGGTCACAGTAACCTACTTTTCAGTCAATTTACTCCGAGGACCCAAAATACTTAACTGAAAAATTTGGATGATTCTAAGCCAAATAGTACCAGAAATATTTAAATATAGCCATAAAATTTCTAAAGTAGGTCACAGTGACCTACTTTTCAGTTGACATTTTTCAAGGACCCAAGATGCATCAACTTACAAAGTTTTATAATCATAGGCCTTAAAATGACCAAATTAGGCCTTGAAAACGCTTTGAAATCGAATGCCTGCAAAGTTCAAAAAGTAGATCACTGTGACCTACTTTTTAATAAATATGTTTTATGGCCCCAAGATGCATCATCTTACAAGATTTAATGATTCTAAACCTCTCAGTATTCGAATTAATGACTTTGTTTTGAAAAAGATTGGCCATAAAATTCAAAAAGTAGGTCAAGGTGACCTACATTTTAGTTGACATACTCCAAGGACCCAAGATGCATCAACTGATAAAGTTTAATGATCATAGGCCTTAAATTGTTCAAAATATGCCTCTAAATCATTTTGAAAAAGAATGGCCGCAAAATTTAAAAAGTAGGTCACTGTGACCTACTTTTGAGTCAACATGATATGAGGTCCTTAGATGCATCAACTGACAAGATTTGATGATCCTAGTCCTTATAGTAAGCAAAATATCAACATTTTAATAAAATGTAATTTTTGGTCAACTTTGAAGTGACCTTGAGACCAGGCCCTTTGCCCAAGGGTGAAGCCTTGAACAATTTTTAATCTTCAACATATCCTCATCCTTTTTTGTAAGTTTGGTGATAATCTGCCCAGAGGTTCTTGAGAAGATTTTTTAGCAACCAGTACTTTTGTTTCTATTTTCCTAATTATCTCCTGTCACAACGGGACCCCTTTGGCCCAGGATACCCTGTGACAAATTTTACAATAATTGGCCAAGGGGTTCTTTTGAGTTATGGCCCATATTCTAAAAAGTTTACGCACACGCACACCACACAAATGGCCATAGCATTAGCTCTTTGAGCCTTTGGCTCAGAAGAGCTAAAAATGAAAATTCTACAGTGATTTTAAAGACACAACTCTAAAAACGTTCTTATTATTTTATACCGCACCAAGTTCTAATGCTATACAAATATCACATAGCATGATAAGGGTTAAAGGATTTTTCCAATACATTTCCATACAAGCCTTTAATTAGGACACCTTCATGGTCTCATCTCTCCCAAGGAGCAATTGATTGAACCACCTTGATTTACCTGCATAAAATTGCTTGCATATCAATTTCGCTATCTGTGTAGTTCTTGGGGTGAAGAATTTTAAAGATAATCTATATATATTACTTCCTACAACTTTAGACATCATCCTGGCTCCAACCTTGCATGATTTGAAATAAATTGAACCTGAACTTCACCCACTTTAAGAAGTTGCTATTATACCCAGCACTCCTTTCCATAAATGAAAGACAAAGTAAATTAAATAAATAATACATACATAATTAATAAATATCTATATCAGAATGAAAAAAAAAACCTTACTCATAGGTGCCATTTTCGGGAACAGTCCACATTTGTATTCCACGCAGAGGTCCACTGTCAACTATCTTGACATCTGTTTTGCTGGATGTATAAACAGAGTCACACTTGGACTGCATAGGGCCAGCTGATCCAAAGGCATTGCAATTGTTAAACTTATATTCTGGAAAGATAATAATCATAATGCACAAGATAAATACTTCAGACTGATCATGAATATCAAAAGATCTCTATATTGTTGCTGGAACAAGATACTAGGATGCATGGATAATTTAAATATATTAAGCATAACAACTGTCTTGCTGTTTTCTAGCTGATATGTAACCCCACCCTCTCCCCTCCACATCCATCAACATATTTTTTTTCTCCATTTTTTTTTTTTGTAGTTTTCTTTCTATTTACCTCTCTCAAAAATCTATCTGTCTGCTCACAATTTGCTCAATTTTAGCAGCTTTCACAAGGTTCACAGTAAGCTTCACCCAGCATGTGAAAGTTACTGTATATACTTTGAATGAATATATCTATAAAACTTTGATCAAATCATGCGACCACTCCATGATAACCAGAAGTCTCTGATGAGACTGTAGCTCTACTGGTCTGTTTGTATAACAAAAGAAAAGTAGCACTTGGATTTGAAACATTGCAACATGCAACAATAAATAGAATTATGTATCTTAATGTAGTCTACTTTTGTGACAAGTTATTGAAATCAAATGAAAACTAGGAGTAGTAGCGTTTTGAAAGTATTTCACAGAAATTTCTATTTTTAGTACCGGTAACCATGACAACACCATTCACCCAAATAAAAAAAAAACAGAAATACATATTATGTATTTTAGTGTATTCTAACTGTGTGCCAAATTAGATTGAAATCAGACCAAAATTGTAGGAGGAGTAACGTTTTAAAGGAATTTCACAGAAATTTCTATTTTAAGTAACCATGGCAACACTGTTCATCGAATTCAAAAAAATGCACTAAATTATGTATCTTAGTGTAGTCTACTTGTGTGCCAAGTTATATTGAAATCAGACCAAAACTGTAGGAGGAGTAGCGTTTTAAAGAAATTTCACAGAAATTTCTATTTTTAGTAACCATGGGAACACCGTCCATCGAAATCAAAAAACCGATGCACTAAATTATGTATCTTAGTGTAGTCTACTTGTGTGCCAAGTTATATTGAAATCGGACCAAAACTGTAGGAGGAGTAGCGTTTTAAAGGAATTTCACAGAAATTTCTATTTTTAGTAACCATGGCAACACCGTCCGTCGAAATCAAAAACCGATGCACTAAATTATGTATCTTAGTTTAGTCTACTTGTGTGCCAAGTTATATTGAAATCGGACCAAAACTGTAGGAGGAGTAGCGTTTTAAAGAAATTTCACAGAAATTTCTATTTTTAGTAACCATGGCAACACCGTCCATCGAAATCAAAAACCGATGCACTAAATTATGTATCTTAGTGTAGTCTACTTGTGTGCCAAGTTATATTGAAATCGGACCAAAACTGTAGGAGGAGTAGCGTTTTAAAGAAATTTCACAGAAATTTCTATTTTTAGTAACCATGGCAACACCGTCCATCGAAATCAAAAACCGATGCACTAAATTATGTATCTTAGTGTAGTCTACTTGTGTGCCAAGTTATATTGAATTCGGACCAAAACTGTAGGAGGAGTAGCGTTTTAAAGAAATTTCACAGAAATTTCTATTTTTAGTAACCATGGCAACACCGTCCATCGAAATCAAAAACCGATGCACTAAATTATGTATCTTAGTTTAGTCTACTTGTGTGCCAAGTTATATTGAAATCAGACCAAAACTGTAGGAGGAGTAGCGTTTTAAAGGAATTTCACAGAAATTTCTATTTTTAGTAACCATGGCAACACCGTCCATCGAAATCAAAAACCGATGCACTAAATTATGTATCTTAGTGTAGTCTACTTGTGTGCCAAGTTATATTGAAATCGGACCAAAACTGTAGGAGGAGTAGCGTTTTAAAGAAATTTCACAGAAATTTCTATTTTTAGTAACCATGGCAACACCGTCCATCGAAATCAAAAACCGATGCACTAAATTATGTATCTTAGTGTAGTCTACTTGTGTGCCAAGTTATATTGAATTCGGACCAAAACTGTAGGAGGAGTAGCGTTTTAAAGAAATTTCACAGAAATTTCTATTTTTAGTAACCATGGCAACACCGTCCATCGAAATCAAAAACCGATGCACTAAATTATGTATCTTAGTTTAGTCTACTTGTGTACCAAGTTATATTGAAATCAGACCAAAACTGTAGGAGGAGTAGCGTTTTAAAGGAATTTCACAGAAATTTCTATTTTTAGTAACCATGGCAACACCGTCCATCGAAATCAAAAACCGATGCACTAAATTATGTATCTTAGTGTAGTCTACTTGTGTGCCAAGTTATATTGAAATCGGACCAAAACTGTAGAAGGAGTAGTGTTTTAAAGGAATTTCACAGAAATTTCTATTTTTAGTAACCATGGCAACACCGTCCATCGAAATCAAAAACCGATGCACTAAATTATGTATCTTAGTGTAGTCTACTTGTGTGCCAAGTTATATTGAAATCGGACCAAAACTGTAGGAGGAGTAGCGTTTTGAAAAATTGTTTACAGACAGACGGACAGACAGACAGACAGACAGACGGACGGACGACGGACACCTTACTATCGCATAAGCTCTTCTGGTCTCTGACCAGTAGAGCTAAAAAGATCTGTAGACCTTTTCACAAGTAGAACTATGTCCAAAGGATGTGAATGCCCCGCTGAGGGTATATTAGTAATGCAACATGAAAATCTGTATTAGTGTATGAAGTTTGATGAGAATATCTTGAATAGTTTCATAAAGGGTTTTTATCATGTATCTACATTTTTAAAAAATGAAACACTATTTTATTCTTGAAACGTATAATTATCGTTTAAATACGAAATAACTTTGAAAACTGTCATAATTAGGCAATAAAATGCCCGTAATATAGAGTTCTCGAAGTAAAAATCTCCATTAATTAGATAGGGGTCATGTGGTACTGAAATGTCATAGTTGTCAATGGTCAATTAAAACTCGTAAAGCTTATCGTAAGAAAAATATATCAAATAGACTTTGAGGTCAAATAATGTACACTACACAATAAGGTCGGTAGAAATTTTGACATCCACGATATTCTTTTAGTTATGGACGGTCTATCTTTTATGTATGAACATCTAGCAGAGAAAAATAACCAAGAAAATATGCAGACAATAGGAGAGGACACCGAAGATGAAGCCGTTGACAACTCGGGACTTCTGACTAAATAGAACGAATAACTAAAGTTGTACTTTGTTAATATTTATAAATATGAGAATTTTAAATTCAACTTCTTCATTATTTTAATAAACTATATATAAATAAATCCTGTATATCTTCTATCTGTTCCAGTTCATGAATATCATGACGGGGTATAAAAAAATATAAAGAATAATTTTCATTGCAAGAGAAATCTTATGATGTTATTCCTTTTCACAAAAATTCTTACAAGATTCTTATGTGTAAAATTTGTCAAAATTTTATGAGAGCTCTAACCTTCTCATAAGTATCTTACAGATGAATTTAATTTAAAAATATAACAGATAACCTAAATAAATGTTTTATAGATTTTTTTAATGCATATTCAGGGATCAACACTAAAACCATAGAAGCACGCAGGACTAGCAATGTCTAATTTCCACTAGCCCTGTTCATGAATTAGTTGTCCAGCAGCCAAAGGCTGCTGGCTGAGTCTCGAAGCGATGAGGGGGGTAGGTGCGGGAGGAGGTTTCCCCTCCTGCTAGTGGGGTACGGGGGGCCTCCCCCAGAAAATTTTGAAAATAGAGATGCCAAATCCTGCATTCTGGCTGTATTTGTGTAACTTCATGATTGCACCTTGTTTTTCTATTTGAAAAATTCCATATGTATAATCAATTAGAATATTCCAAATCACCTTATACATTTTGACTGCAAATAATTAGATTAACAAGTTTATAACTGGTTATTTGGTATTAAAGGAAAGGTATTTCTTTTACACAGCAAGTCCATCTTCGATTCAGTGACCTTAAAGCTGAACACGACTCGTAAATAGGCATACGCCATTTTCGATATTACTATCTTAGATATCAGCACCAGGGTATACTCTTCGCATTCGTTACACCTGACTGCTTTATTGTCACGGGTATCGGCATGGAATGGCGACCCGTGTTCGTGCTGGTTATCTTGCATTCCCTTTGTTTACATTTTATTGCAGTTACGTATATTTGTGTTTGTTTGTATACTGCACTGACCTGTGCAACTGTTGTAAGTGTCTTTGGTATCTTAATCTCCTGCATTAGAAGAAGCACACAGTTATTTTTGTCGCTACCAAGTGCTGTATAGCATATGTCTGTCTACACCGGTGACGATTGATTACACTGAACAGTGACCAAGTGAGCGGCTCTATATATAGGGGCCCTCAGATACAGCTCGAGTCCAATCAAATATGGCGGACACATTCTTTTTACGAAGCGTGTTCAGCTTTAAGGGTAGTTATATTTACTCATCTTTTTAGTGTATTGTGAGTCACTTCTGGGTATTTTGATTCACCACAAAAAAAGGTAGAAAACGACAAGAAAACACCTATATATATAATTGATTAATTATTTATTTGGTATTGTTTACCAAATGTCTCCCAAAATAAAAAAAAATCATTTACTTTTTTATTTTTCTTGTTGATTTTTAAGTTAATTACTTAGTGTGCAGCATGTGAAATATTTGTTTGACTGCGGTCATGTACACGTGATTCAAAATAACCCAAATTGTAAGGGGGCTACAAATGCTGCAATTAATGCTACGACATCTATGAGGAAAACCATGCATGCAATGTTTTCAAAAAAGGGGGTTTCAATAAGGATAACAAGTTAATGAAATAAATTGTTAACTTTTTAATTAAAGCATGCATGTTTACCTCTTCATTTTTTTGCATCTGATAAGTATATGCTTTAAAAAAAAAACCTGGTTGTTTGTCACACATGTGGAAGTGTTGTGCGAGGTACAGTGATAAGGTAAATTATGGAGAATCACAAAACGCAGGGTGATTTGGAATACTCTACATGACTGTAACAAAATCGAAACTTGTAATTTTTAAAATTATAAATCTTTACAATTGCTTCGAGTAAGTGTTTGGTAAAAAATTTCAGTAGCCCTGCAGGGCAAGCTTGAAGACATGTTTAGTAGCCCGACCTTAATTTTCAGTTGTCCCGGGCTAGCGGGCTAATGTTTGTGTCAAACCCTGCATATTACAATAATTTTTTGATATAATTTCACAATTATTGTCAAGATTCTCTTAAGATTTTTGCATGACCTAGCTATTTTAACATTACAGACTTGTGATTGTGACGTCAGATTTCAAACATCCTTGTTTCACTATCGATTGCACTCGATTTTTGTTGTCCATAATGTTTGTTTGACTTATGAGTGTTGAAAACTTTGCTTCATTTTTATTCTCATCCACTTTGTTTGGGATTATAAAGCATACTGAGATAGCTGCAAAGGAAGAAGTTTGTTGTAGTAAAATCTTTTATGTTCAATCTGCTACACATGCATTCACAAAAAGCACTTCAGATATTTTGTAAGAGATCAATTCTTGACATCTTACACAAAAACTTCAGATTTTGCAAAAGTAGTCAATGTTTTGGGAAACCAACATTTTACTGGTTTGTAGGGGTTGTAATTTGGTTGGTAACCCTTATATACAGATGATTCAATGGATTGATACTTTGACACAGTTTCTTCATGGGTAGGGGTGACCCATGAAATCCATAAATATTAGTCTCTCATGAACAATGATGATTTCACAGTACTTATTAATCACTTATGAGTTAATGTATAAGTAAAGTATGTGAGTAAATTAAAGAATTATAAGTAAATGAATTGATCACTTAAATTACTAATCAGAAATTTTTGCAAAGCACAGATCCCCTTATCAGATCAAGAAATTCTTGCAACAGGCCAGGAAGTGAAAACCAATCTCTCCCCCCCCCCTTTTTTTTTATACACACGAACACTGTGCAGTCACAAAAATGAACAGGTATATTAAAGTTGCGTGCAATTTTGAATCTATCAGTGCAAATTTTCTTAGGAATTTGTTTATAGTCTCATCTAGCTAATCTCTAATCACACTTTCAAAGGATCCTTTTCAAATGAAGAAGAAAAAATCAATGGAAGACTTCAAGACCTTTAGATTGACATATGTATTACACCATGTAGGAGCTAAGGACTCCTCTTGTCTGCCATAAATATGGCTGTAAATTATCAAATGCTGTAACAACATGATGAAACAATGCATCTATCAGTGCCAACTGACTAAATGTTTCATCAGGGACTAACACACTGAACAATATTTGACATAAAAAACTTCTATGACCTCTCTTGGGTTTTCATTTTCTGTTCACTATGATATACACCAAAACCTGATTAAAAAAATGATACTAGTAGTTAAAAAAATAAAGAAAAAATTCTGTGGATTATTTCTAATAAAAATGATAGGTTGCTTATCAAGCTAGGTAATTTTTTAATCAATATTTTTTAAATAAGAAAAAGTGCACTTTCCTTATATACATATCATAGGACAAATAACAACAAAACGATACCTAAGAGAACTGTGACTAATTATGTATAGTACATATTAGAAGCATCCTTGATTATTCCTGTAAACTTATAAGAATAAACTGAAGAACTTCCTTACATGCATGGATATTGATTTGTGTTCCATGGTAACCGTTATGAAAACTTATTTTCTAGAGTCCTAAAGAATTCATCATTTAATTCATTTATAAACAAGTTCTACAGAAGGATATATTTTTATAACTACAGAGAAAGGTTTAAAATTCTGCATTTTTTGTCATGCAGGTAAAATATTACTATAAATGGTAAAACTTTTTTTAATTCAGCAGCCATTTAAAATTAACAATGGCTTATATAAAGAAGGTAATCCAATTAGTACAATGTACCTCCCCTGTGCCTTCTAAATTACAAACAACATACATAAAATCATATGATCAAAGATAAAAATACATTTATGTTATACCTTTAAGAATTGTTTCCTATATAAATCTGTACTAAAAAATGTCTAACAATTCCAAAGTTTTACTGAACGGTCCAAAAAAATCAATGTTGAACCGCTGAGTGAGATAATGGACCTGGTGATGAGATATTGGTCTGCTACGATGTATTTTATGTCACATAATTTGTATCCAGGATCAGCTAGGATTTTAAGAAGTAATAGGTTTAACAAAACATTTGTTGACTTCTTCTTAGGCAATACAAATTTTGTCAACCCCTCGAACCAAACAGGTTGCCTTTGGCCTCAGGCAAAAGGTCTGGTTCTTGGGGTCCAACAAAATACATGTTGCCCTCGTACCCAGTCAATAAATGTGTAATGTTAAGCTCCTGATTATATAAAATATTTAACAAAATCACTTGAATAATATGATATAAATGACAAATAGGGAAGTCAATAAATATACAGTAGTAAACACAGTCCATGAAGAAATTAAATAAATAATGTATGAAAGAATTTTCAGAACTCCTATTCACAGAAAACGAAAACATGCAGGTAGAATTTTTAATATGGAGGAACTTTAACTTTGTGTTCAGGGTGAAAATGAATAAATTAAGGCAGTGATGTCTTGTAATCACTTAATTGGTCAAATGCAGTATTTAAGATAAAACATACACCTAAGTTTTTTAATTTTAAAAGAAGAAAAAAATTCAAAATTAACATAATTATACTGCAAAAAATATTGACTTATGAAAATTGTAACAGATTACAATCTTTCCCACTGATTAGTTGCTTAACCGGTTAACCATTGCCATCGCTACTAATCATGCATAATAATAATAAAACTTGACACAGTGAATAGAAAGAGCAATAATTGATTATCACAATACGAAACAAGAGGTCCAAGGGCACAGAATTGCTCTTCTGATAAATTGTATAACCTTTCTATTCTATTTTAAGCCTCTTAGTATCCTATTTATAAGGATAAAGCCTTGAAATTCCAAAAGTAGGTCAGCATGACAAACATTTTGGATAACATACTCTGAGAACCCAAGATGTATCAACACAAGATGACAAGGTTTGATGTTTCTAAGCCCCTTGTTATCTTAAATATTCAGATATAGCCATGAAATTCCAAAAGTGGGTCAGTGTGACCTACTTCTGGTTGACACACTTTGAGATCCCAAGATGTATCAACTGACAAAGCTTGACGATTTTAAGCCTCTTATTATTTTAAATATTTAGATATTGCCTTAATTCAAATAAGTATGTCACAGTGACCTTTTTAGATGACAAATTCTGAGAACCCAAGAAGCAACTGTCAACTGACAAAGTTGGTTGACTCTAAGCCAATTAGTATCTTTAAATATTGAAATATAGCCATAAAATTCCTAAAGTAGGTCTGGGTGACCTACTTTTCAATTGAAATGCTCCAAGGACCCATGATGCATCAATTTACAAAGTTTGATGATTCTATGCCTCTTGTTATTTGAAACATTTAAGCACTGCCTTAATATTCCAAAAGTAAGTCACAGTGACCTACTTTTTAGCTGACACATTCTGAGGACCCATTAAGATCCAACACCTGACAAGGTTTGATGATTCTAAGTTAATTAGTATCTAAAATATTGAAATATAGTCATCAAAAATTCCAAAAGAAGGTCACAGTGACCTACCTTTAAGTTGACACACTCTGAGGACCCAAGATACATCAACTGACAAAGTTTGATGATTGTAAGCCCACTAGTATCAGAAATATTTGAATTAAGCCGTGAAATCCCAGAAGTAGGTCACCATGGCCTACTTTTTGATTGACACACTCCAAGGACTTAAGATGCATCAATTGACAAAATTTGATGATTCTAAGCCAATTAGTAACTGAAATATTGATATATAGCCATGATATTCCAGTAGGTGCTGGCATGAAAAAGATCCCTCATTGATCAATGGCCCTGAGTGAAAAGTATAGTTAAAAAATTTGTAGCCCTCCATCGGCATGTGGTGGCGTCTCCATATGAGTGAAAAATTCTCAAGAGGGACGTTAAACAACAAACAATCAATCAATCCAAAAGAAAGTTACGGTGATCTCCTTTTGGTTGACTCGCTCCAAGGACTCGAGATGCATCAACTTACAAAGTTTGATCATTCTAAGCCAATTAGTACCGTATTTGGCCGAATATAATACGCATTGGTGTAAAATACGCACCCCCCTTTTTGAGCCTGAAACTGGGGGAAAAAACGCAGTTAAGGTTGTATTATACACAGCAGAAAATTTTACCAAGCGGTGTTCGGAACTTTTGAAAATCGCGGTAATTTGCTGTGAAAATCGGCGCGGAGATAAAGTGCCGAAAATTGACAGAACACGATATTTTATTCAAATGCGTTTTTATTTCTTAATCTTGACTTTCCATATCGCGGCAATCTGGAGGAAATTATTTATTTTAATAAAGCACGAGATAATGTTGCATTAAAGTATTAACAGAGTTCATTATTAATTTTTTTTTAGCATACGGTGATATTGAAATTATACGTCGCCGTATTCTAACTATTCTTTGTTGAAATTATTTTACTTCAACAAAGCACAAGATATTGTTGCAAGTTTAACAGTTGTCATATTTATTTTTAGTTTAAGGTAATCATGTTGAAAATTATGTAAATTTAACAGGGCAAGCGATATTGCAAAATCAAAGTATTCATAGACTACGATTTTCTTCTTTTGAACTTGAAATTAATTAAATAGCTGTTGTTATAAAAATAAAATCAAAATTTAACAAGCGTGTAGTTTTCAACACACCTCCAAAGCTGTGAAAAATGATGTACAAAAGTGGGATATATGTCTTCATACATCGAGGTAATCTTCGTGGATATCTTATTTTCTACAGAGCATGAGTAAATGATAACACTTAAGTTTCAATATACTTCATATTTCCTTTTTTAACTCTCAATCATTTTAACACGAGGCCAATATAAGATAAAGTAAAATTACATTTAACAAGCGTTTAACTGTTTAATGTGTCGTAATCAATACACGCTAATACATATGAAAGATCATGCATAAACCGACCCCCGATTTTTAACAAAGAAAATAATCAATGCCATTAATAAGGGCAGTAAATAATCAGTGCTCTAACTGTAAAAACAATGCTTTGGAGTCGGTAAACAATTTAATTGCCTGGAGGGGTGTTGAGGGGTAATTATCAAGTGACAAGCGCACGTGTTCACAACATTGGCTTCCATTCATTGGGATGTATAGAGGGGTGTTTATGTTGAAATGAATTTTCACTGAGTTATTTAAAACCTAAAATAAATTTTATTTTATTGTATTTCATTAAAAAATGACTTATTACTTTTTTGACCGAGTGTCTGACTGATTAGGTACACATGTACTATGATTACAAAAGCACGTGGCAAAGGAATGTGTGAACATATATATTACTACATAAACAACAACAATACATTACTGGGCGGTTTTGGGTGTTCAATGAGCTTAGAGCTGCAGTGAACAACTGATGAAAGTGGGCAGTGTGATAAGCATATTCATGGACAGGATTTGAAAACACACAAGCTAAATGTCAAAATAAATTTGAATTTTTAAATTACTGAACAGAGTTCAATTTGCAGTTCAGCAATTATCGATTTGTATTTCTGCTGACACCTGTGAGGTAGTCCAAGCCACTATCCAAGCTGTTAAAACTTTATTGGAGTTCAAATTTTGCCCAAATTATGTTTGATACCCAAGCTGTCCATTCCGCAGTTTAACTGCAAACGAAATTACACATTACGTATTTAACATACATGCATACGATTAAATGTAACCTTTTATTTAATAAATTAATTTTACTTATCAACCAAAGTAAAAAAAAAAAAAATAAATAAAATAAACTTAACAGAGATAGATAAACTAGAGACTACATTTATAAATAGTTTAATTGTTTAACAATGGCTTTGACACGTCTCCAATTCTGCTGACCTCGCTAGAACAGTCAAGGTGTGTGCAGTCAAGCATCAATAATCACCTAACGGCCCTGCAAGTTAACACTCTGTCAGAGCACAGGTGTTTCAGTGTTTATTTAGTGTCTCCTTAAGTGTCTACTGTCGATCAACACTGAATAAACACGGAGTGAAAAAAATTTTGGACAGAATTTTTACATCGTAATACCGAGTCCCGGCATTTAAGGACATCGTAATAAACAGTTCTATTTTGTATAGATTTGTTAAGAAATGGTTTTGTGCTTTGAATTCACAACATAATAAGCGTTCTATCTTATAAAACCGTCACCGTAATAACGAGTCCGCACTGTACGGCGATAAACAGCAAGAAATTGCATAAGTCTCTAGGTATTCCTATGGTATGTGCGTATGATAGCCATGTTTCACATGAAAGAAAAACCTATCAAAATCCCATTGTGGTGTAAAATACGCACCCCCTTCTCACAGAAAATTATTTTGGGAAAAAAGTGTGTATTATATTCAGCCAAATACGGTATCTGAAATATTTAAAATAAAGCCATGAAATTCTAAAAGTAGGTCACAGTGACCTACTTTTAATAAACACACTCCCATGACCCAAGATGCATCAACAAAGTTTGATGAGTCTAAGCCAATTAGTATCTGACATGTTGAGATATATATATACATGTATATATATATATATATATATATATATATATATATATATATATATATATATATATATATATATATATATATATATATAGCCATGATATTCCAAAAGTAAGTCACTGTGACCTTTTTGGTTGATATGCTCCGAGGACCTGAGATGCATGAATTGAAAAGGTTTGATCATTCTAAGCCAATTAGTATCTGAAATATTCAAATTTAGCCATGAAATTCCAAAAGTAGGTCACGGTTTATTTGATGCTTTCCATGGACTTGAGATGCATCAACTGACAAAGTTTGATGATCCTAGGCTTCAAAGTGTCTAAAAATATGCCTCTTAAACAATTTGAAAATGAATACCTGAAAAATTCCAAAAAGTAGGTCACTGTGACCTACTTTTGACAAATATGTTTTAAGGCCCCAAAGTGCATCAACTTACAAGTTTTGATGATTCTAAACCTATTACTTTCCAAAATAATGACATTAAATATCTTGAGAATGATTAGCCATGAAATTCAGAAAGTAAATCATGGTGACTTAAGTTTTGGTTGACACACTTCAGGGCCACATGCATAAATTGAAAAAAATTTATGAACATAGGAATCAATTTAGTGGGTAAGATATGCATGAATACATGCAAAATTTAAAAAGTACCGTATTTGGCTGAATATAATGCACACTTTTTTTTCCTAGAAAATGTTTTTTGTGAGAAAGGGGTGTGTATTTTACACCACAATAGGATTTCGATAGTTTTTTCTTTCAGGTAAAACATGGCTATCATACCATGCATACGGACATATCGTAGTATTACTTCGGAAAATTATTGTTGGAACGTAGGCTTGTTGAAAATGTTATATTTATAATCTGTTGTTATGATAATCTGTTGTTAAATGATATTAACCCCAGTAGTGCTGACCCCGGAATATTCCGGTAAACAAAGCCATGTGCTGTGAGCTGACCCCGGAATAATCCGGGTGAAAGCAACGATATTTTTAAACCGCTATTTTAGGCAGCCAATTGAAATTTTGTCTAATAAAAGCACTTTCCTTATTTGGTATAGGTTTAAATGAATAAAAAATTCCATTACTTAGATGAAATGTGATTGGTTGTGTAAATTACGACAGGTGAAAAGGTCATGTTTATTCCGCGTGATTCAAAATGGCGGTGTATTCAAGAAAACAATTTTCAATGTGCTAGTAAACTTGTTTAGAGACTAAAATTGCGGTAAAAACTTAATATATATTTACTACAAGATGTTTTCGACATTTTCTACGAAGAAGATTATGCTAAACATGTTTTAAATGTGAAATCTGCTAGACAGCGATCGGCCCATGCCCAGGTTGGATTCACGGGTGTAGACTTCAATATGTCCGAGTTAAAAATGATCCTAAGTATTTTATTTCACATAAACTCAACAGAAATAAAGACAATCATATCATGACTAATGAAAACAATAGTTTAAATATGGCAAATGTCGAGATTCCACATCAAGGTAAAATCAACAATGGTGGACACCAACTTTTGACAAAGGTATTTCTTACAATGTGACTACACAAAAGTTGAAAAGTTGTACCAAAACTATGTCCCTGTATTAAAAATTATCTGTATTACCATCAGTAAGCATCTTAGTGAATGGATATGAATAAAAGTTTAGTCCCATGAACAAAAAGTTGTGTTTTTTATAATGTATTCACTTTTCTTGTAAATTACCTATTTGTTTACGTAAATAATGAAAACTGGCTATCAAAATATTGAAGTCCTATCTCTGCTGAACATTTTGATGTATAATATGTCTATGTTTTTTCAATAAAATCTGAATTAAGTTGCTTAAACAAATGCCCAACGCAGGCAAAAATATTCAGCTCAGAGCACTAACACTGTGTATTTTATATAGCGCTACTAGGTTAAAAACAAGTTAAAATTAATTTGAGCTGCATATTCATCGTCTCTATGTAGGCTGCCATTGACGATGTTATTTATAGACATTCACGCATTCCTTTGTCATGTGCTTGCGTAATCATAGTACACATGTACCTAATCAGACATTCTGTTCGAAAAAAAAATTGAGCAATTTTATAATGAAATACAATAAATCAACATTTATTTGGGTTTTTAAATAACTCGGTGAAAATTCATTTCAACATAAACACCCTGGCCACTATACCACTGTATACTACACTGTGTCCCAATTGATGCCATTGTTGTGAACAACGTGCGCTTGTCACTTAGATCTCAACACCCCTCCACGCAAATAAATTGTCTACCAACTCCTAAGCATTGTTTTTACAGTTAGAGCACTGATTATTTACTGCCCTTATTCATGGGTTTGATTGTTTTCTTTGTTAAAATTTGGGGGTCGATTTTAAGCCTTTGTACATTATCTTTCGTATGAACTTGTGTTGATTCACGACACATTAAACAGTTAAACGCTTGTTAAAAAGTAATTTTACTTTAATTATCTTATATTCGGCCCCTTGTTAAATTAATTAAGAGTTTTAAAAGGAAATATGAAGTTTGTTAAAACTTAAGAGTTATAATTACTCATGCTCTGTAGAAAAGAAGATATCTGCGAAGATTACCTCGATGTATAAAGACACGATTTATACCGTGTCGATCTGTTCAAACTAAAATTCAACAGTATTTTGTGCTTTGTTGAAATAAAATTATTTCTGCAAGGATAAAGACAACGTGTAATGTCATGATTGCCATTTATTTAGCTAAAAATAAAATACAAGAGGCCCAAGGGCCTTAACAGTCACCTGATTCAATACAACAATTTAGAGGATCCATAAACTGATAAATGAAGCTTTGTTGCCCAAAAGCAAGAAAAATAGTATGATTTGCATCAACAATATAATTGGTCTAGTATCTATCTGTCCCCATTTATCACTATTACCATGCAGACTATTTACAAACTGTCTATTTTTTAACCCCATATTATTATTTCTCACATTAGCCTCTCTTGGCCTTTGAAGAACAATTAAAAAAGATGAGTTATTTTTGTCTCAATTTTATTCATCTATTATTTCCAAGTCTACCTGATCATTACAACTATGAAAGTACTTTTTGTATTATACAATAAATATTCTTACATAATTGTCTTATTCTATTAAGCATTCAAATACATTATTTACAGTGATTTACACAAGATGAAATACTTCCTTTAAGTTTGGCTTAATGGTGGCTTATAGGTCCTTAATGATGGTTTAATGGTTGTCTTTAAGTCACCATTAAGCACCTTTAAGCTACATTTAAGTAATAAATACACCACCATTTAAGTTACCATTAAGCCATCTCAAAGTCCTTAATGGATGCTTAAAGGTAGCTTAATGGTGGCTTATAGGTGCTTAATGGTAGCTTCTAGACAATCATTAAGTCACCATTAAGCCAGACTTATAGGTGCTTAATGTCCAAACTCCATTAAACTACCATTAAACCACCTTTAAGCCACCATTAGGTCACCATTACGCAGTGGATAAAACTGCTTTTATGGGTTAAATATTATTTTTATAATGATTTCTTCACAAAAATTATAAATGTCGAGTTTATACATTTGTTAATTCGGCAAAAATAATGTAAAAGAAAGAAAATAAAAAAAAAAACAAATAAAAAAAAAAAGCATTCCCAACGCTCCTACGACCTTTAGATTGGAGGGCGAATGCTTTAACCACTGAGCTATCGATGCTGTTAAAAACTGATGTGAAATATAAAAACTTTATTTTTAACAAAATTTGTTTGGAATGGTTACAGGTACCTGTACATGTATCTTTTTTCTGATGTTTATATTTATTAATCAATAATACAAATAATTATATTTATATATATATCTTAAAAAAGAAGAGTTTTATAAAGTTTTATATTACGTTAATATTTCTTAACTGTGGACCGGAGTTTGGTGTGATCGCGTGAAACAACTTTTTGATTTTAATTAACTGAATTCCTCGTTCTGTTATTTGCAGATTTATAAGCATGAAAAGATTGAAATTCAACAGATATAACAAAATTTTGTTATTAAAATGGAATATATCGTCGAAAGAGAACAATGGGGAAAAAACAGATTATAGTTCTTATAAATATGTTGCGGATATTTACGATTTTTGACAATCTTTGCGTAACAATTAAGTTATTAAATATTTTTGTAACATATCATCTTCAGCTTTAATTCTTTTTATATCATTATGGGTATCAAAATAATTGTCTTTTTGTGTACAATCATAATTTCTAATTTGTTATATGTTTGCATAAATTTTAAGTTTTGTAAAAATAAAATATCATCAAAATCTGTCACTGTACGTTCCCATGTATAGTTTCCTGTTAATTGACCGGGGACTGGTGGGGACACCTAATTAAGGTCTATTGTCTAACTAGTCGATATACTGTACACTGATTATTTTACCCCGCTTCTCAATGTGTATAAATCTGGTCGGATGTTCTGTTAAATCTGATCGACTGTTCTTCTGAAAATTGATTTTGAAATAACAATCATTGAAGACCGACTATATTTTGATCAATTCTTACTGCTGCATTATTTTAAATAAATTCTACTTCTGCAGTATTTTAAATAAATTCTTACTTCTGCAGTATTTTAAAAGAAAGGAAAAAATAATGGCACTTAACCACGAATTAATTCAAATTATTCATGAAGTAATTCAATGATTGGCAATATAATCTATACCTATATTTTTTTTTATATCTTAAACATTTCTCTACCCAAAGAAAAATTAAGAGACTTAGAGATATTCTAGTAGAAAATGACTCTAATTACAACATTTCCTATGAATTCGGCAGCAGAACGTGGCTCTCCAAACACGAAAGAAAAATGTGATTTTCAAAAAAATTAATATATATATTATGTATTTATGGATAAAAATAGTTTTAATACAAGTATTCAAACAGATTCTAGGGAGTGAAAATTTTAAGGCATTTGGTGAAGCTGTTCTTAGTTCCCAAGTTTATACGCATTGACAAAAATGTTAGAAATAGCGAGAAAAAATTATGAATTGAATAAGTATTTGCGTAAATGATTCTGAAACAACTTCAAACTTAACAAGTTAGTTTAAAGACTTGATACTGGATGCTTTTAGGTGGTTTAATTAAGTTTGGACATTAAGCCACCATTAAGCTGCAGCTTAAAGGTGGCTTAATGGTAGCTTAATGAAGTTTGGACATTAAGCACCTAGAAGCTGCAGCTTAATGGTGGCTTAATGGTGGCTTAAAGGAATTAACTTCTATAAGCCACCATTAAGCTACCATTAAGCCACCATTAAGTGATTGCTTGAAGATGGTCTTTCGTCCTGTGTTATCAAAGGTGAATGGCAAAGGAGAATAACTTTGCTCAGCAGAATACAAGTTAATAGAGCACTGGCCAGGACAACACTTGATTAAATGGTCCAGGTGTTCAAAATTCTGGTAAAAATACCCTTGCATATTAAAACTTTTCTCTGTTTGCCTCAAATATGCCAAAAAGCATAGAAAATTTTCAAAGAAATGCATTATCACTATATTATGACATAAATAAAGCCCCATCCTTACACCAGAACATCTGACCCATTGGCAATAAGCTCACAATTCTGGAATAAGCACCCTTGCTCATCAAAACTATACACTTCTTTTTTTGCTTTATAACCAGTAGTAGAAAAAATATTTTGAAAGAAATTATGCATTTTCACTATATAATCAATAGCCCCCCCCCCCCCCCCTTTCACCAGAAACCCTGACCCTGGGGCCATGAATTTCACAATTTTGGAAGAGGCATTCTTCCTTATCATAACCATGCACTTCCTATGTTTGAAAAATACCCAGGAGCAGAAAAGAAAATTTTGAAAGAATTTATGCATTTTCCCTATATAATCAATAGAGCCCCGCCCTAACACCAGAACCATGAAATTCACAATTTTGGAAGAGGCAATCATGCTCGTCATAACTATGCACTAAGTTAATTTATTTAAAACCCAAGACCAGAGAAGAAGATTTTCAAAGAATTAATGCAATTTTACTATATAATCAATAGAGCCCCGCCCTAACACCTGAACCCCTGACCCAGGGGCCATGAAATTCACATTTTTGGAAGAGGCAGTCTTGCTCAACATAACTATGTACTTAGTTAGTTTATCTAATACCCAGCAGCAGAGAAGAAGATTTTTAAAGAAATAATGCACTTTCACTATATAATCTATATAGCCACCCTAGCACCAGAACTCCTGACCCTGGGGCTATGAATTTCACAATTTTGGTACAAAACTCAATGCTTATTACAATCATGCCAACAGTTTGACTGCTTGATGTCCAGGGGTAAAGAAGAAGATTTTTAAAGATTGCATTAATTTTGGTGGTTTTAGCCCCACCCCTCAGGCCCCAGGGGGTCAGGGACCATGAAATTCACAATTGTTGTTCCCCTTCACCCATAGATGCTATATGCCAAAATTGCATGAAATTGGTTGAGCGGTTTCAAAGAAGAAGCTGAAAATGTTTAAATGTTAACGGACGACGCACGGTGATGGACAAAAACGGATAGCAATAGGTCTGACTCAGGTGACCTAAAAATACTAATATTTTGAGGACCCCCCTATAAACTATAAGATGGACATAGAGTTTTATACAAAAATTTAACTCCTAAATAACCAATTTATAGGCAAGTATATAACCAACTTATAGGCAAGTATATACAGTAGCCATGAAAATCAGAAAGTAAAGCATGGTGAGCTCCTTTTTTGTTGACATAATCCGAGGACTCAATTGAGTCAACTAACAAAGTTTGATGATTCTATACAAGTTTGATGATTCTTTATGAGCCTCTTTGTATCCTAAATATTGAGATACAACTTTGAAATTCTAAAAGTAGGTCATGGTAACCTACTTTTTAATTGGCAATCTATTGACCTAAGATGCATCAACTGACAAAATCTGATAATTTTAAGCCTCTTATGCTTAGGAATATTGTGACAAGAGTGTGAAATTCCAAACATATGTTACAGTGACCTACTTTTTCATAAATATGTTTCAAGGCCCCAAGATGCATCAACTAACAAAAACTCTCCGTATCTGAAATAATGAACTAAAATGTTTTGGAAATGATTAGCCCTAAAATTCAGTAAAAGGTCATGGTGACCTACTTTTTAATTGACACACTTCATGGCCCCATGATGCACAAATTAAGTGCCAAGTTTTGATGAACACTAGCTGGCTTGAAATGTCCAAGCTATTCATAAAAATTAATTCAAAAATCCCTACAAATTTCAAAAAGTAGCTCACTGTGACCTACTTTTGAGTCAACTTGACATGAAGTCTTAAAATCCATCAACTTACAAGATATGATCCTAGTTCCTATAGTGGAAAATATATCAACATTTTAACAAAATATAATTTTAGGTAAACTTTGAAGTGACCTTGAGGTAATGCCTTTTGTTGCAGGGTGATAATCTGCCCAGTGGTTCTTGAAAAGAAGGTTTTTTGCATCCACTACTTTTTTTTTTATTTCCCTAATTATCTCCCCTTGTTTAATGGTCACATCCCTATTTTTAGTATTTATAAATGAAAGCCCTTGGGCCAAGGACACTGTTACAAATTTGATAAAAATTGCCCAAGGGGTTCTTGAGATATGGCCCATATTCCAAAAAGTTGACACTTGAGCATTCGGCTCATCAGAATGGTGTGCAAATGAATCCGCTATTCTGATAGACTTGTTTACTGAAAGTCATAAATATCATCCAAAAAATATATTTATGTTTGTTAACTATTATTTTGTAAGTGAAGTGTAAAAAATATGCCAACATAGATGTTGGAATGTCAAATTTTATTCAAGACATTTGACTTGGAAGGAAAAAACTGTTGTATATAAAGACTACTGTACGAGGGGTTATCAAAAAGTTCGTGGACTAGCGTCATAAAATTAAAACCGCTTTAGGTACACCAATGAATTTTTACACATTTAGTAAGCATCATCTTTTCTATCTATAGAATAAACCATAAATCATAATTTTTATTTTTTAATAAATTGTTAGTGTTTTTGTTAGCAAAGGTATGTCCAGGCGGCGCAACCTCTAATATGACGTTTTTTCTACCTGAGTGTAACTGAGAAAATCTCTTTAGATATGAGTATTTGTCATCAAATAATCTCGTTAATTCAGGCATGTGGTACGACACATTTGTTCAGTAAAATTTGCAATTTTTACCCCATTCTGTAATTTCTATGAAATTTTATCGTAAATTTTATATGGAGTGTTCAAACAATTATGGGCTTGAAAATAACGTCAAAAAGGGTGAGAGGTTTCTTTTTCAAACACTCTATAGAGTTTCGCTCCTGGAAAAACTGGTATTGACCTAAGGAATGTTTAAACTGGCTACAGAAAAATAAAATGCATCCAGAGTACTTGTTTTTTAATGCCCAAAAAGATTCAGAGAGATGAAATATGCACAGTTAGTGTCGATTTGTAGTCAGGGTGTCAAAAGTCAGTCACGTCGAAAAGTGACGTTGATCATGTGTGGTAGAAATTGAACTCCAACAAGCTAAGTATTCTGGCATAATCAAATGAGGATCTTTCCCCGCATAAAGATCCGTTTACAATATTATATGCATTGAAAACAACTGCTCATGACATTGTAAATTCATATAAATAAGACGGGTTTAAGTCCTTACTTAACTCCAGGTAATCTCATCAAGATAAGTGTATGAGGTAGAGAGAGCGGACATTAAGAAACAATGACGTTAAACGGACGTCATGACACTAAACGGCGACAGCGCCGGATGATCACATAAAGTCTTTTTAATTTTAGAATAATTTGGCAAATTATCAACGTATCAAGCTAAAATTTTCAACATTTCTTAAACTTTTGTTGTTTTATGTTCCGCATAAATTTTGTAAGCAAAGACTACATATTATTAATTTTATCGCGTCAGTCCACGAACTTTTTGATAACCCCTCGTATATACTCACCTATAAGTCGGTTTTTTGGGAGTTAAACTTTGGTCCAAAAATCTTTGTCCGACTTATAGGCGAGTTATAAAAAGATTGGTATTTTAGCGGGTCAATCTCTCTAATATAAGCTCAAAATATACAATCGACTTATAGGCAGACCGACTTATAGGCAAGTATATACGGTAAATAAAAAGTATTAAAAACAGGAAAATTAATTAAAGTATGGCTGTTGACAAGGTTACGTCAGAATTGAAAGGAAACATACTGATCAGCATAATTTTAGCATGTGGTAATTGTTGACAGATCACTGTCATATGACATTTTTTTTTAAAGGGTACCACAGTTCTCTTTTGATATGTTGATGAAAGTTATAAAAGAATGGAAATTGAAAGGAAAATGTTAAAATAAATTGTGAAATATCAAAGGTACTTGCATAATTCATCTACATTCAGCAGTTTATCCAAACAGCACTTGAAAAAGATCATATGCATGCAGACTGGAAATTCAAAATTTTGTTTGTTGAAAAGTTTTAGAATGGTTACAGATTCCCAGAAAGAGCATTAAAACTAGGAATGGCAACAGTTACATGTAACTGGTAAACTGATTAATCAGTTGGAAAGATTGTATTAAATAACTGGTTACAATTTTCATAACCTGTTCATCGATATTTTTTGCAGTATATAAACTTTTCAAATAATATTTTTCATCAAAATAAAAACTCTTATGATTGAAGCACACTTAAATCTGAAATGGTGCGATTGACCAATCTAATAATTCAGAAGACATGTCCCCACCCTGTAAATTATTGTCATTATATCCCTAAATACTACATGTAATCAAAATTAAGTACCGTATGTAAACAAAATTCTACTTGTTTTTGTTCCCCAATAAAGTAAGTAATTTTCTACTCAGCAATGTTTTACATGGTAATTGTTTTCAAATCACTATGAATCTTTATGATTTGCAAAATGCCACAACGATCATTGACATCTTGGCAATATTCTTAGAGAGAGTAGGGCAAGAAAATTTTTACTTTCAAGTGTACAAAAACCCACAAATATTTTTCCTTTTTTTCAGCTTAAATTTATGATTTATCTTTATAATGATGTCTGATCTTCATTACCATTTGAATTTTGAGATATTTTCACATTTCATAAAATTTTATTATATTTTATGTAGGAGTGATCGAGTTACTGGGATTGCTAAGACCAAACAATCTTTACACTTCCTCATATCAATGACAAACAACTTTCAGAAAACAAAGTTGCATGGAGGTTAATAAGTAGGAAGCAGGCCAACCCCTTCTATGAAAGTGCAATTCCTGAAACACCTGTGCCATCATAGCAAGTCTTTTTGTTAATAAATAGCAAGGTCTTCATCAATAGTTAATGAAATCATTTCTTTCAAATCTGAATTACAGTGGAGATGCGAAAGCAATGTGAATGTTAGTAAAAATATGGTTGGACTCTGAGAGCAGTAATTTGTGAAATTAATGTTCATGATAATAACTTTTTTTACTTCGATTAAAAGGTAAACAATTCTGATTATCATAGTTTAGCACTTATTACAAATTGATTTTCAAGAATGTTCCTTGAATAATTTGTAAGAAAATTATATATATATATATATATAAAAAAAAAAGAAGTCCTACCTGTTCAATTAACTGGTTACTTGGTTAGAAAAATTATGACTAACCAGTTCAAAAAACTATCCAATTGCCATCCCTAAATAAAACAAAACCCAAGATACAAACATACTGACTGCAAATAAAATATTTTATGTGTTAATAATTTCAAACTTTCAGAAGTTTGTTAATTAATGTTTATGATTTTCATGTTTCATGCAAGAATTAGTTTTATACTTTTAAATTTTTGTATTGCAGTTGTCAAATTTTTAGCCTCAACCTGTTTTTGTGGCAATTCCCATTGAACTGAAACAAAACCATATGTCTCAGATGAGACTGTAGCTCTACTGGTGTGTACTTATAGTAAATCTACTAACACATGGCAAAATCAATTGTTTAAATCAAAAACCAATAAAAAGATGTATTTATTTAAGGGAGCCAACTGGGGTTTTATTGTGTGAAAACTACTATAGAGAAACTCTTTAATTTTATACAATATGTACTTTACAATGATTTGAGTATACATGCCAAGTTTAGTGAAAATCTACCGTCTGGTTATTTTTTAGTCTCAAAATACAGGTATATTTACTATAGGATTATATAAGAAAATACCATTTTTTCGCACTTCGGAACAAATTATACAAATACTACTACAGACTTTTTGCTCAAATTATATTATTTGATAGGTAATACTATATTGTACATTTTGTGCAAGAAACACAAAATTCTACCGTATGGTTTCCAGAGGGGGCATCTCAAAATGTCAAAATTTATGATATTTTCCTGTTTTTGTGGAGTACAACAAAACATGACAGATACCACAGATTTACATAAAAAATTATAAAAATGATTGTTAGATTCTCAATTTCCTATGTTTAAAATTTCAAGAGCATGTATTTTATACTTTTTATTTTATGGCATAATCAATGACCCCTCTTAAAGAACTTCGGTTATTCATAACGTCAAAAACACACTATTACGATCTATCTACCCATCATATGAAAAATCTTTTAAAAAATCATTTATTTTAAAACGTAATTAGGTTTTTTAACCTGAGATTTCCTAAATTTGTTAATTTTTGTAAATTATGTAAAAATAGTTGTTTTAAAAGAGAAAATACGCTCTATTTTACTATTTATTCATAAACAATAAGAGTCCTGTTACTCAAAAAACATTTGTTGAAAACAGCACTGTTGCACTTCAGTTTTATAGCGAGCACCGCTCATCACTGTGAGCTCTAATGACAATGCCTGTGCGAAGAGAAAATTTGGACTACTGCACATTCATTCAACAGAATTTTTTTTACGCAGTAACTCTGCATCAACAATGCAACGCTTGTTGTTCTTGCTGCTAACTTCTTTCCCGTCGTAAAAACGACTAAAAATTCACAAAAATAAACTCACCTTAATTTAATGGATATTGCATACAGATAGTAGATTATATGTTCTTTTTTAAATTTTGCGCTTTCAAACTTCATTTATGGAAATGCAGCTATCATATGATGTCATATGACGTCACAGTCTAGGCGTTCCAAATGTCTCGTGCGGTTTGAAGAGGCGGATCTTAATTGAATAATGTGCTTGCCCAATGGTCGCACCGTCAACATATTATAGAATATGTTTTGTTAATACAGTGGAGAGTTATATAAAAGGTTGAAAGTCCAGCTATATCATATAAATAAAAATCTTTTATGAATGTCTATGACAATGGTGACCAGTCATAAACCGTACTTATTAACCAATGGCTACCATAAAACAAATGTAATCAGATATAACAGAGCTCATCTCAATGAATGTTGTCTTCAAGTAAGGCATAGTCCCAAACTAATAATCTAGTAGTGTGCATCCCTAGATGTAGCATTTAAGCAATTTTGGTCTGATAGGACTTGCAGTTACTTGGGAATGGACTTACCTAAAAACTTTAAACTAGTCACTCATCCAGAAAATGCTAGTCAAATCCAGCATCTGAAGCAAGTTTGAGAGGGTTCATCCCATGATGCATCAAACATGCAAGTTTGGTTCAGATAGCCCTTTTATACTGAAACGCAAAAGAAACGCAACATCCTATTTTATGGGAAAATATTATATATAGGATATAATTTTGTATCTAAAAAATAAGGACATCTTCAACTTTGTAAATATCGGTAATTTAACGGTTGAATGATTTTCATACCATTACTGGAAGTTAAGTTTGAGTCCGCTTAAAAGAAATCAAAAATTGCATGTTTAACAAAATATTTGGCAATAATATTGGGTTTTAAGGATTTGTATCTGTTCATCATAAGTAATGCAGCAATGTTTCGAAAAATAAATTCTCCTTTCTTTTCCATAAGCGATGCCAAGGCTTTCTAAAAATGACTTAAGTGCGCATTTCTATTGCTCTAGCTGGAAAATCTCAAAATAAAGGTGATGGAGAGTTGCAGATGCAAATATGCACCACATCACTCCTCAACAGGCTCTTACGTCTCACTAGCATAAATGACAGTCCTTGGACCGGAAGTCCAAGGGTTACTCAATCTAATTAAAATGAGATGTTCCGAATCCACTACCGCTTCTCAAACATCTAACAACATCCCATTCGGGGTCACGTCAGAGCGACCTTTCGATTATGAATAAACATAAAAATTTTGGCCAATCAGATTCAACTTTCTGTATTCAATTCTAAAATTAGTTCCACGCCTGCATCTCTATATTACTGATGCTCTGTAGACTGTCTTACGTTGAATTAAAGTAATTTTGGTATAAATTGAACGTATAGTCCGCCAATCCGGCATCTTACCTGAATAACGCTAACGAAAATGCACAAACTACTATATATCCCGCACGTCACATTCATATATAGCACGATCTTTACCATGCATATTTTGTTTACTACGAAACCCCTCGGGCGTTTAGGTTTGGCAGTAAAAAAAGAAACGCATCCGAACTATAAGCCAAGATTTCGATGACGGCGATTTCATTGGGTAATCGAAAGGTTGCTCTGACGTGACCCTGAATGGGATGTTGTTAGATGTTTGAGAAGCAGTAGCGGATTTGGAACATCTAATTTTAATTAGATTGAGGGTTACTACACTGCGCTAGGCTAGAGAAAATTCGACCTCATCATCTGAAAAACAGGCATTTAAAAATGGCAAAGAATATTTCTTTCGCTCAGATCTCGAGATTGATGAACCTATTGCATCGTAGAAATCAAGCTGCAGCTGTTGCACATGGAAGTCTTGCACGCTGTAATTGAATGAACGGGGTGGGGGGTGTTTTAACATTCATGTGCTACTTTCTGAAGTTAAAAGATAATAATTTAACATTTTTATCAAATCTCTGATGTTTTTAAATCGAGTTTTACCTTACTGTATTCATTCTAGAAAATCATTAGATAAAAAATTCAAATATTTGTAGATTACTGCTTGTTGCATTTCTCTTGCGTTTCAGTATAGTTTCTTGGTAATGGACCTGCTCCAAAAAACTTTAACCTGGTACCCATCCAGAAAATGTAGGTCAGATCCAGCATCCAAAGCAAGCCTGGTAGTTTACATCCTTAAATGTATTATCCATGCAAGTTTGGTCAATATTGGGCTTGTAGTTACTTGGAAATGAGCCCTGCTCCAAGAACTTTAACCTGGTCACTCATCCAGAAAATGTGGGTCAGATTCAGCATCTGAAGCAAGCCTGGTAGTGAAAATCCTTAGATCATTCATGCAAGTTTGGTCAATATAGGGCTTATAGTTACTTGGAAATAAGACCTACTCCAAAAACTTTAACCTGCTCCAAAAACTTTAACCTACTTCAAAAACATTAGCCTGGTCATTCTTCAGCTGAGATTGCAGCATCTGAAACCTTGACTGGTACAATGAAACATACTAGAAGCATCCTACATGCATCTCTATTAATATAGGACTGATACTATCTTCAATTACTTTATTTCATTTAATGAAAGTTGTTTTCGAAGAGTCTTAATTTGATATGTACTTTGTTTTTCTTTTTGTAAATGTTGTTTCTGCTTGCCCCGATAGCGATCTCATGCTATTGGAAGCCATTTTAAAATAATGTCAAAGCTCGGTTTGTCAAAACAACTCCAAGATAATTGTTAACACCTGCATTGATAATTTACTGGTACACAGCCTACATGTACAATACTTAGCAATACTTTGGGTTGTTTGGCACAAAAATGGGGTGAAAAGTATAACCTGCTGTCATAAATACTAATCCAGTTACAGGTGGAAAAATTGGGTGTAACCCAATGAAATTGGTTGAGTTGGCAACTTTATGCTTATTAAAAATCAAACAAAAACTATAAGAGAAGTAACATTCTGAAAGAAATTCACAGAAATTTCTAATTTAAAGAAGGAATGGCAACATCACTTGTTGAAAATCAAAAACAAACCCATATACAGAATCATTTTGGAAAAAAAATATTCTAAGAAATTGCCATAGTAGTTACCATGGTAACATCTTGCATCAAAATTAAAACCTATAGAATTATGTTTTTTAGTATAATTCTCTATGTGTACCAAGTCTTTTTCAAATCAGACCAAAATTGTAAGAAAATTAAATGTTTTGAAAGAATTTTAATTTTTTTTTTCTATTTCTAGTAACTATGGCAACACCATTTGTCAAATTCAAAAACTGATATTTAGAATTAGGTACTGTAGATCCTTAAATATATGTGGGGAATTAATAATCATGTAATTTCACGAGACCATTCACAAAATAAACTTACTCGCTTTTATTTTCATGGTATTGAAATCCATATAAAATCTCTTCATCAATGGGCCACTCATGAATAAATTATTCTTGCAATTTGACATCAAAGAGCCATTTAACTATATTAAAGTACTTGTGAAAAATAAGGAATCTACATGTACAGTACATTAATTAGTAGTCAACTTGAGTACCAAGTAATCCTATTCAAATTAGACCAAAGCTGTAAAATGAGAATCAATTTGGAAGAATTCAGGAATTCAGAGAAAATATTGTTTTTAGTAACCATTGCAACACTATTTGTCAAAATCATTAACTGCATGATGCTTAGAATTAGGTATCTTAGTATAGTCTACTTGTGTACCAAGTCCTATTCAAATAAGACCAGAACTGTAGAAAGAATAGCATTTTGAAAGAATTTCAAAGAAATTTCTTTTTCAAGTAACCTTGGCAACACCATTTATCAAAATAAAAATAAATGATATTTAGAATTATGTATCTTAGTGTAGTCCACTTGTGTACCAAATTTTATTGAAATCAGACTAAAAGTGTGGAGGAGTAGCATATTGAAAAATTGTGTACGGACAGACACAGACAGACAGACAGATGGATGAATAGATTGAAGATGGACACCTTACTTATTCTTATATAATCTCTTCTGATCTCTGACTAGTAGAGGTACTAGCTTTGTAAAGTATACCTGATACTCTTTAGGGTTAAGGAAGAATTTAACTGTGGACACTGTGAAAATACATGTTACAAGGACACAGAAATAGTTAGCTTATTAAGTGTCAAAAGGAAAACAAGAAAATCTAATATAAATGTTCTGTAGTCAGAGATAAAATTTACTTCTCTCATGAAAAGATTTTTTCACTTTCTCGTTTGACCAAACATTAGCATTTCCTTTAATCAGCTTATTCTTTCTCATTCTTAAAACAAGCCGACTTATCAGAAAGATATCGAGATTTTGTAGGGAAGGCTAGCTTATACATATCTTCACATGCACCAATTTTCCATGAAATCAAATACTGAACATTCATTATGAGAACATTTTATGCTGTGCAAAATATGTACTGCATGCTCTTCATAAATTGAACCTGAGAAATAAAATCTACTCCCTTCTGTTGTCAATAAAATTTAAGAAACTAATCTTGAAATTCTTCAATATTCTTGAAAAGATATCTTAAGAATTTTCCATATGCATTGTCTTTTATAACAATTTTTGGATCCCAATTTTGACCCATTCCTTACCCCATTGGTGATACCTTTAACATACAATGATTGTACATATACGAACCTTGTAAACAAACTATAAACAAAGGATGCATGCATGTTTCTTAAAATTGTTTTTAAAAGAATAATTAATACTGACACTTACAGCAAATTTTGCTTTATACAGTCAAACCTCGTTATCTCGAACTCGATGGGACCGAGAAAAAACTTCGAGATATTCGAAGATGCGAGATATCTAGGGTAATATACATAAAAGAATTTGTGGAAAGGACCTCAAAATCACTTCGACATATCTATGGTATTATATTCGAGATATCACTGTTCGAGATACCAAAGTTCAACTGTAATTGTATTTCATATTCATTAAGCATTTACAAACAAGAAACTAAAACTAAATGTATTAATTCAATATCAAGGGATTATAATGTTAAATCCAGACTGACTCAGCTTTAAGCCATAGCAGATGGAGACAAACTTTTCTCATTGGAACATGTCACTAATTAATCCTCTTGATCTCCTAACAGCTAACACTGTGGTGTCTTGGAGTCATTTCCTCTAATTATATGTATTTTCTTCTTGATCTACGACTTGCATGCTATAGGATGCTTTAACATGTCATGAGGAGAATTGTTAGAGCAACACATCAGAATTTTACTTTATAAATACCTAAATGAAATCATGCAACATATAAGTACATGTTACTTATTTAAAATAAGCAACTAATCACGAGAGCATTTCTTTTTTCAAAAAACAAACTTACATGACAGTTGCTGAGTCAGGTTTATCATTAGGGACAGGGCTCAACATTAACTTTTTTCTTGCTTGTCCATTCGGACAAGTGACCAAGACATTTACTTGTCCGAACTTCAACTTCACCAAATTTTTCAATAAAGATCTAATACTGTCAACTTGAAAAGTGAAAACTAAAATAAAGTCCATTACACATGACATGTGCTTGATTTATTTGTGATGTTATTGATAAATACAACAAACACATAAAATGAAATTTTATCTGACAACAAGAAGTGAACCTTTCAACATCAAACAGAATCCAAACTTTGTTAAGTTCATAAGTTCCATGCCTTTTCAGTAGTATGCAATTAGTGAACTTTAATCCCGATCGAATGTGAATCGATTGATTGATTGATTGTATATTGTTTTACGTCCCATTCGAGAATTTTTCACTCATATAGAGACGTCACCATATACTGGTGAAGGGCTTCAAATTTGACCTTTACTCGGCACTCAGGGCCATTGAGCAGTGAGGGATCTTTATCGTGCCAACGCCTGCCGTGACACGGGGCCTCGGTTTTTAAGGTCTCATCCGAAAGACCCGCAACTTTCACTCCAAAGTGCCGAGCGCATGGCGAAGGAACAGTTGCTACCTATTTTTTATCGACTTAGGTCTGTCGCGGCCGAGATTCGAACTCACGACCTCCCGATCATGGAGCGAGCGCTCTACCGACTGAGCTACCGTGAATCGAAGTCCGGTTTTTATGTACAGCTTCCGTCTTGAAACTACTGATTAACTTTCAACAGTCATTCTTTTTATTATTTAGAGACTCCTTTACATTAAAATGCACTTGTCCAATCGGACAAGTGCCCAGCAATATTCACTTGTCCGTAATTTTTTTTCACTGGTACCGGACATACGGACAAGCGTTAATGTCGAGCCCTGAGGGATTTTTTTTTTTTTTACCTTTTTTAATCCCACAATATGTTTTTTAAGAAAACCTTTAAAAATATATCTTCTCTCAAAATCAAATACAAATTTCCCTACATGATTAATAGAGACATTCCCAACACCAGAACCTGACTCAATGGTCAAGAATTTCACAAATCTGTAAAAACACCCTTGCTCATTATAAACTCTTCTAAATATCTAGGGGAGCAGAAAAGAAAATTTTCAAAGAATTAATGCATTTTCACTATATTATTAATAGACACCTTGGTACCAACAAATTTGACCTATTGACCTTAAAGTATGACCCACTTTTTGCAAAATTTTACCAAACTTTTACCTTGGCCAAAACTTTTGAATGGTTGGAGCTATAGCTTTCAAATTTTACATGTGTATTCCTTGTGACAGGACTTTCTTTTGGCTACTGTTTTGACAATTTGACCTTGGAGATTGACATACTTTTGAAAAACTGTTACCTTGGCCATAACTTTTGAATGGTTGGTGCTAAGGCTTTCATATTTCACAGGTTTATTCTCGTGACAAAACCTTCCCTTGGGCACCATTTATTTTTACCCTTTGACCTTGACACTTTAATCTTGGTCGTAACTTTTGAACCATTGGTGCTAGGGCTTTCATATTTCACAAGTGTATTTCATGTGACAAGACCTTTCTTTGGGTACTCTTTCGAGTTTGAACTTTAACCTTTGCCATGAACTGCCATAAGGGGGCATCAGTATTTCACAAATGCATCTTGTTCACTACATAATCAATAGGAGCATGGCCCTACTCCAGAATTACCCTTGACCGAGTGACCCTACCACTGGAACTCCTGACCCAGAGGCCATGAATTTCACAATTTTAAAAGAGGCACATTGGCTTATCATTGCCATGCATCTAGCTTATCTGCAAAATACCTAGGAGTAGGGAAGAAGATTTTCAAAGTATTAATGCATTTTCACTCTTTGATCAATAGAGCCCCACCCTAACAATGTAACCCCAAAATCAGTTGCCATAAATTTCACAATTTTGGAAGAGGCACCCTTGCTCATGATATTCATGCAGTTACTTTGTCTGCAAAATATATAAGGGGAAGAGAAGAAGCTTTTTAAAGATTGCATCAATTTTAATGGTTGAAAGAGGCACCAGGCTTGCTCATGATGTTAATGCAGTTAGTTTGTATGCAAAATATACAATGGGAAAAGAAGAAGCTTTTAAAAATTTATGCATTTTTATAGGGATGGGTATCGCCAAAAACTTCATGATATATCACGATTTCCCCCCAAAATATCACGATAATATCATGATATTTTTACGAGCAATTTTTACAATGATTTTAAATGAATACAGTAAAACTTGTTGAATCCGGATGTTGTGCATTCCGGCATGTTGTTCATTCCAGCATAATATTTTAGTCCCTTGAATTTTCCTTATAATTCATGTTTAATAAATGTTGTTCAATCCAGATCTTGCCTATTCTGTGAATTGGCCGCTATTTAAAGAACTAACTGCTCACAATTAGTACAAATTATCTCCTCTAATCCAGCCACTTATTTTTACCTGTGCCCACTGTCATTAGAGAAGTCTCGTGTGGGGTAATTCTTGTCCCGTTAATGATCTATCCTGTATCAACAGTTTAGATTTCAACAAACGTGATAAAAAAATCATCAATGGCTCAAGGCGACGAAACTCACAAAAGAATGAGTGACAGTGACGGTTGCGTGTAGCATGTCTGGAGAAAAACTTGGAGACTTATCCATGACCTCCTTTCTACTTTTGTTTTGCGCGCATGATGTGCAATTCGAACTACTTCCCTTTGTGTCGCTAATTTACAATGACAGCAGATTTTGGTCCAATATTCATTATTACAATTAACAAATACTGTGTCTAAATATTCAAACATATTAATTTTTAAGAAAGAAATTAATAAGGAATCTGTCCATAACAAAATAATATTTACAGCTATGATGAGGTTTTGGAGTGTGTTTAAAACATTTAACGATTTTCAAATTTAATGAATGACCAAGAGATATTATATTCTTACTGAATAAAAAACTTACACAGAAATGAAAATTTTGAAGAACAAACAGAGTTCAAAACAAACGAAATACTCATTATAGATGATTTTTTTCAAGTGAAACGTAAAAAATGACACATTTGATCAAGTATTTATTTACCTCTCTTTGTTTATATCTATGTAATTTTTAATTTGCTATAATGGTTCAATATTCTCCAATCCGGATGTTGTCGAATTCGGCCAAAAATTTTGGAACCACTGGTCACCGGATTAGACAAGTTTTACTGCATTTATAATTTTTCCCCCAACAAATGCTGGAAAAACATAATTTCTCTTTTTTCGTTCTTTTATTTACATAATATCAAGCAATTTTGGATGCTAGGATGCTGTTCTTTTACATTTTTCAACATTTTTTACACATCCTGTAATTGTAATTTGAAAGACTGACACAAAGAGAATTAAATCTTTAATGCCTGTATATTTACTGGAGGTGATGCCTCGATCTTGGCTATACAAACAACTTAGCTGCTTGCCACTTGGTACCTCTTAGGTATACATATAACTTGGTAATACTTGTTACCAGCACCCACCACTTGGCTATACAAAGTGGCTATTTGCCACTTGTCACAAACTAAAACGCTTACCCTAGTCACCCTGTCTCTCTGTGATCACTTAATTGGTAATACTTGTTACCAGCACCCACCACTTGGCTACAATGTGGCTATTTGCCACTTGTCACAAACTACAATGCGTACCCTAGTCACCCTGTCTCTCTGTGATCACTTGGTCTCTTTGATAAAGTATAAAAAAAAAACTTTTTGCAGGTTTTACCAACTAATCTATGCTTTCCATGACTTTACTTGTTTATACCTTGTCAATTGTCAGTCAGGACACCACATTATATGCATACTCTGCTCCTAGGTATTTAGCAGATAAACCAAGTTTATAGTTATGATGAGCATGGGCACCTCTTTCAAAATTCTGGATCTCTTGGTCCATGGGGCATGGTTTCTGGTGCTAGGGCAGGGCTCTATTGATTATATAGTGAACTGATTTGAACTAACTTGAATCTATACTTAATAGGAATGCTTTGAAATTAATTTTACAAATAATGGCTTAGCTGTTCTTAAAAAGAATTTTTTTATTGATATATCCTTTGTATTCCTTTGTATAACTATGATCCCTTGTTATGGTCCCCTCTATTCTCCTGAGGGGTCATAATTTGAACAAATTTGAATCTACATTATCTGAGGATGCTTCCATTTTCAAATCTGTTCACATGATGTGCACATTGTTGCCCAACTTTCTGACTAATTCAAATAATTCAATTATTTCTTATGGCATGTCAAACATTGCAATATTCGATTGATTGATTGTATGTTGTTTAACGTCCCATTCGAGAATTTTTCACTCATATAGAGATGTCACCATAAACTGGTGAAGGGCTTCAAATTTTGACTTTTACTCGGCACTCAGGGCCATTGAGCAGTGAGGGATCTTTATTGTGCCAATGCCTGCCATGACACTGGGCCTCAGTTTTTAAGGTCTCATCCGAAGGACCTGCAACTTTCACTTCAAAGTGCAGAGTGCATGGCAAAGGAACAGTTGCTACCCATTTTTTATCGACTTAGGTCTGTCGCATACGAGATTCGTACTCACCACCTCCCGATCACGGAGCTAGTGTGCAATTTTTTCATCTTTTCCATTTGTATTGTATAATGTTTATTTGTATTGTATAATTTTCCATTTGTATTCTATAAATTTCCATTTGTATTTTATAACTTTACAATACAAATAGAAAAGTATACAATACAAAAGGAAAATTATACAATACAAATAAAAAATTATACAATACAAATAAAATATTATACAACACAAATGGAGAATTATAGAATAAAAATAAAAAAAATTACAATACAAATGAAAAAAAATTAAAAGAATACAAATAGAAAATTTTACAATACAAATTGAAAATTATACAATGCAAATGGATTAAAGTTGGAATATTGCAACACTTAACATACCATATAATTTCCTTTATTAAAAATATTTAAGGATTAGCACAGTTCTAATCTGATGATCAAAATTAATTTAACTGTGAATGCCAGGCATGCTCTCTTCTGTGTAAAACTGACATTCCAGATAATGTACATATAAAATATTGATAGACACGCATTACCATGTCCCCTCTTTGGCCAAGTCTGTTCAAGAAAGGCTTTCAAAATAACCCAGCTGCTGAGAAAAGGTCATTTGATTTCAGCAAGACTACAGGCTGAACAAAATAAGGATAAGGAATATATAAATTAAAACGTGTCAATGACTTTGTTTCAGTCCAAACAAGATAACCTTGACTTGTCCAAGATGAGGTAAATATATATATAAGCACTCTCAGAGTTAAATTCTTCCGCAATCACATCTGGGATCCTGAAGTCTGGGCGAATGTATATATATATATATATTAAAAAAAAAAAAAAGTGCAGAATGTAAAATAGCAATACAATAATTTCAAGTTCTAGAAGACTGGAGAACATGCAACCTGATAGTGATTACCAAACATGTTAACCTTCTGTAATGAAAAAGATGGAGATTCAAACCTCAAAAGCAGTAGCATTGCATGCGATGTTTAACACTTCACTTTTGCGAAAAGATATATATATGTAAATATGGTCTCAAATAACTAATGCAATAATTAAAATCAAATATCAGCTGCACTGAAGTAGACAAAAACACCATTTTCATAAATTATGCAAATAAATATTTTTCATGCTCATCACAATAGCTTCAAGTGACTGCATGCTTTAGCCTTTTGAAGAGTACGTGATCTTTGTAATGTAGCCTGGAAGCAATAATTGTCAATAATAGAGAAAATGATGTCATACAATTCAGATCTAAAATTAGTTTGTACTTCCTTCAACTTGAACAACATTTCCGGTGATGAATGAAAGTGAAAGTAGATATACAAAAAATGAGTTAAATGAATGCGGATGCTGTTTTTTTTTTAATTTTGGTTCTTGAGAAGAAGTTGAAAATGTGAAAAGTTCACAGACAGACGGACAGACTGACAGACACTGGACAACAGGTGATCAGAAAAGCTCATTTGAGCTTTCAGCTCATGTGAACTAAAAACTATATATATATTATACAATATCAAATTAGTTTCAATTACTTTACACCAAATTTTATTTTGAAATTTAGACTAACCAATAAGAACCATTTAATCCAAAACAAGCAATCAAGAGGCTGATTCCTTTGCCAATTCCCATGATAACACCTACTTGATCAGAGATGCTCTACCACTTATCTCCTCACTAAACTCATTAATTTATCTCAAATTTCTGTTACCAAAATTCTCCTTGACCAATGCTTGATAATATTTACATCCACTGAATATTATCTCGTTTATTTCTTAAGAAAATCATCCTTATTTATCAGTCAGTAAACACCTCTATATATGCATATCACCTCTAAAGATTTTTTGAGCAGTGGCTCTTCCATCAATGAAACGTACAATGACGTTTATATCAGCAATACAATATTTAATCTTTTTAAATCTACTTTAACTGATTATTTTTACAGATATAAATATAAACAATACAACATCTTTCTCTCTTTTTTAGTACGGGGATTTAACATATTGCAGCTATTGCAGAAAAAAATTACAAATTGAATACCAAATTGAATACTGCACATTACCGCGATATGATAATTCATCGACATGGATAGGTGCTGTTATGTGACTGATGACATCCAAAAATAAAAATTCAATGCTTAAATTTACATTCTCTAATTTTCTCTCTAAATTTATGCTAATTTCGTTTATATTTATTATAAATTTGGTGTCTTTCAGAATGGTTTGATTAATAAACATAAGAGCCATTATGACGTGGAAAAGGAAATAATGTACAGGAACATTGCAAGAAAAAAATGACAAAGTTAATTTTCAGAGTTGGCAAAAGAGGTAAAAAATCTGTCGGACACAGTGTCCTACAGATTGTCAAAAAATCACAAAAACTACAGGACACACTAAAAATCTACCGGACCAAATGTAAAAATCAACAAAATATGTAAAACTGAATTTTAATTAACAAGCATCAATTATTTGCATTACTTGAATGGTGTAAAACTCTTAAAACTATTCAGTTTCATTTTCACGAAATATATTTGTCATCGATAGGTCATTTATTTCCTCATTCTGCTCCAATTCAATTAAACTTCCTACACTTTTTGTTCTTTTCTTTTGAGCTATCAGTATCAGCTTTCGGCGGCGACTTTCTTTTTACCGACTCTGACCATTTAATTGACCACATCATGGCACATGTTTACATGCTGCCCCGATACCAGATATACTTGAACGTTACATAGAAAATTGAAAGTTCCGGTATATTATTTTGATTCCCCAAAATATTTAAATTGCCTGAATGCTTTCAATATTTTCAATATTATCATCTAAAAATGAACACGTTTTGAAAAAGAATGCATTATTTCATTTCTTTAATTATTTTACTATTGATTATTCTGAAAAATCTACCGGACACTGTGTCCGTCGTGGTTCTAAAATCTATCGGACTTGGACGAAATTTACCGGAGATCGCCGGCGGGCCGGTGTCTTTCGCCAACTCTGAATTTTGAATGTACAATTGCTTTATTTTTACAACAATTTAATAGGATATTTGTTTTCAATTAAGTTGATCATGAGCCAAGGCAATATATATATCATAGGCATCGGAACCAGGAGGGCTGGGGTAATAGCCCCCCACTTCTTTTTTTGCAAAGATAAGACATAATATAAGCATTGAAAAGTGGGCTTAGCCTCCTGAAATTATTTTTGTTGTTGATTTAGTCCCCCCCCCCCTTTTCAATTTGCTTCCAATGCCTTTGTATATGTTGGTGTTTCTAGTGTATTGAAAGTGTATGTAGTTTTCCACTTGATCCCCAACCCAGCTGTATTATAGACAGGAATATCTCAAATATTAAACTATTGTGTGCATTAATTAATCACTTGGGTTATGTATTTTTTTTGCAACATTTCCTGTACTAACAACCAGAGAAAGCATTTATTAAATAATCGTTTAACAGGGAATTATTTAATCTTAGACTAATTATAAATCCTGGATTTTCAGAAAATTCTGAAATCAGGTGTAGTGCCCGAAAACTAACTTAGTTTTGCTTGAAATTATCAGTTTTCACTGTAGTAGATACTGTCTAAATGGGTAAGTGTGTATATAAGAAGCTAATATAATTGAATTATTGTTTATTTTTATTCATTCATGTTTTTGTTGTGTTCCAATTTCATATTTTTATTGTTTATTTTCAGTCATAATTATTATTTCTAGGGTAAATGTCTTTTATGCAGTGTATCTGGTGTTCTACTGTTGTAGCTGTAGAAAATAATGACACATGCGCAGATGGGGGTTAGTCGATGCCTGGCATCAAAAAACGACTAACCCCCATTTGCGCATGCGTCATTATTTTCTCGCTAAATTCTGCAGTTTTCTGCAATCAAACGGCGATATTAAAATAATCCATCGAATTTCCGTCATTAAATTACGCTACGACTCCACTGTTATCGCAAAACGTTCCTTCCGAGTTGTAGATATCTGTTAAACATTGCCAACAACGCACGGCTTCATAGTCCCCATGAATGAAGACCCGACTGAAGAAATGACTCGCAGCAAACGAAAATACATACCGATGCGTATTCCGCACGACAACTGCAAACACTTACATATGTTTTCACAATCGTAAAACTTTTAAATCCAACGAAATGGTCAGAAAAACGCAGCGATTTAAACACTACCAAATTTACAGCAGCTTCCTTATGCAGACAACCACTCCTCGACGTCACAGTCGTAAAATACGACGTCACAGGTACACTCTTTTCCCGAACTTTTCTAAAGCAAAATGGCGATTAAGCATTGTACGTAATATAAGGTATACTGTCTTTGTTGTTCAGCACACGTACTTTTAATTGTTTGTAAAAAGTTCTCCTTTAACCAGGTAATTGAATATCACAAGAGGAAAGGAAACTGGAATGTCTTCAGTACAGAAATCGGTCTTTGAAAATTGAAGATCCATGATCCGCCCACTTGTTTCACCTCCAGCTAAGAGGTGCATATTTAGTGTGCAAATCGAGAGTTTTCAAGCCATTGTGACGTCACCCTCAATAATTTGTAACAGATCAGTGAAATCTTACACATGAATCAATAAAAAAAAAAAATAATAATATAGTTAAACTGTGGAAAGCGTTAGTTTGAATTCTTGTGTACCATAAACAAATTCCCAAGCCTTTGTGACATTACTCCTAAACTTGCAATGACGGGGAACAGAGAAAAATACTGCGTCATAAATATAATAATAATAGTATTTGAATACACCAGTCAGATTAAACCACCCCGTGTCCTCTTTTCTTGTACTTTACAAACGTATTTTTTTATAGACAGAATACCCCCCCCCCCCTTGGCGAAAAACGGATCGAGTACTCAGTTCAAATATTTTAATTTTTATTATTTTCATCATCAAAATATATATATATTTGTATTGGCTCAAAAAAAGAATTGAACAAGTTAAATTGATGCAAAGCATCAAATAGACCTCAAAAATATATAAAGCAAAAATATATAGAGCATTCTGAAGTATTTCCAAAAGAAAGAGCACCCCCCCCCCCAAAATGCATTTATGGCAGAATCTAGGAGAGGTGGTACTAAGAAAAAAAATAAATATTTTCTTCAGTGGCATGTCTGATGCACCTTGGAATTTAGTGTTTTTTTATTTTTTATTATAGCCTTAAAATATTTCTGAATCTAGGGAGAATCCACAGTGTGCAAGTCTTTCTAAGACACTGTGAGTTACCCCAATACCCTGCATATTTCACTTACCCATTGAGAAGAAGGTAAACATGGCCTATTTACACCCTTCATACGTTCAAAGGCAACATTTCTCAATATTTGAAATTTTAATTCTTTTCCCCAGACACTCTCCTTCCTATCTATGCCCTAAAATCTGTCCATCCCACTCCGTGCGAATCCTAAGACATATTTACGAGAAAAAACCCTGCGCTTTGTGTGGTCAATGAAATGGGGTAAATTAGTAACCTGTGGCATACTTATACTTTTTAAAATCAAATTAAGGGTTACATACAAATTCCAACATTTAATTTAATTTCCTTTTTATTTAACTTTGTTTATTGTTTACTCTTTTATTTTCTATAATTATATGTTTCATTTTAAATGTATTATTATTATTATTGAGCACATAAAATATTGAAATTATGCCACCCCCCCACCCCCGAAAAAAAAATTAAAGGCGTCATATTATTCTTTAAAAATAAAATTTAAAGCTTTAATCTTATATCTGTAAAAGTTTTGGATCCTTCCCTCAACACTGTTGACATCATTTGTCTCGGATAACATAAAGATAAGCGTAAGCCAGCGTTAATTGCGCTTTGATTGAATTCAGTCTACATGCAGCTACACCAGAGAAAATCCACAGAATTTCTTCCCATGTAGAAAAGTGCATCTTTATGATAGACTTTTACACTTGTTCGACTTTTCTGTGTGTGTTTTATCCCCTCGCAACGGAGTTGCGTGTTTGTTTGTGGGTGAGTGAGATAATTCTGTGCGGAACAGAAGTGACGTAATTTGCATTGGAATCGATGTCGGATGCTGCCTTAGCTTATGGATAATAAATTGCGCAGCTCGATCACTATATAATAGTATGCTGCTAATCTAATTTTATTATCATTTTCTTTAGCGTCATGTGGTTTTCTACCTTCTCAATATTTTTGTCCCCGTTTCAGACAATTGTGGGTATGTTACAAATCTTGCATTTTCACGAGTATCTTATTTGTGGTATTGTAATCTTCCATTTATACCAAATATAACATGGTTAATATTCTACCATATTACGATATTTTAATATTATTTAATTAAATGTGATCTTATTGTAATAATTGTATTTGCCCCCTGAGGGCCCTTGATTGGTGAATAAATATACTATTATATATCATATTTCAACAACATGGGAATGGAAAGGGGCTGTAAGCCTTTGAATGAAATTGTCCATACAAGGACTCTTTTCGGACAAACTATTATTGCGCAGATTTAGAGGGATATCTGGAGTGTCCAACTCCACCCTCGGATATTTTCTGAGATATAAAATTTAAATAGCAAAGTAAACCAAAATGACCCCCCCCCCCCGTTTAAAAAAAACTCAGACACTTAGGACACTTGGTAAAATGTGATCGAATGAGTCATTTACATGTCCTAACACCCGCTCCCAAATAGATTGTTCGCTGATTCTTGGCTACTCCAAAAAATTTGAGATTTTTTTTCTGTTGGAGTTGCCCCCTCATTCTCCTAACCTCAGAAAATAATCACACGTTTCAAAGCACACCATCATGTAAGAAATATTAATTTGTTTATATTTCACATAAATTAATCCTTCTAAATGTAAATCCTGTCTCTCCATATAGCGCCCCTGCATTGATGATGATTTTCCTGGTCGATGTTCACAGGCTCGACTTGTAGTACTAGTAATGCAGTGCTGGATTTTCAAACTCGCAATCGCGTGGCAATATTGTATAGGAAACAGATCACATCACATTTTGATAAAATATTTTGGAAAAAATAAAATAAATAATGATAGTGAAGGTAACATTATGTAAGCACAATCATATAATTGTTCTTTTTTTGCTGGGAAAATTGTTAGACTGGAGTGATGCTTTTATAATATGCACAGTATTATTTCTTCTTCGAACAACAGTTAACACTTTACATGGAGGTTTACAATTCCTTAATTTTGTTGATACTAATGTAGATTAAATATTATCGATAATGTAAACCTTTTGTCTTTATATGCTATTTTTAAATGTCTCGTTTCAGCTGATGCATAAAAAGAGAGATTTCTTTTTATTGACAATACAGCCCCGTAGAATACCTGGGGGGGGGGGGGGTGTAAGTATAGTTTTTCACTGTTGTAAATCTTTATTTAAATGCTTCCTGTAGTCTCCCCCGTTTTGTTGCAGCATTAAGATCGAGCACTCGCAAACTCCTGCAGTTGAAAAAGAAATATACTAATGTACAACACCCCCCCCCCCCTTCGAAATAGGTATTTTGAGTTTGGAGACTTTAGCTTTTTTTACTGCATAGACATGATAAATATTGCATCTCAAAGTAATTGCCGAAAAAAATCTCAGTAAATGCTAATGATAGATTTATAATTAAGCTGTCAGTGCATAATATCAAATAAAGTAGTTCGTCGTATAATGTAAGCGTTATTGTTTATATTTGCCGTAACATAGAATCAGCTACAAGCAAATCCTTTAAAAAGAAAGTTGACCTAGCGCTGTGGCCATCATAAAACACACAAGTAGATATCTGAACCATTGGTTTAAGTTGCTGAATCCATTAATTGTAAATAAAAAAGGCATAGTGATGAACGGGGGGGGGGGGGGGGGGGGGGGTGTCAATACGTTTTATTTCAATTAGTGAACTCTTCAAAATTAGAGGCGCGTTTGGTCGTCTGACTGGGACGGCATGGCGTTGCGGATAATACAAAATATGCCAATCTCAATCCAATTTTAAATGTTAAATGTATTTGTCATTCCAATTAAAGAATAGAAGAACTAAAAGACATATGTAAGAGAGCAAGAACCCTAAATTTATCATCCATTAATAAACAATACAATATTTCCAAGGCATGTGTATTGTATTAGATGTACCATACGATAAATAGATACGTACGATCAACAATAGATATTAATTGATATCGTTGTCATTCCTACTCTTGATGTTTATAAAGTCCACAACAATAAAATACTTCATTTGCATTTTGTTAGGATTTGTTCATCAACATTCAACATATTGTTTACATGTTTATGTTACGTTTGTCCCAGAAATCCCGCGAGATTTGTACATTTTCCGACTTTTTCACAAAAGAGCGCACTAAGAAGTATAACTCTTCCATAGTGGAAATAGAACGTATTCAGAAAGGTGAATCTAGAGTGGGCTTCACATCGGCAATAGCATTACTCATTAGTCATTTTATAAGCATTCTATAGTTTACTGTATCTTAAATTTTAAGGTGAAAAATAAGAGATCAGTAGAACCAATGAGCACCTAGTTTAAAATATTCCATGCAGTGTGGTACTATTTTGTAGCAATCGCATCTTCTCTGGTCTTTCCGGCAAGCATGCATATCCGAGGTTGTTATTCGAGCGTGTCGTAAAGTAGTTAAGAAAAGCTATATATTTATCATAATTTTAGAATTAACTGATATCTTCAGTCTTTGCATTATAAGACCTAAGTAACTGTTACATTTCGTACATTTACATGTATGTACAAGTTAAACAGCAAAGCACGAATCTTTTACAGATAATGAAACGAAATTGTCATGGTACAGTTTATCTACAGTTGTATTCCCAGGATGCCCTACCGTGAGGTCGAGCATGCGTATTCCAGAAAAAAAAGAGTAACGTAGTTGCTAGCGAACCGATCCCCAAAAAATAATAGAGAAAATATGTAGTAAAGTTTGTTGTTACACCACGATAATTTTTTTTTGATACATCACATTTCAGTAGTAATCATTAATATTGGTATCACCACCTAACATAGATCCAGGGTAGTATGATGATCACACGTTGAAAGATTGCTGCCGATTTCTTTCTTTGTTTCCTTCTCCAACTGTAATTGGCAAAATGGCAGCAAGAACATTTTAATTAATTTTTTTTTCTGTTTAGCATCCATTCATCTTTCAAAAATCTACCCATCTATATAGTTCTTACTATTTTAAAAGCGATAATGGATCAACAAAAGGAAGACTAAGTGTTTTTCATAATAAACAAAGAAAAAGATATTGTAAGCTTCCTTGGCACCCTGTCCAATGCCAATAGCTTACCGAGTTCCATTCCGTGTAACTTCAGTGAATTAATTTTTATCAGGACTACTCATCTGTCAAATGCATAAAGAAAAAAAAAGGGGGGGTTATCCTCCGCCAGTCCCCTGTATTTATATACTCTTCATATTGTACTTCAGATCTTTGTAAATCATAACCAAGTTCCATTTCTCGTTTCAAATATTTCATTTAATAAAGATTTCAATGAAATATATAACAAAACAGTCATGTTCATCTATGAGTATAAATCCTGTAGACAACGCCCATCTCGTATGTATAATAATTAAGTTATAATAAATTTGACATCTTTGGCCTAATAAAATAAAGTGGATTGCGGTGTCCGTGCGGTGGAGAAATTAAATGCTACTCTACTAAAGTTTACATTGTTTTTATCATACCTAAGTCTCTATCAAATTGTACTGAATAATTACTGTCAGCGATGTTGATGACGTGATATATGATGATGAAACTGACGTTCGCTCCTCATATATATAACCTTCTGAAATGGTCACGTGATCAAAATAAACCAATGAATAATTGTCCTTTCTTGAGCCCCTCGGAACTACTTTACGTACATTTCATGTAATACAAAGAAAATAATATCGCTAAAAATGTCCTTTCTACATTTAAGGTAACAGCTATAAATCCTAATTGGTATGCATAATAAAATAAGTTCAACAAACAATCTATAATAAAACGGACACGCACAATCCACGGCGTTATAATACAGAACAATAATACGCACACATCAGTCTTACGCTACCCATTCAAGCTCCAAATCATTTCATCAAATAAAACATTATTAAATCACAATTCTGCAACAAGGTAACATTCAAGTATCAATTATAAGTATTTGATGACACGGACAGTGTTATTTTGATCTTAACAGTTGTAAAACGATAATGTTTATGTCACGTGACTATTTTCTTCGTAAGAAAGATGGCAGGCGCCCAATTTACAACATGTGTGATAATGCCAAAATAAGTAAGTAAATTACAGTCGTAATATGGTAGATAATGATGAAAAACTGACATATAACATCTTAGTATCACTGTCCCTTACTGTCTGTTTAACAATATCTCACTAGACTGTCTAGTAAAACAATAACAACATTTGTTTACATAACAACGTCGAAGTGCAATGTGTATTGCATCAATAATCTAAGTAAACGAAAAGATAGTTAATGGACATAAACAATAAATCATTTCTAATAAAATTTACAACTGGATGCTACTTTACATCACTGTAATAAAATCCACAAGCCTGTGAATAATAGGTAATATTCTAAAGTCCACCCCCCATACATATTACATGATGACAAACCACTATAATATAACAATAAGCTGAAATCCACCCCCCTTACATTACATAATAGAGTATCAAGTCTTATAATATTACACTTCCCCCCACTTAAAAAGTCAAATTCTCCTGAATTTACAGTCTTTATAATACTTAATCTTCTCCTAATCTTAGTTGGATCCCTGCCTGGTCAATCATGTCAATAAGGCTGTCAAGGGAATCATCACGTCTGCTTCCTGCTTGCTGTAACATTTCCAAAAGGACCTCAGTGTCATGTTGCACCTTACCTTTGGCGACCTCTCTCAGCATGGCAAATAAATAATACTTAGATTTTAATCTGATGCTGTCAATTTTAGGCATACTGGAGCCAGGAAGGGCCAGGAAGTTGTACTTGAGTAGCAGATCTTCTTTGCTCATGGGAGTAGAATTTCCTAAAGACAGCTCCTTTGCTATTACCAAAAATTCCCAATGTAGCGTTCTGTTTTCTGGTGTCATCTCTTTCCATCCTTTAGGGGGCCACTTGATTTCTGCTGGGTTGTGTAGAACTCTGATGACTTCTTCATCCCCCCACTCTCTCGGTGCTGCTGGAAACAATGGGAGACACCCCTTTCGCAGTAGCTGATGTGCAAGTGTCTTAGCTGATGATGTCTTCTCTTGACCTGATGTTTGGCTATCCTCTACTTTCTTTGGACATTTTGGAATCTCTGTAACCTGTTCCTCTCTTTCCTTCTTCTCCGTTGTCTTCACTTCCTCTGGTCTTTCTGATGCTGTTTCCTGTTGTTCAACTCTCTCTCCTGTATTCTTTCTCTCCACGGGGTTTTCTTTTGGCTGATCAGGTGCCTGCTGTTTCATTGGCTCAACTTCTTCTTTTCCTTGCTCTACCACCAGTTCTTCATGTGTCTCTTCCCGTGTGCCCAGTTTTGGTTTCTTTGATGGTCTTTCCTCAGGTTCTTCCTCCACTACTTCATCCATGAGTTCAATGTGGGAGGTAAAGGGGGTGTGAAGGGGCGATATTGGTGCTCCTTCTAAGGCACTGTCTCCAACTCTAGGTTCTGCATTGAGAATCCCTTCAGACTTGTAAAGTTGTACAATGAGTGCCTCTTCCACTCCTACCTTCATGGCAATACTCTTCCTCAGAGCATGAACGGCATTTGTTGTGACCTCTGAGAAATCCTGGGGGCTAAAGGGGTCTGGTTGTCCTAGGATGGCCATACGCCTCATAATGTTATCCATGGCCCTTCTTTCTTTCAGTACACTGTCTGCTAGTTCTGCCTTGTACCACATTGTCTTTCCTCCTAATGCTAACTTGAGAATTGTCCTGCAATTCCCCACTCCCAGTGATATTTCTGCCAACTCCAAATCTTCAAAAACATTAGGTCTGGTAGGGCTGTAAGTTCGCACTGATGGTGACACATGAACCTGGGAAACCTGTCTTTGCTTCCATCCTTCTTCCCATTCCTGGGCAGTTCTTGAAGGTCTCCTCCAGGACTGGACAGCTGCAAGCACCTCCATCCTGGCCTTGATTGCCTCCACCGAGTCTTCTGGGGTTGGGGCTATGACTTCACGGTATATCTCTGGGTGATATGCCATCCAATACCCATTGTTCTCACTCAAAAAGTTTCTTGGCATTAGGTCCAGCCTTGATCGGTGATCAAAAAGAATATGCTCCTTCAAATCCACCATACGGCGAAATGCCTTCTCTGCTGGACACCAAACACATACCACTGATAACTTTCTATGTGGAGCTGCAGCTAGATGGTTTTTCAGTGCTCTACGGTTCTTGAAACTCTCATGGCACAGCTTACAATGTACCTCTCCCTCTGATGGTCTCATGATGCCTATAGAACAGAGGTTATTTCCTTAACTAATACATAGTATAAGTAAACAAGAACATGTCAAAAATGGCCTTGCAAGGATTGATTTTATTAGCTGGGAAATTTTTAAAATCAACAGTCCATCCCATGTGTAAGCACCAATGTACAGTTACACATACTGTACATATATAAACAGGTAAGTTTGAAATCCACCATCCACCCCCAGGTGTACAGTATATAGTCCCTTGTGTATACAAGCTAGTACAAGATAGGAAATTCTTGTTTGAATTAAATATATAATTGATATAGGTACGTTCCTAAGGGGATCAGTCAGTCAATCTGTCATGTCTAATTCCTCATTGTTTTTGTAGATTCCTCCTAGGATCAGAAAGTCACACCATATGACATTATAACTTTATTCCAGTAGTTGGTTGGTACCAACAAAAACTGTTCAGTCCGGTCCAGCCCTAGACAACTGATTACCACTATACATATATACAGTCCGGTCCAGCCCTAGACAATTGTTTACAGTCCACCATACAGTCCGGTCCAGCCCTAGACAACTGTTTCCTAATGTGCAATAATAGTAGTGGCCAGTTACTATCTACACATTCTTCTAGGGCGATGCATCACCCTAGGGCACCATCCTCCTAAGACACGTGTCTATATAAACAAAAAAATAAAAATGTACTGGAATCATGTTTCCACAATTAGACCTCCATTAACTTTGTGGCGTGAACTTCCTAAACCAGGGTGGCAAGTTTATGCCACGATATGGCATCAATCTGTCAAGATGGTAAGCCTTAGCAGGTTGTTTCAATGATCTCTTCACCAAATAAGTCAAGTCATCTAGTTGTCTTGTTACAAGGTAAGGTCCTTTCCATTTTGAGGTTAACTTTTGACATACTCCCATTTTTCTGGACCCATCAAACAACCATACAGGTTGTCCAATGCTCAGTGATCGCTTCTTTGCCTTTAAATCGTAGTATCTTTTCTGATATTCAGAACTTTGTTTTAGATGTTTTCTTGCAATCTCGTGTGCTTTGATCATGTTTGCTTGTAAATCTAGAACATATTCTTGTATTTCAGGGTTTAGATCATCATCGTCAATTCTTCTGGGTAAGGGTAGAAATGCCTCCATTGGTAACACAATGTTCCTACCAAGCATCATTTGGTTTGGGGTTTGTCCAGTACTGGCATGAACAGATGACCTATATGCCATGAGAACTTGTGGTAGATATGCATCCCACTTCCTTTGATTCTTCTCACAGTAGGCTGTAAGCATGCAAGTTAGAGTCCTATTGAATCGTTCAACATTTCCATTGGCCTGTGGATGTTGACTGGTAGTTCTGGTTTTATCTATCTTTAAAAGTTTACAGAGGTCTTGAAAAAGCTTGGCTTCAAATGACCGTCCTTGGTCGGAGTGAATTTGGAGCGGTGTGCCAAAGCGACAGATAAATTCATTGACAATAGTTTTTGCAATTGTTAGCGACTCTTGATCCGGAATGGCATATGCTTCAGTCCATTTAGTAAAACAGTCACATAGAACCAAAATATATTTATTGCCTTGTTCTGTTGCAGGTAAGGGTCCAAGGATGTCCACCGCAACTCGCTCCATGGGCTCTCCAACTTGAAATTTTCCTAAAGGGGCTCTGTTTGTTTGCTTTTGAGGTTTCCTAGCAGCACATCTATCACAGCGTATGCAATACTCATTGATGGAGGCTTTCATGGCAGGCCAATAAAAGGACTGCTGTATCCTATCAATCATTTTGTCTGAACCAAGGTGACCAGCAGAGGGAATGTCATGGTAGTATTTAAGAACTGTTGGTTTGAGTTTCTTTGGAACAATCAATTGGAGGTGATTCTTTTCATTATTTCCCTCAAAATATTTTCTGTAAAGAACTCCGTTATTAATTTGCAATCTGTCCCACTGTCTCCATAGTGTTTTTAGGCTTGAGCTTCCTGAAGAAACCTTATCCCATAATGGCCTAGGTTCTCCATCATCTAGTGTGGCTAAAAGTAAAGAAATATCTGGGTCATCCAGCTGAGCCTGTCTGATTTCTTCTGGCTGCCAACCACTGAGAATATAGCCAGTGGGTGTACCCAGGTATTGATGTCCACCCCCCCTTGTACACACACGGGTAAGTTCATTGTCTTGAGAACTGTCAGTTTGTTCGTTTTCTTCATCATCACTTGAATGATTTCCATTCTCCTGTTTTGAGCAAGATTTGCAGGGTCTCCTTGAGAGGGCATCTGCATTACTATGTTTCTTTCCGGGTCTATGAATTATGGTTAGATTATAGGTTCCAAGCTCTTCCAGCCACCTTGCAGTTTGTCCAGTTGGTTTCTTGAGGTTTCTTATCCATGATACTGCAGCATTATCTGTCCTGAGTAGCACTTCCTGTCCATAAAGGTATGGATGAAAGGTTCGTAATGCTTGGACCACTGCAAGTAACTCTTTTCTTGTTACACAATATGACTGTTCGTGTTTGTTCATTGACTTACTCATGTAAGCAATAACTTTCTCTTTCTCATCTTGGACTTGTGAAAGGACAGCACCCACTGATTTGTGACTGGCATCGGTATCTAGTATGAATGGAATATTTGGTAAGGGATATGCAAGCAAAGGAGTTGTGGTTAGGGCTGATTTTAAATTTTGGAATGACTCATTTGCTTCCTCGGTCCAAGTAAATTTTGTGTTTTTCTCACACAGCTTATGCAGAGGTCTCGCTATTTCTGAAAATCCCTTAACAAATCTTCGATAGTATGAACAGAGGCCTAGAAAACTGCGCACTTGCTTAGGAGTTCTTGGAATAGGCCACTCTTGCACTGCCTTTGTTTTTTCGGGTTCAGTTGCAATTCCATTCTCTGAAACAATATGTCCTAGAAATCTAACTTCTCTCTGAAAGAGACTACATTTTGAGGGCTTGAGTTTTAAATTTGCTTTCTGTAGTCGCATGAAAATTCTCTCTAGCTTTATAATTCCCTGCTCGATTGATGAACAAGGTGAAATAATATCATCCATATAAACAAGTAATTCCTCCCACTGTAAACCCCTAAATATATTTTCCATCAGTCTCTCAAAAGTTGAAGGAGAATTTGCTAAGCCAAAAGGCATTACTGTAAATTGAAATAAACCAAGACTTGTAAGGAATGCTGTCTTCTCCTTGTCTTCTTGTGACATGCCTATCTGCCAAAATCCAGAGTTTAAGTCCATTGAGCTAAACCATTTTGCACCTGCAAGTGCATCAAGGCAGGTATCCACTCTGGGCAGGGGGTATGCGTCTTTGACAGTTACATCATTTAATTGGCGATAGTCTACACAAAACCTGTTGGTGCCATCCTTTTTGGTAACAAGAACAATATTTGATGCCCATGGGCTACATGATGGTTCAATGATTCCTCTCTTCAGCATTTTCTCTACCTCCTGCTTTTCTATGTCACGCTTCCCAAGTGGTATACGCCTTGCAGGTTGCCGTATAGGCACTGCACTGCCTGTGTTAATTCGGTGTGTTACTCTGTCAGTTCTGCCTATGTCCTCTGGTGTACGTGAAAATACATCTTGATACCTTGTCAATAGTGAAGCCAGATTTGCCTTCTCTTTTGCCTCCAAATTTACAGAACTTCTTTCCAGTAAATCTTTAAGATGTTCAGGTATTTCTTTGTCAGTATAATAACTCTCATTTTTTGTAGATGTTGTAGATCTTGTGAACTCCACAGCTTCACTTGTTGGTACAAAGGCTTCGCATGCTGCCACCACCTGGTGCTTTTGTATGGTAACTTCGTCCTCACTGTAATTTATTATGTTTACAAACAGGTTGTCAGTCTGAGTGTCAATTATTCCAGGCACAGTCTGGACACAGCCAGAGAAATAAGGTTTGCCCTCTATGTACCCAATTTTTGTAAGTAATTCAGCTGATGGTATTTCTACTGGAACTAAAACTCCAGAACAGGGTGGTAAAGTGACAGAGGATTTTGATAGAACTCGACAAGTTATGTTGGCATTGCCCTTGATGCAGCATTGGATCTCCAAGCCATGACATGTGTGGAGCACCATCCTTTGGTAATTGATCTTTGTGATATAATTTAGGAGAAAATCTTGTCCAATGATCCCATCCTGTGAAATTTTGCAAATTACAAATTTTTGTGACAACGATTCTTTTCCAAAAGACACATCCAATACAATGGTCCCAATGTTCTCTATTATATTTCCATTGACATCCCGAATGTCAGAGGTCGCAGACTGTATGAGAGACCTAGTTTCCTTTGGGAGTTCAGTAAAAATTTTGTATGAAATAATTGATGCAGTAGATCCGCTGTCTACAAGAAAATCAATTGTAGTGTCAAATATTTGTCCTTTTGTATAAAATCCATTGTCCCATGGAAGAGTTATTTCTCCTGTATGGCCAGTCCTAGTACGTTCATTTCCAACAGAAGGCCATTCTGCTTGTGCCGACTCCTGGCCTACTGAGACGGCACTCTCCCGTTTCCCTGGGGATACCGTCCGTGATATCTTTGGTTATCTCTCATGTTTTCATTTCGAGGTCTTTTATTGAGGTTAAAGGTCATGGCCATTTGTTGTCCTCTTGTCCGTCGGTCTGGACAGTCCTTCATGAGGTGATCTGGTGAGTTACAAATGAAGCAAGTCCAAGAGTTATTGCCCTTCCGGGGTTCCGTTCTCTGTGCACTTTCCAGTTTCTCTAATCTGTTGATTAGTGACTTGATTGTATGTTCTAAGTTATCTGACTTCTGCTCCCCAACTGGCTGTTTAACTACTTTTTCCTGATCCACATATCTAACATTAGTCCTCTTTTTATCCCCATCCCCCATTATTGATTCGTATCTCTCAATAACATCTACTGCTTCTGCTACAGTGCTACACTCCTTATCAATGCAACGGCATTTCATTTCAACGGGAATAATTTTGAATAAATGGTTCAGGGCTAGCGATTCTTGAGCATCAATATCTAAGTTACTATAAGCTTTTTGTGATAATTGCCGTATATCATCACCAACTTCGGCAATACTTTCTCCAAGCATTCGTCTACGCATTTCCAGTTTTGAAAGCCACCTATTTTTGTGTTTTGAGCTACCAAATCTCTGGTCCATACGCTGAACAAGTGTTTTGAACAAACGCCTATCTTCAGGACTTAGGCTCATGTAGAAAGTCCTGGCTTGTCCACGTAAGCTAGCTGCTAAGAAAAGAAGTTTTGTTCTGTCGTCCCATTGGCCTAGTTCAGCGCAATCTTGAAAGTGAGAAAAGTATTCCTCCCAACTTTCTTTTCCGTTGTAGGGTTCAGGTTTAATCATAAGAGTAGAAATGCGAGTGTGGTCATTATGTGCGTTGTCAGCTAACTGATAATCAGATCGCGGACGGAAATTTGGTCTTATCTCGTCGTCATCGTCACTGTCATGTCTGCCCAAAGGATTTTCATTTGCCATTAAATATTCATCATCAGTGTCCCTCCCACAGGCATTAATTTCGTCCCCTTGGCCTAACTGAACATTTTCCCTATGATCATTTATGAATACTTCAGGGTCAGGAGAAGTAGCATCGGCCATTTTTGACTATTAAAACAGTAACAAGAACATATTTACATCGCTATTTACATATTGATTTTTTATTCTCCACCACACGACAGTCCGCAAATCCACCTTACTGGACAGGCAATTAATTAAGTTCGGGTTCGTATCCTAGATGTCCTCGTAGATGGCAGGACATCCCACTTCTGACACCAAAAATTGTAAGCTTCCTTGGCACCCTGTCCAATGCCAATAGCTTACCGAGTTCCATTCCGTGTAACTTCAGTGAATTAATTTTTATCAGGACTACTCATCTGTCAAATGCATAAAGAAAAAAAAAGGGGGGGTTATCCTCCGCCAGTCCCCTGTATTTATATACTCTTCATATTGTACTTCAGATCTTTGTAAATCATAACCAAGTTCCATTTCTCGTTTCAAATATTTCATTTAATAAAGATTTCAATGAAATATATAACAAAACAGTCATGTTCATCTATGAGTATAAATCCTGTAGACAACGCCCATCTCGTATGTATAATAATTAAGTTATAATAAATTTGACATCTTTGGCCTAATAAAATAAAGTGGATTGCGGTGTCCGTGCGGTGGAGAAATTAAATGCTACTCTACTAAAGTTTACATTGTTTTTATCATACCTAAGTCTCTATCAAATTGTACTGAATAATTACTGTCAGCGATGTTGATGACGTGATATATGATGATGAAACTGACGTTCGCTCCTCATATATATAACCTTCTGAAATGGTCACGTGATCAAAATAAACCAATGAATAATTGTCCTTTCTTGAGCCCCTCGGAACTACTTTACGTACATTTCATGTAATACAAAGAAAATAATATCGCTAAAAATGTCCTTTCTACATTTAAGGTAACAGCTATAAATCCTAATTGGTATGCATAATAAAATAAGTTCAACAAACAATCTATAATAAAACGGACACGCACAATCCACGGCGTTATAATACAGAACAATAATACGCACACATCAGTCTTACGCTACCCATTCAAGCTCCAAATCATTTCATCAAATAAAACATTATTAAATCACAATTCTGCAACAAGGTAACATTCAAGTATCAATTATAAGTATTTGATGACACGGACAGTGTTATTTTGATCTTAACAGTTGTAAAACGATAATGTTTATGTCACGTGACTATTTTCTTCGTAAGAAAGATGGCAGGCGCCCAATTTACAACATGTGTGATAATGCCAAAATAAGTAAGTAAATTACAGTCGTAATATGGTAGATAATGATGAAAAACTGACATATAACATCTTAGTATCACTGTCCCTTACTGTCTGTTTAACAATATCTCACTAGACTGTCTAGTAAAACAATAACAACATTTGTTTACATAACAACGTCGAAGTGCAATGTGTATTGCATCAATAATCTAAGTAAACGAAAAGATAGTTAATGGACATAAACAATAAATCATTTCTAATAAAATTTACAACTGGATGCTACTTTACATCACTGTAATAAAATCCACAAGCCTGTGAATAATAGGTAATATTCTAAAGTCCACCCCCCATACATATTACATGATGACAAACCACTATAATATAACAATAAGCTGAAATCCACCCCCCTTACATTACATAATAGAGTATCAAGTCTTATAATATTACAATATTCTAAAATTCACGGTAATGCCTAAAATGAACACACTTGCACTTTGATGGTGTTGTATTTTCGCTGTATTTTCCTCAAACGTTACCGATGGTGAGAACGCAAAGTACACTTCAAATTATTTTAATAAATAAATGCATACATTCAGTACTTTAATGTAAACACAAACATTGGGCTAATCCAGGAGAGGTAAGGTAACAGCACTTAAAACGGCATCAATATGTGAAAAATGGAGAGCTTAATTAAGCATTTCAAATTTCAATTGAAGTTTTTGCAGATAGAGACAGATAGAAGGACAGATGGTACAAAAGCATTATGCCACCATCTACATGTAAGTTCGTCGGGGGGGGGGGGGGGGGGGGGGGGGGTATTCCTCTAGCAAATTCTTCTGAGTTTCATAGTTAGGATTGTTGGCACATTCAATCTCATTTAACAAGCATGCATTCAAATCTAAATAGTTTGGATACATAACTCAAAATGTCTGTCTGTATGTTTGTTTGTATGTTGTTTCACGTCCCTCTCAAGAATTTTTCACTCGTATGGAGACGCCACCACTTGCCGGTGGAGAGCTGCAAATTTTGATCTATACTAGGCACTCAGGGCCATTGAGCAGTAAAAGATCTTTTTCGTGCCAGCACCTACTGCGACAAGGGACCTCGGTTTATATAATCTTATTCGAAGGACTGGTCTCCACGTCCCGTAGTGGATTCGAACCCGCGACGTAAGGATCAACTACATACTCCGCAACCCTAGAGCAGACGTTCTGACCACTGTGCCACCCTAACGACTAACTCAAAATGAAGTACATGTATCTAATCACTAGTTAAAATAATAAACAAATGCTAATATTTGTGTTTGTAATTCATTAAACTGGAGTTCACAGGATATTCAAATATTATCTTTACTTTAAAAAGAAAAAAAAAACCTCAGCTGCTTTATTTGTGTATTTATTTGTGGGGCTTGAAAATGAAGGGCATTTAGCATAATCACTTAAAAATGAAATGAAAGTATATTAGATATATGACGTTTTGTGTGAAAATATTATCAAGCATACTTTACAGAGTGGATTGATCATGTGTTTAAAAAAAGGGGGAGAGGGACGATCGTCCGAGTATATGTTTATCCTTACAAACAAAGGGTAAAGCATTAATTCATGTTTGTGGCCACAAAATCCATGACTTCAAAACTTTTTATCTGGATTGCACAAAGAAAACAAATTCATTCAAAAGAATTCACAGATGATTTACTGGCATCATGAGGAATAAACCAAGCACGAAGCATCGTTTTTCAAGAAATGGGGGGGGGGATAATTGATGACGTCTGAAAAATTTTGACAAGCATACCACCTTCCCCGAAAAAAGAAAAGAAATAAAAGAAAAATACCAAAACTTGCAAAACTTATTTCGGGGGGGGGGGGGGGGGGGTCCAATTTAGTGCCATTAAATCTGCTGAAGAGACTTCTATACAATAGCCAGGAACCTTGCTAATGCCCTTAAGTACAAAACAGTAAAGCTGCAGTCTCATCAGACACTTCATTTCTTCTAAAAATACAGATGGAATTGCAGGTACATGTATTGAGATGCATACATAATACGTTACCATAGATTTCTGTAACATGATTTTCACCTCTAATTTTACATACTCAGTAAATTAAAATGGTATCATATAAAAATATACAAAACACAGTATCACTATATCGCATTTAACCGAAAGCCAAGGCTTGATGCGCGAGTCTCAGACTTAAAGGAGGACGAAATGTGTGTGTAATCTCTTAATTTTTTGTCTTTACAAAATTCAGGAGGCAAAGACATGTTATGTAATTACTTTTATTTAATTCGTTTTAGACTTTCCGATGAGGATGACAGTTATTAGAATAATAATAAATAACTTAACATGGAACTTCTGGAAATACAAGTACTGTCCCCCCCCCCTTTCCCCTTTTTTTTTTTATTTTTGTTGAATGGGTTATTCAGTATAGGTCGACAAAATATTCTCATGGTGTTTTTGATAAATATTAAAACGATTCTTGAAGGAATCTAACTTGCGAAGAACAAAATAAAACACTCGCTGCCAGCACCTAGACAGACCATTTGACATACTAATAGATTTAATTTATGAAAGTATCTTTTAGTGATCGAGTTTTCACTTGATAAAATATATATATAAGCTTTTCTGAAACAAAAATCGTAAACAAAGATTTAAACTTCAAAATGTTTTTAATGTTATTTTTTAATGTAGAAGAACTGCTCTCTTAGACGATAGAAATTGAGCAATGGAAGTCATCTAAGTCATGAGTCATTTAACGGAAATAAAAGCGCAGCACTTCCTTGAGCATGTTTGGTACCCCCCCCCCCCCCCCCCCGCCCTTCTTTTCCTCGGCAATTCTGAGTGACATTTCCTTCACAGGTGGCCTGGCAGGGATACTAGTAATAGCTCTAGTAAAACTGATGAGCATGTTATATCTCTATATTGCTATTCATAATGAAATAGATAATTGTAGCAAAAGAGTTTTGATGGAAATGTGCTACATGTATTACACCGAATCTGTATATTTGAAGAATTTTCCCCCGTTAATGACAGATCTACTAGAAATTATAGGGAAAGAATGGAGCGACTAATAGTATATTCGGGGGATATCATACAAGTATTTAAAATACGTCGACAGTAACATGTATCTTACTCATTCCATATACTTCGATTTTTCGGCAAGTGACAATATAGCTAAGATTTTAGTCGAACTTATAATCTATAAAGACTAGTTAAAAATTATAAAAAGCGGTTTTATATCCATATAGCTCGGCTGAACCAACGGTAAATATATACAGAAATGTCTCTTGCACCTGTGCTCAATGGAGGATTTAAAGGGGATGTTGAGGAGGATGTCCGCAAACACCCCTACCCCCCCCCCACAAATACACACAGAAACACACCAAAAATTCTTATAATACATCTTAATTTTGTTTGTATAAGACTCTATAATATAAATAAAGTGTGAACAAAAGCATGTGTGGCTTTCGATATTTTAATAGAGAAACTTACGAATTTCACCGAGTATAGGGGAGCATTTTTCCTGGTGGGGGTAGGTATCTAGAATTGTTTTTTTTAAATATTTAATATAAAAAAGGGGATCGTTATCCAATATCATATAAAATCGCTGGGGATTTATAGATATTTTAACTGAAATCCATTTGCTATTTCCTAAGGCACCTGTATAAACGATAAGAAGTCGACCCCCCTGTTCCAATCACCCCCCCCCCCCCCCCCCCCGTTCCAGTCAACCCCATTCTCGTTAGTTCTTGATCATACACAAATCAATCGATAAAAGGGTTCAATACAAATTCATTTCGGGGGCAGGTGGGGTATCTCAAATAAACGGATTATCTACAGTATATTTACATGTACATCAAGTACTAACTATCATATTGTATTACATGTACATCAAGTACTACTATATCAATGCTGCCTTGTGGAGAATCGTTGTGCCTTACACCTGATTAATCAGTAATAATTTGTTTATAGTACACAAGACTTGAAAACTAATGATTTCCACAGTTTAACTCTTTATTACTTCTTTTTTATTGTAAGATTTCACTGATCTGTTACAAATTATTGAGGGTGACGTCACAATGGCTTGAAAACTCTCGATTTGCACACTAAATATGCACCTCTTAGCTGGAGGTGAAACAAGTGGGCGGATCATGGATCTTCAATTTTCAAAGACCGATTTCTGTACTGAAGACATTCCAGTTTCCTTTCCTCTTGTGATATTCAATTACCTGGTTAAAGGAGAACTTTTTACAAACAATTAAAAGTACGTGTGCTGAATAACAAAGACAGTATACCTTATATTACGTACAATGCTTAATCGCCATTTTGCTTTAGAAAAGTTCGGGAAAAGAGTGGAGTGTACCTGTGACGTCGTATTTTACGACTGTGACGTCGAGGAGTGGTTGTCTGCATAAGGAAGCTGCTGTAAATTTGGTAGTGTTTACATCGCTGCGTTTTTCTGACCATTTCGTTGGATTTAAAAGTTTTACGATTGTGAAAACATATGTAAGTGTTTGCAGTTGTCGTGCGGAATACGCATCGGTATGTATTTTCGTTTGCTGCGAGTCATTTCTTCAGTCGGGTCTTCATTCATGGGGACTATGAAGCCGTGCGTTGTTGGCAATGTTTAACAGATATCTACAACTCGGAAGGAACGTTTTGCGATAACAGTGGAGTCGTAGCATAATTTAATGACGGAAATTCGATGGATTATTTTAATATCGCCGTTTGATTGCAGAAAACTGCAGAATTTAGCGAGAAAATAATGACGCATGCGCAAATGGGGGTTAGTCGTTTTTTGATGCCAGGCATCGACTAACCCCCATCTGCGCATGCGTCATTATTTTCTACAGCTACAACAGTAGAACACCAGATACACTGCATAAAAGACATTTACCCTAGAAATAATAATTATGACTGAAAATAAACAATAAAAATATGAAATTGGAACACAATAAAAACATGAATGAATAAAAATAAACAATAATTCAATTATATTAGCTTCTTATATACACACTTACCCATTTAGACAGTATCTACTACAGTGAAAACTGATAATTTCAAGCAAAACTAAGTTAGTTTTCGGGCACTACACCTGATTTCAGAATTTTCTGAAAATCCAGGATTTATAATTAGTCTAAGATTAAATAATTCCCTGTTGTTTAAATTACACACATGGGAGAAATGGAATTTCTCTTATAATTGACAGAAAAGAAACATTAAATTTGTTATAGATTGCTGTAAAGTATATGATCATGAAAAAATAATGTGTATTTTATTGATTTAATAATTTTTATTAAAGATACTGCAATACTCTTACATCTTTTGGGATTACAAAAACAAAGAAAACTGGGGACAAACACCAGAAATTTCCACATGTAGATACCAAATGTTATTCAATAGGGTCTGTATCTAAAGTTGTAAACTTAAGACATAAAACAGATCATCAACAATCCGTGAAAATGCATCAGTAGAATTATTTTGTTGACCGGGATAGTCGTCATCAGAACAATCAAGCATGTAAAATTTTATCTATTGAAGTAAAAAATGCCGATGACGTTGCTATAAACAACAAGAGGCCAAAGGGCCTTGAATCCCTCTTCTAATAAATCGTATAATCTATCACTTCTATTTGAAGCCTCTAAGTATCCTGCTTATTTAAACAATTCCAAAAGTAGGTCATCATGACCTACATTTTGGATAAAACACTCGGAGAACCCATGATGCATCAACTGACAAAGTTCAATAATTTGAAGCACCTTACTATTATTACTGTCTTAGCATATTGTAACTGTCTTGGCATACTGTCTTGGTCAAACTTCTAGGTCAAGGGCTCAAAGATCATAGTATATTTGGAAAGGTCTTACCACAGGTAATGTACATGTCAAAAATGAAAGCCCTATCCCTTCTTAATCAAAAGTTATAAGCAAAGATTGAATTTTTTAAAAGTAGTTTAAACTTCAAGGTCAAGGTCATAGGTCAAAAACCCGGGTGCACTTAGAAAGGTCTTGCCAAAGGTAATGTACTTATGCAATATGAAAGCCTTACCTTTTCTCATTCAAATTTTATAACCCAATTTAAAGTAATGTTTAAATTTTTGAAAAGAAGGTCAAAAGTTTTAGTATATCTAGAAAGGTCTTGTCACAAATAATATACATGTGTAATATAAAAGCCCCATCCCTTCTCATTCAAAAGTTATGACCAATTTAATGTAAGGTTAAATTTTTTTTAAAAGTAGGTCAAACTTTCAAATTCAAGGGGTCAAAAAATCATAGTATATTTAGAAAGGTCTTGTCACAGGTAATGTACATGTGAAATATGAAATATAATTTGAACAAACTTAAATCTAAACTTCCTAAGGATGCTTTTGAATTAAGATGATACAGAATTTTTATTGATATATCCTTTATATTCCTTTGTATATAACTATGATCCTCTGTTATGGACCCTCTATTCTCCTGGGGGGGGGGGGGGGGGGGGTCATGATTTGTACAAATTTAAATCTTAATTACCTGAGGATGCATTTATATTATTATGACCAATCATGGCTTTGCTGTTCTTGAGAAGAAGATTGTTAAAGATTTTTTCCTATGTATTCCTACGTAAAACTTTGATCACCCATTGATGCCCCACCCTACCCCCAGGCTATAGTTTGATCAAACTTGAATAAACACTACCTGAGGATGCTTCCATATAAATATGACCAAACACAGCTTTGCTGTTCTAGAGAAGAAGATTTTTAAAGATTTTTCTTATGTATTCCTATGTAAAGCTTTGATCGCCCAGTGTCTCCCCATCCTACCCTTGGGGGTCACAATTTGAACAAACTTGAATCTACACTACCTGAGGATGCTTCCATAAAAATATGACCAATCATGGCTTTGCTGATCTTGAGAAGAAGATTTTTAAAGATATTTCCTATGTAAAGCTTTGATTGATTGCCTATTGTGGTGCCACCCTACCCCCAGGGGTCATGATTTGAACAAAATTGAATCTACACTACCTGAGGATGTTTGAACAATAGACATATGACCAATAATGGCTTTGCTGTTCTTGAGAAGATTTTTTAAGATTTTCCCCATGTATTCCTATGTAAAACTTTGATCACCGGGCCATTTTGCTCCCCCTACCCCAGGGGGTCATGATTTGAACAAATTTGAAACTACACTACCTCACAATGATTCCACATAAGTTTCATGCTTAAAAGCACAGGGGTTCATCAGAAGAAGATTTTTAAATGATGCCATTAATTTTTCACAAAATC
>NW_026889758.1:49690000-49770000 GCF_033153115.1 Saccostrea echinata
AGAGGAAAAATTTTTAAAATCTTCTTCTCAGGAACAGCAAAGCCATGATTGATCATATTTATTTGGTAGCATCCTCAGGTAGTGTAGATTCAAGTTTGTTCAACTCATGACCCCCTGGGGTAGGGGAGGCCACAATGGAGGATCAAAGTCTTAAATAGAAGTATACAGGAAAATATGTTCTGAAAAGAACTGCCAAGCCATGATTTGTCATTTTGATATGGAAGCAACCTTAGGAAGTGTAAATTCAGTTTTGTTCAAATGATGACCCCCGTGGGTAGGGTGGGGCCCAATGGGGGATCAAAGTTTTACATAAGAACATACAGAAAAAATATTTCTTCTCAAGAACAGAAAAGCTATGTTTAGTCATATTGATATGGAAGCATCCTCAGGTAGTGTAGATTCAAGTTTGTTCAAATGATGACCCCTGGGATAGGGAGGAGCCACAATGGGGGATCAAATTTCTACAAAGGAATATATGGGAAATTTTTTTTTTAATCTTCTCAAGTACAACAAAGCCATTTGTTATATTGACATGGAAGCATCATCAGGTAGTTTAAAATTCAAGCTTCCCCCCTCCCCAGTAATCTTTTCAATACTGAACTGCTTTCACCTACACAATGTGCTCAAGTGAGCGATGTGGCCCATGGGCCTCTTGTTTATATTTCTCATCCCCAAGATGTAAGGGGATTAGAGTTTGCTTATGTAATAAGTAGTTGCTTATGTATTAAGTAGTAAATTTGTATTACAATATAACTATTGTCAGTTGTTGATCCCAATTAAGAGCCAACATTTAGATTGTTGCATTTAGATTGATAATAATAAAATATTTACGGATTTATAGAATTTTGTTTTCGTTGGTATAAACTCATGATTCAACTACATTTCCTGATGGAAGGTTTTATTAAAATACATATACTTTTTCTTTCAGTGTTGAAGTACCTGGTCTAGAATAATGATCTAACACCAGATCTACTGAAAATCTTGCAGACAAGCAAACAAACAAATGGGTAATGATCAAGACAAACTCGGTTGAAAACTTCAATTTTCATTTGAACATTTATAGTAGAGATTAAATTTTCATACTAACATTTTAATTAGGAATTAAATTAATGTAAAGATCAATTTAAAAAAATTTAATGCAGTTTTTAAAGGTATTACTTATAATTTCAGAAAAAGATATTTTAAATATTTGAAGTGGTCTGAAAATATTTTTGTACACATAAAAACAAGAAATATGTTCATATATAGGCACCCGAAGAACATTTGTAATGCAACATAAGAAGAAATGTACCAGGTGCTTCTTAAATCTGAGCTAATTAATTAATTAATAGCTATCGAAGTTATACTGTATAACCTGGGTTGGGACAGTTTATGCTTAATAAACAGCAAATAAACTGTTCAAGCCCAGGTATGCAAGAAAAACTTGGATAGCTATTAAAAGAGCTAGGTTCACTTTATGCATGAATTGGCCCTGTCCTTATATCAATTAATTTACTATAACCCTCTGTCCCATTTCATATATCAAAATAAAGTAGAGACTTAGTGCTTTCAATTTCTATAACAAATTTTTTTTGAGAATCCAGGTATTGGAAAACAGGCTTTGAGAAAATGCAATGTTCTTGAATTTTGCAGAAAACATGCGTATTTGACTACCTTCAGCAACGAATTAAAATATGAGCACAGCTGACGATCCAAAAATTAAAACATGTTTTGTGATCTTCAGAAACAGATCTTTCATTATTTAATTGCATATTTGGGATCAGAGGTTGTGCTCTATATGAAATGTTGAAAAAATACCTCAACATTTGGCCATTTTTAAGGGAATTTAGAGGAAATTGGGAAAATGACGCATTCTATGACGTCATAATGCATTGATTAGAGAGAAAAGTACGTCACGTTCAATAGATACACGGTCACCAAGGGTCCAAGTTATAAATACTGCATTTTCAATCAAAACTTAGCAGTTTCGATTTTTCAGAAATTCTCAGGGCCAAAAAAGGCCCTAAGTGGCTCTTGCTCTTTATTCCTTATGACTTAATTTTCTAACATGAGGTGTGAAAAGGATAACAATCATTTCCCCTAAAAAAGAGGCCCATGGGCCACAACGCTCACCTGAGTAACTTTGATCTTGCTGTTTTCCACCTGATTGCCCCCCTTGTAGTACTTATTGTGGCCCCGCCCTACCCCAGGGGTCATGATTCGAACAACTTAGAATCTACACTACCCCAGAATGCTGCCACTTAAGTTCCCGCCTTTCTGGCCCAGTGGTTCTTGAGAAGATTTTTCAAGATTTTTTTCTACATATTTTTCTGCAAAACTTGGATTCTCTATTGTGGCTCCGCCCTACCCCCCGGGGGTCATGATTTTTAGAATCTATACTACCCCAGAAAGCTTCCACATAAGTTTCAGCTTTTCTGGCCCAGTGGTTCTTGAGAAGATTTTTTAATGACCCCACCCAATTTTTGTCTTTTCTTGATTATCTCCCCTTTGAATATGGCTTGGCCCTTCATTTTAACAATTTAAACTCCCCTTTACCCAAGGATGCTTTGTACCATGTTTGGTAAAAATTGGCCCATTTGTTCATGAGAAGAAGTTGAAAATGTGAAAAGTTTACAGACGGATGGAAGGACGGACGACAGACAATGGGTGATCAGAAAAGCTCACTTAAGCTTTGAGCTCAGGTGAGCTAAAAATGAATTAAAATTGTACAAAATTTAAATGCAACTATGTTTTTGATGTCACCATGTTAGTTAGGTTGTGTAGGAACCAAGGTTATAAAATATAAACTAACCAATCAAGTGGCATGTTACAATCAGAATTAAACTAGAGGTACTGTTAGCAAGCTCACAAAATTATTCTCCCCTAGCCAACAACAGGTAGTGTATGTGTTAAATATGAAAGTCCTATCTTTTCTCATTCAAAAGTTATGACCAACTTGAAGGTTAAAGTTTTTATGAAAAACAGACTGACAGATTGACAGACTGACGACTGAGATTAAATGTCTCCTTGTTTTCATGACAGCAGGTGACACTTTAAAAATCTTCAAAAAAAAAAAAAAGAAATACAAGTCATGGGAAGGTCAAGGTCATAAGGAAAGTCAAGGTCATAAGGAAGATCAGTGTCAGAAAATTATGACAGAGTTGAATTGTTCTTCTCAGTATGTATCTTTGAATTAGTTAAATCAAAATATCTTGAAAAGTGAAATTAAAGCTTATTGGGAAGGTCAAGGTCAGTAAAATGTTTGAATTTTTCTATCATTATGCTTTAACAGCACAAAATCTATACTTATAAATTATTAAATTTTTCAAATAAACTCCAAAACGCCTGCAACAGTGATTACTCCACTAATATTACACTAGATATGAGATGATGTGCGTAACCTATATTCAGATTTCATTTGCATATTAATTATTGTAAATTTAATTAAACAGTGATTTTTCTACAATTTTTAAAAGGGGCCTGGGCCTTTACAATTGGGAAAAATCATCGACATTTGTGTAAAATTGGGAAAAATCAATAAGATTGAAATAAACCTTAATTGACAGGTAAAATAAAATATATAAGTAAATGTAACATCATTTATTCAAAATATTTACTACAAAATAACAAATTAGACACAGTTCTACATTTTCAACTTTGTTTTAATCTTTGAAAGTTGTCATTAGTTGTGACCATCCTATATTCCAATTCTTTTTTTTTTTTTTAGGTCTTTCCACCTTTCTGTGGAAAGACCTATTGAAATGCTTATGTTTATTATTATTATTTCTCCGTTACCGCCTTTTAAACCGAAAGACTTTTCGAAGAACTTTATAGTTCATGATACTCGACATCAAAAGTTATTTCGAAAAACTACCCAACGAGTATGACCTATGACCCCTTTCGGAGTTCTTGCCCTTTAAAGGGAAAACCTTGTTATCGCTACTCCTTCGAAATCATAAACCGCAGAGGTACAAAAACATTACCAATGTTTTCGACTACTTGAGAGGACTTTTCAATCTTTTCATTGCGAAATGATTTGTCAAGCCCTTTAATAAGTTATCGCCCCTGAGAGTTTCTGATGTTTACAAATAATGAAAATTTTTCTTAATGATAAGTCGTAAAGAAATGGGACCAACTGCATTAGATTCTTTGACCTTATACCTTGAAGTTAAGGTCAAGGTCAAAGGTCAAGGTCATTCAAAATATAAGAAAATTAGCTCTTTTGTCTTTCAACATATACTGAATATCTTTGCATCTATTATATGTCCTTCTAAAACTATTTTAAAGATTTCATTCTTGTCCCCCAAGCTTGACCCATTCAAAAGTTGTCACCCCTTTCGCAATAAAACCTTGCTATCGCTACTCCTTCGAAACCTTAAACCGCAGAGATTCCAAACCTTCATCAGTGTCTTCGACTCATTTAGTACACTCTTCAATCTATGCAGTGCGAAAGGATTCTTCGGCCCCTTCAATGAGTTACTGTCCCTGAAAGTTTTCGCTGCTTACATTTAATGAACTTTTTTTTTTCAAAGGGTACATCCTAGAGACATGAAACCAACTGCATGGGCATGTTTGACCATTGACCTTGAAATATAAGTCAAGGTCAAAGGTCAAGGCCATTTAAAACCATAAGGAATTCCTTATATGTATATGAAAATGTAACAATTAACTAAATGACCTTGACCTTTGACCTGGAACTTTGATGACCTTGACCTTTGACCAAAAGGTCAGAATCAATAATTAAGTTATTCCTAAAAAAAAAAAAAAAAAAAATTCAAACCAAAGGCAACATAGAATATTACTCAAAAACTCGAACTACATGTTGGATCAACATAAAATTTCGGCGAACTGCAGAACAGACCTGAAAAAAACTTTCCTGAAAGTTTTACGGTGAATCTCTGAAGTATATAGAAATTATGAATGTTAACGGCAAAACACTACACTTTTTTCGCATCTGAAATTTAGGTGCCGATGAACATAAAAATGAATTAAAGTTTTTATCGGTTATTTCTTCAGTTGTTACGAATAGCAGACGATTCTCTTGATATGACATGATATTTTAATATCAAGCATTCTTGATTTATTTAGTATGTGAAATTTATTTCAATTTTATTTAGAATTAATATTAATCGAATGAATGTCGAAAACAGCGATTTTTCAGTGCAAATAAATTTTTACGCTCTCATTGACACCTTTTTCTTCCTAAAATGCATATCTGAAATTTTAATTTATGCTGCTTACATTTAATTCAGTCCACACAGAGATGCTTATTTCAATCTTACCTAGTATTTCAGGATATTCAGTCCTTTCTGAACCCGATCTGATATTTTCATATATTTGTAAACAAAGTCTCGGCACTGCAGTACTAATGCATCATAGGCTCTAAATGATTAACTCAATGCATTCAAATTATACACCAACTCAAATAATTTTTTTAAACCGAAAATCTGCATTTGTATTATACACCAATCAGGTTTCTCAAAACTATCTAATACTGATTACTATCTTGTCTAACCAATGCAAGTATTCCTAAAGCATTATTTTACTACTTACGTATTCATCGGAATTCGTGGCGTAGTGGTTGGCGCGCCTGCCTTCCAAGCTAAAGGTTTTGAGTTCGAGCCCTGTTGGAAGCACGTTTTTTTTTTTTTTTCGGGGGGGGGGGGGGGGGGGGGGGGGTTATATATTTTTATTTTTTGCATTTTTCTTCTTTTTTTCAACCCAAATGACAAGGAAACACTTAATAAGGTGGAAAGACCTCTAATTGTTCAGTGAACAATTAGTTTACTAGTTTTTTTTGTTTTTTTTTTGCCATAATGGTAGACATAAGAAAAAATCCTACTCATAATAGCCATTGAAGATGATATAATCTGACATGATTTAAAACAAATCATTTTTCTTCTAGCTTTCTAAATCACCCTAATCATTGTGCTGCAATTACCCTGAAATATTAGTTGCATCTGCACGGTGTAGAAACAGTTTGATTTTCATGGAATCAGGGATGCTTGTTGTAGAACTACTAGTACTTGGATTTACAAATAAAGCTATGTTTCGCCTGTTCACATGCATCTTACACTTTCTTTCAATGTATTTAGTTTGACGTTTGACATGATCCATGTGTTTTTCTATGTCTTGTAAATGCACAAAATCATCTGCTGTATTTCACTATTATTTAAAGAGTATGAATGACGGAGAGCAATAGCGTTCCAATTTAGATAAGTCGTACATAAAAAATTCAATGTAACAAAATCAATAACGGTTTTTATGGGGGGAAAAAGCAACTGAAATTGGGAAAAAATCTGTAATTTTAGATAGGGGAAAGGGCCGATATTCGGACCTAAATTGGGTGTAGAAAAATCACTGTTAAAAGTCTACTTTCATTTTCAATAAACAGTCGTGATAACTGGCGTCTTAATTTCATAAATATTATGGATTCTGTAGAGGATTACGCCAGGCGTTGGGTCAGACATGAAAAAGAAGACCTTGACACCTTGTCAGAATGGATTAAATGTATCAGATATATATTAAAATTTTGCATTAAACGATTGAGGGACAATATGAAAACCATCTATCCTTCTGTGTTCAATAATTCAAAAGTGAAAAAAGAATTAGATTATACGATCAGTAGTACTCGTCCCTGCTGACAAAGCAGGTAACAACATTGTCTTGTAAGGCTCATTATATTAATTGTACAGTCAAACCTGTATTAAGCAGTCACCTGTGGGAATCATTAAAAGTGACCTTTATAGAGAGCTAGGTGACCTTTGAATAGAGGTTCATCTTTTTCAAGAAAAATTCTTTTCCAATTTATGTAAGTTCTGTGTTTTACAATACTACATACATCATAGAATATTGAAGAAAGATGTGTATTGGATATCAATGGTCTCACTAAGACTTTTTTTTTTAATAAATTTTAAATAGTCTCAAGATTAAGTTCAAGCCAAATTTAATGACTCCAACAAAAAAATATACTGAGTCTAAAAGGGCATTGCATTATCCTCCATCCAAACAACTACAAAACTTTCTTTTATTATAAGGAATTATCTTTTAATGCCATGAATTAAATATAATGTATTTTTATCTAAGGTGCATCTAAAATAAACATGTTTAGTTACGTAAATTTAACAATTGTATGTTTAGAAATACATAAATTGTTGAATAATAAACAGACAAGTCATGTACTCGCAGTTGATCAAAGCAGTGCACAATGCAAATTGATATCAAATTCCCAGAGGTTGTGAGAAATGAAGCGTGACTTATCCTAATGGTGGTCTTACCTAGGTGAAAATCATAAAATAATCAGGACACATTGTGTATACAAAACAGGTTACTACAAATAATACAGATGTTAACAAGATGTGTTTGTGAAACACTGATGCCCCCATATGGCAGCTTATGGCGAAGCTGAAAGTTTCTCAAATGCAAGTCAAAATCCAGGCCAAAAGATAAAAAAAATGTTGGTACCCAAAGAAAGGTCTTGTCTCTAGGAATATACCTGTGAAATTTGAAAGCCCTAGCTGCAACTGTTCAAAAGTTATGGCGAAGGTTCAAGTTTTTTAAAAGTAAGTAAAACGTCAAGGTCAAAGGGTCAAAGTGGTTGGTATCCAAAGGATGTCACAAGGATTACATATGTGAAGTATGAAAGCCCTAGCATTAACCATTCAAGTTATGGCCAAGGTTAAAGTTTTTCAAAAGTAGGTCAAACTCCTATGTCAAGGTCAAAGGGTCAAAGTGGTTGGTATCCAAAGGAAGGTGATGTCACAAGGATTATATATGTGAAGTATGAAAGCCCTAGCATTAACCATTCAAAAGTTATGGCCAAGGTTAAAGTTTTTCAAAAGTAAGTCAAACTCCTAGGTCAAGGTCAAGGGGTCAAAGTGGTTGATATCCAAAGGAAGGTCTTGTCACAAGGATTACATAGTGAAGTATGAAAGCCCTAGCTCCAACTGTTCAAAAGTTATGGCGAAAGTTGAAGTTTTTCAAAAGTAAGTCAAACTCCTAGGTCAAGGTCAAAGGGTCAAAGTTGTTGGTATCCAAAGAATGGTCTTGTCACAAAGAATACATAAGTGAAGTTTGAAACCTCAAGCACCAACTGTTCAGAAGTTATGGTCAAGGTTAAAAAGTCTCATAAAATTTTGCAAAAGTGGGTCAAACTCCAAGGTCAAAAATGATGGAACCCAAAGAGAGGTCTTGTCACAAGGAATACACATGTGAAATATGAAAGTCATAGCTCCAACCAATCAAAAGTTATGGGCAAGGTTAAAGTTGACAACAGACAGACAGACAGGACAAAAACAATATACCCCCGGGATCTTTCGATCCGGGGGCATAAAAACTGCCTGCCATGCATTTACACAATAACATCTATCGGAGTTGGGCATGCCAAATGTGAACTAATGTTTGAGTTTTGTTAAGAAAAAAAAATTATTCAAAATTTTAAATGGTTTTAATTAGGCCAATTATTTTTTCGATGATATTGCCACACTAGAACTATTATTTACATTAATGGCAAAAATTGGGAGTCACCTGACTCTAGATCTCGTGATTGGACAAAATGGCCTCTATATACGAGGTAAAACAGCGATTTTACGTGAAATTTGGTGACCGCTGACTGTGTTACACAGGTGACCGCTTAATAGAGTTACATTATATAGGAAAATTCATTGGGAGGAAATAAAATGACCGCATAGGACAGGTGACCGCTGCATAAAGATGACTGCTATGACAAGTTTGACTGTATTTTAGAGGAACTGAGATTTAATTCTACAAGTGGTAATCCAACTTATACCCATAGCTCCCTTTCTAAGGAGGAAATTCTTCAAAATCATATGTCAGTTTTGAATATTTTTAATATTCCCAACAACCCAAATGAATTTGGATTACCATATCTATATTGGATTCTGAAACTTCATAACAAGAGGCCCAAGGGCCTTAACGGTCACCTGAGTATAACCAATCCATAGAAGATCCATGAAATATAAATTGAAAGCTGCACAAAAAAAACCCAGATTATACAATATAAGTTTTTTATCCAATCAAATGACATGTTACAACCAAAACTAAATTATATTAAAATGACTTATCAAGGTTTTGTTGTTTTTGAGAAGATTTTTAAATGATCTTTCCTATAAATTCCTAGCTAAAAAACTTTGATCATCTGTTGTGCCCCCTCCCTACCCAAGGGGGTCAAGATAAGAACAAATATGAATTAACATTACCCAAAGATGCTTGCATATATACATAAGACAAATCATGGCTTTGCTATTCTTGAGAAGAAGATTGTTAAAGGTTTTTCATATGTATTCATGTGTAAATCTTTCATCATCCATTGTGGCCCCACTCTATCCCCAGTCACGATGTGAACAAACTTGAATCTATACTATCTGAGGATGCTTCCATGTAAATATAACCATCATCGTTTTGCTGTTTTTGAAAAAAGAATTTTTTCAAGATTTTTTCTACGTATTCCAATGTAAAACTTTCATTGTCCATTATGGGCCTACCCTACCCCCAGGGATCATGATTTAAAAAAATTAACTTCCAATCTACACCACCTGAAGATGTTTCCACACAAGTTTTATCTTTCTTGGCCTAGTAGTTCTGGATAAGATTTTTCCAATGTATTTCCATGTAAAATTTTGATCATTCATTGTGCCCCACCCTACACCAGGGGGTCATGATTTTGAACAAACTTTAATCTACACTACCTGAGGATGACTCCACATGTTTCATCTTTCTTGACCCACTGGTTCTGGAGAAGATTTTTCAAGATTTTTCCTATCAATTCCTATGTAAAACTTTGATTGTCCATTGTGGCCCCACCCTACCCCCGGGGGTCATGATTTGAACAAACATGAATCTACACTACCTGAGGATGATTCCACACGTTTCATCTTTCCTGGCCCTGTAATTCTTGAGAAGAAGATTTTTAAAGATTTTTGCTATATATTCCTATGTAAAATTTTGATTGTCCATTGTGGCCCCATCCTACCCCCAGGGGTCATTATTTGAACAAAACTGAATCTACACCACCTGAGGATGCTTCCATATAAATATGACCAATCATGGCTTTGCTAATCTTGAGAAAAAGATTTAAAAAAAAAAAAAAAAAAAAAAAAAAAAAAAAAAAAAATTCCTATATACTCCTATGTAAAAGTTTGATCGTCCATTGTGGCTGCACTCTACCCCAGGGGATCATGATTTGAAAAAACTTGAATCTACACTACCTGAGGATGCTTCCATATAAATATGATCCATCATAGCTTTGTTGTTCTTGAGAAGAAGATTTTTTGAAATTTTTCTTATATATTCCTATGTAAAACTTTGATCATCCATTGTGGTCCTACCCTACCCCCAGGGGTCATGATTTGAACAAATTTGAATCTACACCACCTGAGTATGCTTCCATATAAATATGACCAATCATAGCTTTGCTGTTCTTGAGAAGGTTTTTAAAGATGCTCCCTATGTATTCCTATGTAAAACTTTGATCGCCCACTGTGGCCCCACCCTACCCCCGGGGTCATGATTTGAACAAACTTGAAGCAACACTACCTGAGGATGCCTCCATACATGGCTTTGTTGTTCTTGAGAAGAAGGTTTTTAAAGATGCTCCCTATGTATTCCTATGTAAAACTTTGATCGCCCACTGTGGCCCCACCCTACCCCCGGGGGTCATGATTTGAACAAATTTGAATCAACACTACATGAGGATGCTTCCATGTAAATATGACCAATCAAGGATTTGCTGTTCTTGAGAAGATTTTTAAAGATGCTCCCTATGTATTCCTATGTAAAACTTTGATCGCCCACTGTGGCCCCATCCTACCCCTGGGGGTCATATGATTTGAACAAACTTGAATCTACACTACCTGAGGATACGTCCACATAAGTTTCATATTTTCTAACACAGTGGTTCTTGAGAAGAAGATTTTTGAAGGATGCCATAAATTTTTCATGAATTCGCAATTATCTCCCCTTGGAAGAAGGTGTGGCCCTTCATTTGAACAAACTTGAATCCCCTTCACCCAAGGATACTCTGTGCCAAGTTTGGTTGAAATTGGGCCAAAAGTTCTGGAGAAGAAGATGAAAATGTGAAAAGTTTATGAAGCCAACGACAATGAAAGACAACAGACAAATTTTGATCAGAAAAGCTCACTTGAGCCTTTGGCTCAGGTGAGCTAAAAAGGGGTTGGGACTTCCAAATGACTTTGAAATATCCATGGTATTTGAGATATCAATTTTTAAGATTCTAAGATTCAACTGCATAAGAAATGAATTTTATTTTTGAGAATTCAAGAGGTACATGAACTACAACTCTTCATGCCTGCACATTTTTCAAAAAACCAACACACTTTATGAAAAATATCCCTGCCTGAGGCATTGTAATTCATGAGGAGGTCCTCATGAATTCTCAAAAATTAAATTCATTTACTAAATTGTAATAAATATATTTATATCCAGCACATTCAGTAATGCACTAAATCAAATCTACACTAACCTGATTTTGCTAAAATATCAATTTTCACAAATATAGTATGCACTAAATATAAAACATCTACAGTAAATACATTTCATAAACTCTGTTAAAATGTTGTTCACCTAACAATTCAATATCTCTCATTTTTTCTTTAAAAAAAAAAAAAAAAAATTCTCATAACAACTAGAATCACTACATCAACCTCAAATAACAATAGGATATATTTTTCTCATTTTTAATGTGTACCCACCTACTTCTAAATTATCCTCATTTACAAGTGAATTTCAAATTCAAATGTTAACCAAAAAATAAATTGAAGGTGTTTTCCTTTCCTTTAAATGGACTAAATTAATAAAAATACTACCATAAATATTTTTCAAAAGAAGAAAATAAAAATTAGTATTGTACTAGGTGATGACTTACTGTTGGTCTTATTTGCATCATCGTTGATTTCCCAGACTGACTTAACCTGTTTGTCCTTTGCAGAGCCAACTTTAGTTCCAGAAACTAACATCTCCAAAAATAATGATAAAAATACCATCCACATTGTACTTCTTTGATTTACAACTTAATCAACCTTTTAGAGAATCTACAGATAGACAGCTCACTATAAAATCAATATATTTTATCCTGCTTTTTAACCAGGCACAATTTATTTTTCCCCCCAAATAAAAAAAAAATAGAGAGGCTCCAGGGCTCTCAAAAGCATTCATGCTCATAAAATGACATATTAATATAGTGACATGTTCATATAATAATGACATAATATGGTGTACATTTATAAACTATTCATAAACACACTGGCAGAGTTCTAGTCTTTGACCAAATTAAATATTTGACCTTGATGGAACTTTTTATGTAACCATTACATAATATTCTCATTTAGAGGTGTAGGATTTGTACCATAGTTGGAATTTAGAACCATCAACAACACTCTCCAAAATTACTGATCAATATGATATCAAGGTTTTTTTATCTACAGCAATAAGTAGCCTCTTGTAATTCTTATAGGAAATAACACCTTTAGTTGTGGGCAATTCTGAAAATACTGCAGTTGTCTTCAAACAAGATATTAGTATCAATATTCTTTCAAAAGGCATTAAAACAAAATAAAACATATCAAGAATACAGATGCAATATTTTGTGACTTGGAATCTTTATGTATAGAATTTACAACAGGTGTTTTGTTCTATTTGTACTTTGATATTCATTTTAATAAAAGAAAGGAAAAAAATGTTCCAACAATTAAATTTTATGTTCATGCAAACACTATTAATAAAGTTGAGCATATGAACTAAAACAGATTTTAAAATTCCAACAACCTATGAAATACATACAACCAATGTATTTAATGATTTTTTTTATGCCCCCATATCGAAGATTTGGGGGTATATAGTTTTTGCCCTGTCTGTCTGTCTGTTTGTCTGCAAAAACTTTAACATTGCCCATAACTTTTGATTGGTTGGACCTATGGCTTTCATATTTCACATGTGTATTCCATGTGACAAGACCTTTCTTTGGGTACCACCAGATTTGACCTTTTGACCTTGGAGTTTGAACCAGTTTTGCAAAAAATTTTCCAAACTTTAACCTTGGCCATGACTTTTGAACAATTGGTGCTAGGGCTTTCATACTTCACATGTGTAATCCTTGTGACAAGACCTTCCTTTGGATACCAACAACTCTGACCTTTGACCTTGACCTTGGAGTTTGACCTACTTTTGAAAAACTTTAACATTTGCCATAACTTTTGAATGGCTGGTGCTAAGGCTTTCATACTTCACATATGTAATCCTTGTGACAAGACCTTCCTTTGGATTTGAACAACTTTGACCCTTTGACCTTGACCTTTGAGTTTGACCTACTTTTGAAAAACTTAAATAGCCATAACTTTTGAACCGCTAATGCTAAGGCTTTCATACTTCACAAATTTAATCCTTGTGACAAGACCTTCCTTAGGATACCAACAACTTTGACCCTTTGACCTCTGAGTTTGACCTACTTTTGAACTTTAACCTTGGCCATAACTTTTGAAACGTTGGTGCTAGGGTTTTCATACTTCACATATATAATCCTTGTGGCAAGACCTTCCTTTGGATACCAACAACTTTGACCATTTGACCTTGGACTTTGACCTTTTTTTGGAAAACTTTAACCTTGGACACAACTATTGAAAAGTTGTTGCTAGGGGTTTCATATTTAATATGTTTTTTTTTCCTTTTGACAAGACCTTCCTTTGGATACCAACAATTGTAATCCATTGACCTTGGAGTTTGACCTACTTTTTAAAAACTTTGGTCATAACTTTTGAACGATTGGTGCTTCAGCTTTCATATTTTACCTGTATATTTCTTGTGAGAAGGCCTTTCCTTAAGCACCATTAATTTTGACCATTTGACCTTGACCTTGATGTTTGACTTACTTTTGAAAAACTTTATCCTTTTCCATATCTATTCAATGGTTGCTGCTAGGGCTTTCATATTTCACATGTATATTTCTCGAGACAAGACCTTACTTTGGGTACCAACATATTTGATTTGCATTTGAGAAAGTTTAACTTTTGCTATAAGTTGCCATACAGGGGCATCAGTGTTTCACAAACACATCTTGTTTTTTCAAGCTTTATAGACTTATTGAACATTATTTTAAACTTGTGCACCTTTTATTCTCAGACTGATTTATCAAAATTTAAAAAAAGTTATGACTTATTAAAGATCCCAAGGTACTTTGAAACAGAGACTTTAGAGGTCCATACTTGATACGAAGATACCTTATAATCAGAGGTGTCAACTTCACTTTGGACAAGGACACAGGGTCCGAAGTTCTACCCATGAATGACTGGAGTTTTAGAGATTTTTAAGTTTTTTAAATTAGACCCCACCCTATTTTTATTTCTTAATAATCTCCCCTTGAAAGTGATGTTATACTTCATTTGAACTAATTTGGATTCCCTTATCAATGATGCTTTTTGACACATGTGGTTGAAATTGTTCCACTTGTTCTGGAACAAAAAATTCAAAGAATTGTGGTCCCCCTCTTTTGTGGTTGGGATGCAATTATTTAAGGCATATACTGCAACTATCTTGTTTGTATGTACTGTCTTGTCTGTCTGTCCATCATACAAAAAAATATTAATTTTTGAATTAATAAAGGTTAAGGTTAAGATTAAAGCTTCTCAAAACTGCATCAAACTTCAAGGTCACATGGCCAAATATCATAACATTTTAATGTACATGTGAAATATGAAACCCTATCCCTGCTCATTCAAAAGTTATGACCGAGGTTAAAGAAATGTTAAAATTTTTGAAAAGTAGATCAACTTTCAAAGTTACAGAGTAAAAAATCAAAGTGCAGTCAAACCTCATTAGCTCAAACTCAAAGGGGCCAAGAAAAGACTTTGAGATATCCAAGGGTTTGAGATACTGAAGGTAAAATACTTAAAGAAAAAGGGTTTGGGGCTTTCAAATCACTTTGGGCATATCCATGATATTCAAAATATCTGTGTTCAAGGTATTGAACTTCAGCTGTATATTTGGAAAGGTTTTATCATAGGTAATGTACATATGAAATAAGAAAGCCTTATCTTTTCTAATTCAAAAGTTAAGACCTAGATTAAAGTTTTTGTGACAGACGCATTGACAGACAGACAGACTGACTGACAGAGAATAAGATTTAGTGTTCCCTTGCTTTTGTGAAAGTGGGGAACAAAAAATGCATAACAAATGTCATAAACATTTAATATTTCTAAAGCTTTAAAAAAGAAATCTGGATTCAGAACCAAAATTTACCTGGAACCAAAATCACAGACATTTTTTTTATTCTATGACCATAATTCTCAAGGACAGTTACAACCAAATTCATTCACCAACAGCTAAGTTTTAGCTGACAGAAGTTTTACAGTTGTGTTTAGACTGTAGATTTTCCTTGTGTTGTATTGTAACAACATACCCTGTATTACTTACGTGTTCCGTTTTCCCACTTGAAGATAAGTCCTGGTATAGTGCTGGTTATAGAGGTGCTGGTTGTTTCTTCTGTTGATGTCAAAGGTTCACAGAGCTCCCTATTGCTGAATTTCTCTACAATTTAAAATTGTAAAAATCAAATAAAATGAAAATCAGTCAAAGAATAAAATTTCCATCAAAACCAACTTTGATAATACTGCCTCAATAATATGCTCTTTGTTATTATTTGATTCTATAGTTAAATGCATGCAATGATTTTTTTCTTATTTCAAAATGCAAATTCTATTATAATGAGACCTAAGGGCCACAATGCTCACCCGAGTCACTATGACCCTACTGTTCATCAGCAGATATTTCTTCCCTAAATATTCCCAGATAAAACTTTGGGTGCCCATTGTGGTATAGCCTACCCCAATGGGTCATGATTTGAACATACTTGAATTTACACTACCTGAAGATGCTTCCATATAAATATGAATGATCATGGCTTATCTGCTCCTGATAAGAAGATTTTTGAAGAATTTTGCTATGTATTCCTATGTTAAACTTTGATCATCCATTGTGGCCCCAGCCTACATCCAGGGATCATGATTTCAACAAACTTAAACTAACACACCTAAAGATGCTTCTATATAAATATGACTAATCATGACTTATCTGTTCCTGAGAAGAAGATTTTTAAAGATTTTTCCTACGTATTCCAATGTTATACATTGATCACCTATTGTGTTCCTACCCTACCCCCAGGGGTCATGATTTGAATTAATTTGAATCTAGACTACCTTAGGATGCTTCCATATAAATATGAATAATCATGGCATTTCTGATGTTGAGAAGATTTGGTAAAGATTTTTCCTATATATTCCTATGTTAAGATTTTTCCCATATATTCCAATGTTAAACTTTGATGGACAATTGTGGCCCCATCCTACCCATTGGGGTCATGATAAACTTGAATCTGACATCTATAATGAAGCTGTCACCCAAGGATACTTTGTGGTAAGTTTTGTGGAAAATTGGCCCAGTGGTCTTTCGGAAGAAGTCAAAAATCTGAAAAGTTTACAAAGGGATGGACAGATGGATGGCAGAAAAAATGGGACCAGAAAAGCTCACCTGAGCTTTCAGCTGAGGTGACCTAATAATGTAAAATAGCTTATTTTTTTTTGGGGGGGGGGGGGGGGGGGGTTGCCAACAAAAATGTAGGTTTGTTGGGATTTGGTTTTGTGGTTGAAAAAATATACTTAAACTGTACATTGTTATTTTATATTTCATGGAGGACATGAATTTGTGGGTCTCTTCATACAATGAAAACAAGAAAATTCACTCTACATGAAAATTAGTGATTTCACAATACAAAGGCAATAAAATGTAAAGCATCCCCTCACAACAATTTCATTAATAAAACAAAAAGTTTTAAAGTGAATTAACCTGGTGTTCACAACATCATATAAACTATTCAATGACCTTGAGCTTTTTACCCTTTGTGTACCTTTTGACCAACAGACTTCACCATCAGGCATCTCTTTAGGAATTAAGTATCAAACTACAGGGTCTATTGGTGCTCTTTAAACTTTGCCTATTACATAGTTTATACTGTCTTTGACTTTAACCTTTGATCTTTTGACCCTGGATTCAAAATTCCCCTTTCTCCTGCCATCATTTCTGTAGTTCAAGTTATAATCTTCACAATATGTCCTTATAATTATTATGGATGTATGTGCAGATTCACATATATATGGGTCATTTATTACATGTACATTTATTCCCCGTCAACTTGACATTTGAGACTAAAAGGTCAAATGGTATTCTTCATATCATCTATACAACACTACATGGTTATGGAATACCTTTAATCTTGTGATTCTAAAATTTTGAGAGAGTTTCCTTATAGTCACCTACTACCTCTGTCTCCAGTTTGAAACTGAAAGTACCACACATATTTTTGTCCACAACATAAGTAAGGAGATACCATTTTTGACCTTGACTTTTGATCATTAACCATCAAATGAAAAGGCATATTCCTCGAACTCTTTGATGTTTGAAGCACATTTTTGGCTGAAAATAAAATGGTACTATACAAATGTCCAACAACACTTTTACAAACCCAGATTTACTTTGACCTTGACAACGGACTTTTTAACCCTCATATGAATATAGGCATTTCTCTCAATCCATACCATCTTTCTAGCGAGTTTGAGATTAAGGGGTCAAACTGAATGCTACATTACCTGTCAAAAACATTGGTATGAGGACACCCTTCACCTTGACCTCAGAACCCTCCAATAAAAAGGTGTATACCCCCATTTCTTATATTTCTTCCCATTATCTAAGACTCTCATAGAAGTAAGACACATATGATAGTCAGCATAGGACATAAAGTTCACTGCATAATAAATTTCAATATATGATCAACTTATCCCCACCCTGGGCCTAATTCCTGAATTCTGGTGAATATTGTAATTTTTTTTAATATGGTTTACTTTTCCTTATAAATGATTTGCTTACTAGATGTTCATGAGTCGATGAAGATTTTCAAAGAATGAATGTTCTCTAAACATATGCAACCAACTAAGCCTCACCTTGGGGCAGGAATCGTGGGCCAGGAGCCATGAATTTTGGTAGAGGGCTTATTTTCAATTGCTAGTAAGCAAAGAGTTTGTCAACTAAGATATCCATGAGTAGAGAAGATTTTCCAAGATTTAATGTATTTCCAATAAAACTGTATGTGACAAACTAAAACCTCAACCTAGAGCCTAAACCACAGGCCTGGAGGCCATTAATTTCACTTATTTGGTAAAAGGTTGAGTACTCATTATAATCGTCCAAACAGTTTGCTTGCTAGATGTCATGAGTAAAAAAAATGACTTTATAATAATGTATAAACAATGCATTTTCAATATATTACTAACTTAGCTACACCCCAAAGCAAAAACCCTGAACCCAATGAAAGGTAAAACCAAGTTAACTACAAGTAGTGGATGTGTATTTGCAACATTTCATTCTTATTTTTATATGTGGAGTCTGAAAAGTAATTAATGAATAAAGCAGAGCAAAATCATTTGAAGCAAATACCTGCCTGGACAGAAACATCCATTTATAAACTGTTGTGCAAAATGGCTAAGAGATAATCAGGAGAGAACTGCATGGAAACAATTCATATTATATTTATATTTCAAATCTGTAGTTTGATGAAAATTTAATGCCATGCTTCTATACATAATCAACTGGCCACTTTGAGGAATAACCTATTAAGGTATGAGTCTCAGCCCTTCAATAATCACTTTTAATAATCTCTCAATCTCGCAAATAGAACAGATTGTCCTAAGAAGGAGATTAGGAGTCTTACATTATCAATAAAACAATCAGCATTATTTCAGCCCAATCTTGAATTCTCCCTCTGTCAGTTTTAGTCTGCATCTTCCTGGTTCAACCAAATAGTATGCAAAACCTACCATCAAAAATGAAGTCTTAATTGTGATTTTGATGGCATTAATTGATGTGTTTCAAGATTACAACAAAACCTTTTTCTTAATGGGCCTGAGTTCCTTTCTCCAACAACAAAACATTCACGCTGACAATGAAACATTCACGCTGATTGGTTTTATAACATGCATTATTTAGTAACTAAATCTGATTTGGAAAAAGTAAGCCCTCACAACAGCCTTAATTTGTTATCAGGCACCACAAAAACATCAGCACCTACCTTCTTTAGATATATCTTGGAAACACTCTGGACTGATCGAGATATCATCCAAAGCAATGTCTCCCCTTTGTGTATACCCACGAAATGCTTTAATCTGTATGAAGTACCTGGAAAATAAAACTATACAAATGTATACCTAACAAGAGTGTTCCAAAGAACACATGTTTTGTAGCTTCATTAAAGATGAACATAAATCTAAGAGTGATCAACTTTTATAAACTCTTAGCATTAGAGTTCATGCATTTGTCTGCAAAGAAAAAAAAAGAGGCCATTGGGCCTCTTTTTTTGGAACTCATTGTAGGATTAGATAGACATGCAGGGCTGACTGCAAGTGAAAGTTGTCAGCCCTGCCAAAACTCTAATAGCCCGAGAAAATATAAGTCTTTTATACATGTTTTTAGCAATAATGTGAATGGGGTACGATCACCATAACTTCCATCCCGAATCTACAGGCTGTCGAATTCTACCCCTTGTTACAGTTAGCTGCCAATACTATTAGTTAATTTGAGAGATATTTATCAAATATATGAATTTTAATTTATGGCAAAGGACAAGTGCACTTAAGCAATGCTTAATGGGCCCTTTTCAGTGCCGTATTACTTCAGAATATATTGCCATATTGTTCTCTCTTGGTAATAGTTAAACACAAGTGGATATTTCTAGTTAAAATCATGTTAAAACATCACCTAAATCAGCACGGATTTAAAACAAATGAAGATTTTTAAATGCCTATAGATACCCCAAATCCAGAAAAGTCGTACCGAACCTATTTGAGTTTTGTCTATTTAAATCAAGGGGAGGAGACATTTAAATAGGACACTTGAACAATCTGATGGTGGATCATTGACGGCTGTGTTTGCCGAATGATACTTCTTGCGCTATTTTAGGTGAGAAAAAAATCGAATGAAGTTGTATAGATGTCTGTAGCCATAGTGATCAAACTAAGAAATTTGCACGCTTGCATTTGAAATAATAAATAAGTATTAACATTAGTTCCTTTAAATCTTAAAATGAAAAAAGTGTATTTAGGTGACTTTCAATACCTGTAGCATTGTCTTGCATGAATGTTAAAAATGTTTGACGCTTTTATGTATGATGACATTTAACGACACTAAACTCTTCTAACCCTCCCGTGTTCCTAAAACCAAATACATACAAACCTCTATGCTGCACGACTTCGATATAATGATAGAAAATGTGCATGGCTATCTTTTACAGTGAGCACTTTTGAGGAATGTTTACATGGGTAGAACTCACACGACTACCGGTATTTTAAATAATTTATTCCACAGGTGGGTTCAACATAAGTCATACAGGTAAATAGCTTTCGCCTGCTATAGGAAAAACATTGAACTTTTCATACATTTTTAATATTTTAAGTACAAGCCTAATCTTGTACAAATTTCCTACTTTCACACAAGTTTTATAAATGTATAATGCACTTTTTGTCATTCGCACAAGTTTGTACAACGTTAGGCTGACAGTAAACAAAAGCTTTGAAATGAATGACCATCCTCGATTTACTATTAGAAAATCACGAATGTCGGCTGACCCCTACCACATTGTATGGCTTTGCTCTTTGTATATTCATGAATTTCAGAGATAAAATTTGTTGAATCCTATGGTTTAGATATCAATTAATGATCTGAGATGAAAAATTTTGATTCTTCATTTTTTCACATTTCACTGGGGCCCTCAAGTGCACTCGTTCTTTAACACGTCCAGCCGGGCTTTGATACGTGCAAATCTGTTCGTCTGCGGCAAAGTTTGTGCGTCTTGGGTGGTCGGGCGCACAATTATTCCAAACACTGATTGGGCCACAACCTGAGCTCTTAGGCTAGTAAAAAGCAGAAATCAGTTCAGTATTGAAAATGTTAAATATGAAAGTGGTCCCAACATTTGATCTTCTTTTGAGGCCTTGCCCTATCCCCAGGGACATGATTTGAACAAATTTGAATCTACTACACTACCTGAGGATGCTTCTAAATTAATACGATTAAGTATAGCATTGCTTTTCTTAGAAGAAATATTTTATTGATATATCCCTTATATTCCTTTGTATAACTTTGATAAACTGTTGTGGCCCCACCTTACCCTCAGGGGTCATGATTTGAACAGATATGATTTTACACTACCTAATGATGCTTCCACAAAAGTATGAATAATTGTGGCTTTACATTTTTAAAGATTTTACATACACATTCCTATGTAACTTTGATCCTCCATTGTGGCCCCATCCTACCCCCAGGGGTCATGATTTGAACAATCTGAATCTACACTTCCTGAAGATGCATCCATATCAATGACTAAACATGGCTTTGCTGTTCTTGAGAAGACAATTTTTAAAGATTTTTTCCTATATATTCCTATGTAAAAATTTGATCCTCAATTGCCGTCACACACTACCCCCAGGGGTTATGATTTGAACAAATTTGAATCTACATTTTCTGAGGGTGCTTCCAAATAAATATGAATAATCAATGGGTTTGCTGTTCTTGAGAAGAATATTTTTTAATGATTTTCCCTAAATATTCCTATGTAAACTTTGATTGCCCATTGTGGCCCTACTCTACCCCCCAGAGGTCACGATTTGAACAAATTTGAATTCACACTACCTGAGATTGCTTCCATGTAAATAGCTTTGCTGTTCTTGTGGAGAAGATTTTTAAAAGATTTTTAAAAGATTTTTAAAGATTCTTCCTATGTATTCCTGTGTAAAATTTTGATTGCCCATTGTGTCCTAACCCCATCCCCTGGGGCCATGATTTGAACAACCTTGAATCTACACTACCTGAGGATACTTCCATGTAAAAAAAAAAAAAAGACTCATCATGGCTTTGCTGTGCCTGGGAAATAGATTTTTCAATATTTTGTATAGAGTGCAACCACTGATCCAAAATACGCAACTATATAATGATGTGTAATTTGAAATGGGACATATGGGTGTTAGTCAATGAATTCGTATATCTAGAGGGCCATTTTATGCATAAAGTGTAAATAGCTCTTTTAATCAGAAAAGTTCAATTGAGCCTTCATCTCAGGTAAGCTAAAATAATCTTTTGATGAATTAATTTACAGCCAAGTTTGTTTCTGTAAATATCAAACTTCAAGGTCAAGGTTATGAGGTCAAAAATCACAATACATTAAGAAAGATTTTGTCACAGGTAATGTACATGTATAAATATGACATTCCTGTCTCTTCACTGTAAAAGCTACAGCTAAGGTTAAATTTTTGGAAAAATATATCAAACTTCAAAGTCAAGGTAAGGAGGTACAAAGTCAAGGTATATTTGGAAAGGTTTTGCTACAGGTATGTGAAAGCCATGTCTTCTCTCATTCACAAGTTATTTAAAATTTTTAAAAGTACTGAACAAGGGACAAATTTCACAGGTTGTAATTTTCACTTTTTTTCTCTCCTCTAACACAATCGCAGTTTGAAGAATTCATGAATTTGTATACATGTATAATAAAAGTTACCTCCCTTGTCTGTATCCAGTATATAGCCAGAATTCCATTCATTAGCATTATGTATTTACTTCATGAATAATACTCAGGGAGGTTTAAATGAAGTGGATGGATTTGGTAATTAATTTACGATTAATCAATGCAATTGCCGTTAAACGTCTTTGACTATAAACCGTCGGATGATTTTCCCGTATGCTATTACGATGAGTGCATGTACACCCAAAGATCTTCTTTCCAAAGGAATAACACATTGTAGCAAAATCCACTGGACGATAATAAATGTGTTAATATATGTCGACGAAATAATATCCTTCCATATCTATGGCAAGTTCGAGAGTTATTTGAATAATTTTCTTTAACCAAAATATTGATAAAAACTAATACGCATGATACAAGTGCATGGTAATGTTAGTGATGCCTTGGGTAATCAAAACCCACAACCCATGTGTTTCAATAGATCAAACATGTAGCACTGGCTATCAAATCAGCTTTTTAACAAAAAATACAGGTCATTATCTGCTGATCTGAATTTTAAGTAAAGCGTGATAATTAAATACTGTATGTGTACTTTTTCAAGTGGGCTTCATATTTTAGTGACTTTGGCGCAGACAATGATGCGCTCACTCATGAATATTGCTAAAAATTCATTAATAAATACAATACATGGAGGGGCAGTTTTAAAGAAATGACACCAACTTTTTACAAATAACTTGACACAGGTCATTTGCCTTTTCACAAATGACACTGACACCCAGTCCATTGGTCATGAGCAGCCAAAATGATTAGCAAGACAGTAATTTAAATGCTTCTAAGTTACAGCCAGATGTCAGTGCAATGAACAAACAAATGAAAAGAGTAGTTCTTACATACTATCTAGCATTTGTTGTGAAAGATTCCGTTTACTTACGGTCCAAAATTTCTGGGAATGTCCTTGGTAAGAGATACTGAGGCACACTTCCACTTGTTCTCATTAACATTCAGACTCAGGATTTCTATGGGGCGATTGATTCCAAGTCTACATGCACTGACCAGTGACACTCTAAGTCTACTCACTCGAGTACCATACATGTGGTAGTAAAAAGCTAGCTGAAAATTATGTAAGAAGGTATAATCTACAAGTCATCTTTGAAATACAGTCAAACCTCATTATCTCACCTCATTATCTCATTATCTTATATTAACTCAACATGACTGAGAAAAACTTCAAGATATCCAAACCTGAGACATTATGGTAAAAATAAATAAATAAAGAATGGTTGGTACTTCCACTCACTTCCATATATCCATGGTATTAAAGATATCGATGTTTGACATAACAAAGTTCAACTGTATCAACAAGTGTGATACCGGTACTTAAAACTGATAAGTATAATCGTATAAATATTTAAAAGGTTTTATTATATATTGTCTTACCTGACACATCCCATTCAAAGTGGAAGAATTCCAGACTGAGGCACTAGGAGCAGGAAAAACTGGGCTCTCCAAAATACCAGCATCTAGATGTCTCCCGTCGTCCATTTCAACATACAAATAATGACCTGAAGAAAAAAAAACATCATCAGAGAAAAACATTTTCCATGAGATAATGTTGTTATCTGAACTTCCTGAAAAGCTTGCTATTCTTTATAACCTAGTATCTAACTTTGACTATCAGGCCATTTTTAAAAGAATGTTACTTTCCTCTCCCAACTCATGATAAAAAAAATAGGTAGAGAAATTTTTTTTTAATATGGATATGCTTATTTTAGCATTATAATGTTCAACTAATCAAGTAAATACGAATATTAAATTAAACTAGTTGTTGCTGGGATGAGATGATTTTGGAGTGATTAAAAAAATACTGGGTACTGTTTCCTAGAGGTTTAATCATTTTATTTTTATCATGTACAATTTCTTTTTAAATACTGTAAACCTACATAGATAGTGCATTAAAAATTTAGTGTTGTCCTCCTTATCAAATGATTTAACACAATCATCAACTAGAGGTGCTGTGAGAGAGCTCACAAAATAATACTCCTCACCTCAATTTTTGCCCTTTTTTTATTATCTCCCCTTAGACATGGCCCTTCATTTGAACAAACTTGAATATCCTTCACCCAAGGATACTTTGTGGCAAGTTTGAATGAATTAAAGAACAAGGTATGGTTTCAATACAAATCTGGCCCTGTATTTTTCTTTAAATATGAAAGTGATGTAAGACATTAAAATTCATGCTTTCTCAATACATGTAGTTGAATTTCCATTTAGCAAGATCATGCAAATCGTTTTTCTCACATGACCCCCTAAATGTTTATTGTGACATCATGAATTTTTGCATTTTCCCGTACTTTCTTAAGAAGTTGCAGAAGACATCAATTTTCAGTGGAATTTTCTTTCAGATCATATAGACCACATGCATCGCCCACAAAGATTTTGAGAAATGTGATTTTTCAAGGAATTTTACACAACATATCCGAAAATTAAAGTGGGCGACAGCTGTGGACACTATTTTCTTGAGGAAAATAACCCTTGAAATGGGTCATTTTGAGGCTTAATTTTTCTGTTTAAAAACAGAAAAATGTGTCAAATTAATGATGTGTTATTTCCAGAATGGTCCTCCTTCATGCCATATTCTATTATGATTTATCGGTCATATACTCATCTCAAATTTAAGCCCATTTCAAAACTTTTTCAATTCATTAATTTTTAGGGCACAATAAAGCCAACAAGAGGCCCAGGGGCCACATCACTCACCTGAGCACTGTGTCGAGGAAAAATGCAAAAATCAGTTTAGTATTGCAATGCTTAAATGCATAAGTGGTCCCGACCTACCCCTAAAAGGGAGGGGGGGAATGATTTGAACAAAACTGAATTTACACTAACTAAGGATGCTTACAAATTTTTTTGACCAACTGTGACTTTTTTCCTACAAGTTTAAACTTTCATTGTGGCCCCTACCTACCCCTGAGGGTCATGATTTGATCAAACTTGAATCTACACTATCTGAGGATGCTTCCATATAAATATGACTAATTATGGCTTTGCTGTTTTTGAGAAGATTTTTTAAGATTTCTCATATATATTCCTATGTAAAACTTTGATCGTCCATTGTGGCCCCACCCTACCCCGGGGGTCATGATTTGATCAAATTTGAATCAACACCACTTGAGGATGCTTCCATATAAATATGACCAATCATAGTTTGATGTCTCGAGAAGATTTTTTGAAATTTTTCTTATATACTCCTATGTAAAACTTTGATTGCCCACTGTGACCCCACCCTACCCCCAGGGGTTATGATTTGAACAAACTTGAATCTACACTACCAAAGGATGCTTCCATATAAATATGACAAATCATGGCTTTGTTGTTCTTGAGAAGAAGGCTTTTAAAGATTTTCCCTATGTATTCCTATGTAAAAGTTTGATCGCCCACTGTTGCCCCACCCTACCTCCGGGGGTCATGATTTGAAAAAACTTGAATCAACACTACCTGAGGATGCTTCCATATAAATATGACCAATCAAGATTTTGCTGTTCTTGAGAAGATTTTTAAAGATTTTCCCTATGTATTCCTATGTAAAACTTTGATCCCCCATGTGGCCCCACCCTACCCGTGGGGGTCATTGATATGAACAAACTTGAAACTACACTACCTGAGGATGATTCCATGTAAATATGACCAATCAAGGCTTTGCTGTTCTTTAGAAGAAGGTTTATAAAGATGCTCCCTATGTATTCCTATGTAAAATATTGATTGCCCACTGTGGCCCCACCCTACCCCAGGGGTCATGATTTGAACAAACTTGAATCTACACCACCTGAGGATGTTTCCACATAAATTTCATCTTTCTTGGCCCTGTGGTTCTGGAGAAGAAGATTTTTAAAGATTTTCCCTATGTATTCCTATGTAAAACTTTGATCGCCCACTGTGGCCCCATCCTACCACTGGGGGTCATGATTTGAACAAACTTGGATCTACACTACCTGAGGATGCTTCCACATAAGTTTCATATTTTCTAACACAGTGGTTCTTGAGAAGAAGATTTTTGAAAGATGCCATAAATTTTTCATGAATTTGCAATTATCTCCCCTTGGAAGAAGGCATGGCCCTTCATTTGAACAAATTTGAATCCCCTTCACCCAAGGATACTCTGTGCCAAGTTTGGTTGAAATTGGCCCAGTAGTTCTGGAGAAGAAGATGAAAATGTGAAAAGTTTACGACAACAACGACAACAGACAACGGACAAATTTTGATCAGAAAAGCTCACTTGAGCCTTTGGCTCAGGTGAGCTAAAAACTGTACTTACTTCTTGATCCAGCATTTTTTGAGAAGAAGTTGGAAATGTAACAAGAGGCCCAAGGGCCTTAACGGTCACCTGAGTATAATACAACAATTTAGAAGTTAAATACACCGATAGATGAAGCATTGTTGCCCTAGCCCCCCCCCCCCCCCTCCTCAAGAACCCCAAAAACTGAGGCCATATATTTAAAAATTTTCGAAGAGGCATCCTTGTCTATCATAATCATGCACTTAGTTTGTTTAAATAATCTCCAGTAGCAGAGAAGAAGTTTTTCAAAGAATCAATGCATTTTCACTATATAATCAATAGAGCCCCGCCCTAACACCAGAACCCCTGACCCTGGGGCCATGAAATTCACAATTTTTGAAAAGGCATCCCTTTACGTTTAAATAGTCTCCAGTAGCAGAGAAGAAGATTTTCAAAGAATCAATGCATTTTCACTATATAATCAATACAGCCCCACCCTAACACCAGAACCCCTGACTCTGGGGCCATGAAATTCACAATTTTTAAAAAGGCATCCTTATGCATCATAACCATGCACTTAGTTTGTTTAAATAATACCCAGGAGCAGAGAAGAAGATTTTCAAAAAATTAAAGCATTTTCACTATATAATCAATAGAGCCCCACCCTAACACCAGAACCCCTGACCCAGGGGCCATGGCTTTCACAATTCTGGAAGAGGCCCACCTCCTCATCATAACTATGTACTTAATTACTTTATTAAATACCCAGGAGCAAAGAAGAAGATATTCAAAGAATTAATGCTTTTTCACTATATAATTTATAGAGCCCCGCCCTAACACCAGAACCCCTGACTCTGGGGCCATGAATTTCACAATTTTGGAAGAGGCACTCTTGCTCATCATAACTATGTACTTAGTTCCTTTATTTAATACCCAGGAGCAGAGAAGAAGATTTTCAAAGAATTAATGCATTTTCACTATATAATCAATACAGCCCCGCCCTAACACCAGAACCCCTGACCCTGGGACCATGAATTTCACACTTTTGGAAGAGGCACTCTTGCTCATCATAACTATGTACTTAGTAACTTTATTTAATACCCAGGAGCAGAGAAGAAGATTTTCAAAGAATTTATGCACTTTCACTATATGATCTATATAGCCCCACCCTGGGGCCAGAACCCCTGACCCTGGGTCCATGAATTTCACAATTTTGGTAGAGGGCTCAATGCTTATTACAATGATGCCAACAGTTTGACTGCTTCATGTCCGGGAGTAAAGAAGAAGATTTTTAAAGATTGCATTATTTTTGGTGGTTTTAGCCCCACCCCTCAGGCCCCGGGGGGGCAGGGACCATGAAATTCACAATTTTTGTTCCCCTTCACCCATAGATGCTATATACTAAATTTGGTTGAAATTGGTTGAGCGGTTCTAGAGAAGAAGTTAAAAATGTTCTAAAGTTAACGCACGACGGACGACGACGGACAAAAACAGATAGCAATAGGTCACCTGAGTGACTCAGGTGACCTAAAAATATTTGTTGTGAAAATATTTTGTGTTGAGTACCAAAAATATGACCATCCCCAATCGAATCATTGAAATGTCATGATCCAAAAAATATTTATCATCCGAGTCCTGTAACCTTGACCTTGTTCCAAAAATCATTGAATGGGAATATGAAGACCCTCTGGTCAGAAGCAACTTTGTCCAAGTATGATCTCCTGATGCTTCGCCTATGCAAAGTTTCATCTTTCAGAATTTTCATTTCTGTGACCTTCAGAATTCGATCGACACTTTTATCCCCCATGTCAATTTTTTTCTGAACAAAAATTTTTACTATACATTTAGTATGAAAATGTTCATTGAAAGGAGGATCCCCCTTTTTTGATACAGCATACTCCAATCCTACATTAATGGAATCTAACTAAATAAAATTTGGAGTTTGAAGAATTCTTCTCTTTTGGGGGCTTCTCAAGATTTTTTTTCAGGAAAGCTGTCAATCTTCTTATAATGCCCCAATCCCTCAATGTTCCTGACATTCATTTTTTCTACATCGTACCAAAAAGTGACTAAGAAAATCCAAATAAATACATTTTAACACCTTCTCTCACTGCATTTGGCTTGTTATTCAGTAAATAAGAAAGACGGTATTGTTTACTTAATGAGATTGTATCATTTAATCCTTGAAACATAAAATAAAACAATTATTTCTGCTATATTTCAGTCAACATCATGATTTAGCCACCCTTGGAGTACAATTTTCTCCTGAAGCTCATTCAGACTTGAGTGAATATTGAACTCCTCGGGTAGCTAAATCATTGTATGGACCTCAAAAACAGCAATAATTGTATAAATAGCTTCTGCACTAGCTAACACCAACGAAGTTACATGTATAGATGCATGATTGGTGTCCATAGCCCTGTAAAGTCTGAAGCCCTAATATAATAACTTCCAAAAAAAGTAATATACATTATTGATACAATATAATACAATAATATGTTATTTTGAGCAAATGCAAAGTCTTCAAGTACTAATACCATTGTAATTGAAAAAAAATTCAAATCAAAAACCAATGCATATATAGAATTATGCATCTTACAGTGTTCGCCAAAGTTCGTCAGACAAGTCTGGTAAAATTTCAGGCAGTCCAATAAAAACAGCTACATGTATATATTTGGACCAAATGTCTGGAAATGTTTTGAGTTATTGGTCACTTAAACTCTTATCCCAATTAATGATTAAATTTTGTACTGAAAAAGTGTTTAGATGATTAAGGATACCATGAGGAGGCCAACGATCTAACACAGAAATTCTTACATCTCCTGTAAATGAGAAAACTCTACAGTTGTTGAACCAGAACGAGAGAGAAAGGTTAAATTCTTATTTAAAAATGCTCATGCTGTCATAAAGCATGACAGATCATTATCTGATTATAAATGGCTTTGTTCTCTTGACCAAATGAAGGGACTTGATACCTGCAATACATACCTTAACGATAAAGCAGAACTTTTGTGTGCAGAGTCTATGGCTAAGGTAGAGACTGAGAAAACAGTTCATATGTTGAAAAAAAAGTCAATTTTTATGCCCTGTTCACACGGAGAGTTTAATTCGAATTAAACGTAAGTTACTGCGAATTAAATTTGAACCGCATTCACACGGAGAATTTAATGCGAATTAGTTTAATTCGAATTAATTTACTGCGCATTAAATTACTTCGCATTAGCTCCGTGTGAACGCTAAGCGAAGCTAATTCGAATTAAATTTTGACGCATGCGTAAGGGCAGAATTAAGTCAAAGACCACTTGTTGGTGGTCAGATATAGTAACTTGTGCTATTTTTGAGTGGAAAACCAAAGAAAATTATGTTAATCAATAAAATGTGTACAGACTCTATGACATTATGTAAACTGTACCTGCTCTGCACAATGTGACGTGATTTGAAAATGACGTCATAATAGGCTTACAGAATAGCCTTACTGTAGAAATATAATTTTAATTCGCATTAGTTTACTTCGCATTAGCTCTCGTGTGAACGCAATCTAATTCGCATTAGTTTAATTCGCATTAGTTTACTTCGAATTAATTTACTGCGAATTAAACTCTCCGTGTGAACAGGGCATTATAATTGATGATGAATGGATCAACAGACATCAGTAGTGATGAACAGGAGGCTGTTTACCTCAGATTAAGATGAAATTTTCAAAGGAATTTGATTAAATAAATAACTGTTACACTTTTTATTTAGTGTCTTTAATATGAAATACTTGTAATTCTAAATTTTAGAAATTCACATTTGGTCTAGTAAAAAATTCTTTGGTCTTATAACTTGACTTGACTGTGCCAGAATGAATGTCCTGTAAAGGTCTTGGGACCTTGGAGAACATTGATCTTAGTGTAGTTTACTTGTAAGTCAAGTTATATTGAAATCAGATCAAAACTGTAGGAGGAGTAGCATTTTGAAAAAGTGTTTATAGACAGACGGACAGGGGACGGACACTTAACTATCGTACAAGCTAGCTCTTCTGGTCTCTGACCAGTAAAGCCAAAACTGGTAAAAATTTTAACCTGTTCTTCAATATTTTGTTTAGACCCCAAACCTCTGAACCAAAATGTTCAATTATATAATGAAAGAACTGTTTCAGAAGATTATAATCCAAGTTTTGTTTTTTGGATTGAGGGGTGTGCTATGGGCTCATATTTTAATTCTTTGCTGAAGGTACTTTAATACATCTATTTTCTTCAAAATTCAAAAGCATTGCTATTTCAACAAGCATTCTGAGAGTATTGCATTAGCAATACTATTCCCCTACCGGCAAGTGTAATCTGGTTCCCGTTTAAAATTGAAAATACCATAATTCCCTCAAAAATCAATGAAGCGGGACGAAATGCAAACTTGATCTATAAATAATCAAGGTAAAGTCACATACCAAAGATCAGCTCAATATCTGAAAGTGTTTAGAAGAAAATTGTGTAAAACCCTTAAAAATTGAAAAGGCCTTTTCAATTTTTAAGGGTTTTACACAATTAAAAATTGAAAAGGCCTTTTCAATTTTTAAGGGTTTTACACAATTTTCTGGTTTCCGGTTTCACCGGTAGGGGACTTAACAAGCATTCTGAAAGTATTGCATTAGCAATACTAGTCCCCTACCAGCAAGCGTAATCTGGTTCCCGTGAAAAATTGAAAATGCCATAATTCCGTTAAAAATCATTGAAGTAAAACGAAATGCAAACTTGATCTATAAGTAATCAAGGTTAAGTCACATACCAGAAATCAGCTCAACATCTGCAAGCGTTTAGAAAAAAATCCCAGAAAACCCTTAAAAATTGAAAAGGTCGTAATTCCATCAAAAATCAATGAAGCGGAACGAAATGCAAACTTGATCTGTAACTCAAGATACACTCACATACCTAAAATCAGCTCAATATCTGCATGCGTTTAGGAAAAGAGTGCGGAAAACCAAGTGGGACAGACTGACAGACAGACACACAGACGGACTCAGAGGAAACCTATAGTCCCCTCCGGTTTCACCGGTAGGGGACTAACAAGCATTCTAAAAGTATTGCATTAGCAATACTAGTCCCCTACCGGCAAGCGTAATCTGGTTCCCGTTAAAAATTGAAAATGATGAAACCGGAGGGGACTATAGGTTTCCTCTGAGTCTGTCCATCCGTCTGTCTGTCTGTCCCTCTGTCTGTCTGTCCCACTTGGTTTTCCGCAATTTTCTTCTAAACTCTTGCAGATATTGAGCTGATTTTTGGTATGTGACTTTACCTTGATGAGTTACAGATCAAGTTTGAATTTCGTTCCACTTCATTGATTTTTGACGGAATTATGGCATTTTCAATTTTTAACGGGAACCAGATTACACTTGCCGGTAGGGGACTAGTATTGCTAATGCAATACTCTCAGAATGCTTGTTTATTTCAACATTGTAAAAATATCAAGTAAATGTTCATTGATATTATATTTTGAAAGAAAGATACATATAAAGAGAGATAAAGAAAGAGAGTGTGTTTGCATGAGGTCTTTGTTGTAGTAAGGAATTTTAATAGATTTCATAAGCATTGACTTTTCATTCAGAATGTGCCAGCAATGGTGAATTCAAATACAAAATAAGTAAAGTAAGATGAGATTTTTCTTTGAATATACCAAAAAAAAAAAAAAATGATTTGCATGCACCAAGTCTGAGAGGACAATGAGAGATGAAGGAAAATGGAAACACAGGATAAGACCTTTTCAATAACAGAAAAGATCTGAAAAAAAAATTAATTATATCTTTTGTCATTACAATTATTACCTTAGCTATACATCCAGATGTATTAAAGAAATTCCTTTAGAAAGATACTTCAAACACATGGACACAAAATTAGAAATGACTTCCTTCATTTACAAGAGGCCCAAGAGCCTTGATTGTCACCTGAGTATAATATAACCCTGTAAAGGATCAATGAAATGACAATAATTATGATAGATGAAGATATGTTGCTCAAAAACTACAGTAATCGAATAATCAGGAATCAACTAAATAATTAATCTGGTAATCAGCAAAAACTAAACAAGTGGATTTATTTCAGCGATTTTTTTCTACCCATTGGGAAAGGGTCCGGTACCGGTTCAATTAGGAAAAAAGCATTGAACATAGGAGAAATTTTTGTCATTTAAACAAATGAAACATATTTTGCGTTTATTCCAACCTCATTACCTATTACTCCGTGTTTTAAAGAATACACAACAAGTATTTATTGTTTATCATATCAATGCCCCTTTTTTCACATTTTCCTGCTTTCAATTTGTCAAAATGTATGACACTACGCTGTCTACACCACAGTTCCCGCCATATTACATCTCTACTTTAAGCGAAACTGAAACAATTAGTCAACTTGTACAAAGTTTCATATAAAAAGAAATACAATGTCATCATAGTCTATCACTTGACAGTTGAATTGGGAATTTTTAGTCTCAAAATTGGGAAAAATTAACGTTTTTTGGCATTGGGAATGGTACCGTTTATCAGTACCAGTTATATAAGGAAAAAAAACACAGTATTTACTTGTCTATATATGTGACTTTATGGCCAACAAATTTTAATCTAAATTAAAAAACACTTTTTAGCGCTTGAGCATATTTTATAAACCCTGCAAAATCCCTATGCCTATGGCCTCTGTTGCTTTTTGAATAACATTAAATGTTACAAAATAAGACATTTTATCTCATTTTTATTCATTTACTATTTACAAGTCTATCTGACCATAAAACAAGAGGCCATGGCCCATATTGCTCACCTGAGCACTCTGGCTAGGAAGAATCAGAAATAAGTTCAGTATTGAAAGGGGGGGGGGGGCACACTTAAATTTACACTACCTCAGGATGCTTCCATATCAACATTACTAATCATGGCTTTGCTGTCCTTAAACAGAAGTATCTTAAATATTTTTTTGTATGTATTCCTATGTAAAACTCTGATTGCTCATTGTGGCCCAAACCCTTTACTCACTAAATTTAAACAAATATGAATACACTACCTGAGGATGCTTCCATAATTATGACTAATCATGGCTTTGCTGTTCTTGAGCAGAGATTTTTCAAGATGATTCCTGTATATTCTTATGCAAAACTTTGGCTCTCCGTTGTGCCCCCCCCCCCCCCATCCCATCCCTTGGGGGGTCATAATTTGGAGAGAGAAAAAAATTGATTCTACAATACCTAAGGTTGCTTCTGTATAAATATGACTAATAATGGCTTAGTTGTTCTTGAGAAGAAGATTTTAAAGATATTTCCTATGTAATGTGTAAGATCAGGTTCTTACAAGGGATATATAGGTTTTCCTTTTAATCTGAATAATGATTGGAATGATTATTAAGACATCTCTGACTGGAGGTATATATCACAGAGTACTTAAATTTTCTCTTATCTACAGACGGGACTGGGTAAGGTATTACTTGCACCATGTTTCTCCTCTAAGTTCCCATTGTAAGATTAGGTTTTCCACACCTTTTTTTTAAACACTTGCAGATATTGAGCTGTATCTTGATGAGTTACAGAACAAGTTTGCATTTCATTCCTATTCAATGATTTTTGACGAAATTACCTTTTCAATTTTTTTCAGGGTTTTCCGCAATTTTTTCTAAATGCTTGCAGATTTTAAGCTGAGTTTTGGTTTGTTACTTTACCTTGATGAGTTATAGAGCAAGTTTGCATTTCATTCCACTTCATTGATTTTTGACGGAATTATGGCATTTTCAATTTTTAACGGGAACTAGATTACACTTGCTGGTAGGGGACTAGTATTGCTAATGCAATACTCCCAGAATGCTTGTTATTCCAAACTATCTGATGTTTTTCAGGCATTTTCCACGATTTTGATATTTGATGACAGTGCCAGGAAAACATCAGAGACAGCGCCATTATGAAAGGTGGAAATTTTGCTGCTCCCAAAAGAACTCGATTTTTGATACTTGCAAATAGAATTAAATGTCAAACTCACAACTTATTAAAAGCACAATGCTTCTAGTTCTCACCATTAACACTTAAAAAAGAAAATGTCACTCCACATTTCAATACAGGTCTCACGAGATTTCAAAATGCATGAAAACAAAATAACCTAGACAGTTTGATAAAATGTTTTCACCAGACACTTTATATAACAAAGGAACAATCAAAAGCCTTAAATACTTCTATGGCGTTGAATATTTAAAAAAAATTTCAAAAGTTCGTTTCGAATTAAATTTAAAATCAAAAGATTCTGAACAAAATATCACAAATATAGGTGTGGGGCTTTATTCAATGGTCCGACTTGATCAGAGTCTGAATTAACCAGACGCCATCGTAAACAAACGTGGAAGCCTGTTCATGTTGAATCATTAATTCATCTCATTTCAGTCAGAGGAAGAGCTAGGAAGGTTTTATTTTTACTCCTCTACTTGTCAATGTCTAAGCATCATTATTTTAATATTTCTAGCTTACACAACAGCTATTTAAAAATTAATCCTCAGCAACTTTCAGAAAGATTTCCACTTTTTCTTTTGTCACAATAAACACAGTATCTGTATTTTTTAATAGAATTTATTGTAGATATATTTTAAAGGACTTATTGCATATTTCTAAATTATTTGAAATTAAAAGCATAAAACGTTCCTTATGACCACAGTTTATGAATTTTGTGTTTTTACTGCAGATAAACCGCGGAAATTAATCAATTATTGACTCAAATGAAAACCCCTGATTTAAAAATCCAAGTTAATTAGATAGCGATCACGTGACCCTGTGACGTCAAAGGCGACAATGGCTGATCAGCTCCTCACGTTAATCTTACGAAAATATACGCGATACAACCTGAGTTTTCTGCGTTGTGGATGACCAAATCGCTTATTTTATCGATATGAAATTGAATATCCAACCTTATATGTTAGAATTGCAGCAAGAAAAAAATCTGAAAAATTTGTTTACATTGTATTTAAATAGCATCGACGATAGTTTGGGAGACGCGGCGAAGACGAAGAAACTCGCCATCAGAATACGATTCGATTTGTCATCTTATCACACGTATTTACGTATTTGATTCACAAATTTAACATTATATAACTTTGTTGTTCTTTGTTTTTAACATAATATTAATTTATGCAAGTCTTCATATGTTTTTTTAAAGGATGGCGATCTTGAAAAATAATTTCCCGATCACGAAACATTGCCGTAATCAAAGCTACAGATTCTAAATGTTTGGAATAAAAAACGAAAATATCTCAGAAGCCTTATGCCATAGAACTAGTTAATGTTTCTATAGTAATTGAAAAGCATGTTAGGCATTAATTTTTTCAGCATTTTTCGTAATTAAGCTGCATTTATCGTTGATAACTTCATAAATAGTGTGCATATTCTCACCTCTCTATCACTGAATTGTCGCCTATGATGTCAGAGCAGTATTTCGCCGAAATCCGACTGAAATATGCATATTGCCATATTTGAATTTCAACTCCTAATATCTCTTAAAATATTCTTTCAACAACGTTTATTCTATTCAGTATTTTAATAAACAAGGCTGTAGATAATATTTTTCATAAAATTACGATTTTTGAAAGATCATGCGATAAGTCCTTTAAGCAGTTCTATTTTCAATTCATTTTGATATGTTCTATTTTCTTTTGTGGATGCATCGATGGACACCTTTGGTTGTATAAACACTCCTTTTGGTTGCATACACGAGCCTTGCATGGCTCGTACGTCATACATTTGTATGGAATTAGCAGAGGATTGCCAATTGCATAAGGCCACTTATGATCCCTAGATTGGCTTTTGACCTGCGGTTGATGCCATAATAGAAGTGATATTGGTAAGTACTAGAGGCATTGTACTGTTGATGAGATGCGAGTTAGACATTTAAATTGGTTTTGATGCATCAAAAATCGACCTGAGAATGCCACCTCCAGTTGGAGGCAGTATATTTCCACTTCTCTACAGGCACCATGCAGTTCCAATGTTTTCCTAGTACATGAAATATCAAAATCATGAAAAATGCCTGGAAAACGTACATCAGATATTTTAGACTACTACATTATTTATAGTGATTAAATGTCATAGGTGAGTAAAACAAGAGGAATATTTTTCTCTCAAAATTGAATACAAATTTTCCTACACAAGGCTTTCAAAAAGATTAGAAACAGGCGGTACTTGAACAAAAATAGGAGGTACCTTGTGGAAGCAATTTCAATCAAGTTTGTTTCTGAATTTTTCTCCTTCAAACATTTTGGCCGGTACAATCATGATAGTACACTGTACCAGTACCGGCAGATTTTGAAAGACCTGGTAGCCTACATGATTAAAGTCATGTGTTTCTTTTAAGATCTTATGCAAGGAAATAGCCAATCAAAATGAATTGCAAGGAAATAGCCAATCAAAATGAACTGCAGGACTAACAACTAACGACAATTGACAAAAACATATAGCAATAAATGACTTTTGCATTTATTTATTTCTCTTTGCAGGGTCAATCTGGGGTCATCGACTGTTTTCCTTCTACAATATTACTAACTTTATGGGGCGGTGTCTTTCAAATTGAATCTGTATGTAAATGTTCATTATGTTTTCTTTGATGCCCCCATATTATGGCAATATAAGAAAGCAAAGAGGTCAGTGGCGGATTCAGGGGGGTTTGGGGGGGTTCGGGAAAACCCCCCCGCCCGATCAATAAAAATATTTTTACAAGTGTCATTTTAACAATATATTGCATAAATTCGACCCTATCCAAGCCCATTGTTTTACACAAAGAGGTGAAATATACAGCCTCCATGCGAAATCCTTTCCGCTTGAGCGCATACAATACACAGGGGTAATCAACAGTACAGAGATCATGATAGTCCGTGCAGCTACTGAAGACACAACGTCATACCCAACAACCAAAACTATACATAGTTATCACGGTTTTGTTTTGGCATGGCTGAAGTAATATTGTTTCAAGAATTTTCTTCTTTCTTCGATAATCGATTGTTACTTTATTGAAGTATGTGAATAAACTGTGATTATTATTTAGAAAAAAAAATTAATTAATACATTAGGGACGTATACTGTCTAGTTGTTTACGTTGTGACCTGTACCAAAAAGCACATTGAAAGTATTCCTTTTGTAGATGGAAGTTACAATGCAAGTTTAAAAAGCAAAAGATCTGCATTTTTTTTTTTTAATTACAGTTGAATGATGTTGAATAAAACCCAGCTAACGGTTACAACTTTGTATAATGAATTGTGCATGTTGTGGTAAAACTGATACGTATAAATTAGAGGTCCTGTCAAAACAAGAATTGGCCACTTTTTTATTGATTGTTTTTTCAAGATTTTTTTTTCAAAACAGTTAAGTGGGTAAAAAAAAATAGAATTAAAGAGTGCATTTACGTTAGAAGTTATAATTACCCCCCACCCCCACCCCACCCCAAGGAATAAGCAATAATTCCAACAATTTCCCAAAATAATTTATATTCATTCTTTAATATGAAATATCATTATTTGTTTATATTGCAAATTATATGAACAGTATAGTCAAGTAGTTGAAAAAAGTAATTAGGGTTTCAACACAGAATTCAAATTTTGTACGTGTTGGAAAATTGCACATCATGCAACATGCAACAGTATGTTGGACGTGCATTTTAAAATGAAGAATTGGATATTACATATCAAACGGCGATATTTCTAATTTTATCAGATTTGAATTTAATTTTTTCTTTAGAAAAGTCTCATTTTTCAAGTTAACATGGAAGTTAAAAATAATCCCAAAATTTTAATTTTTTGTTCAATTTCTTGAAAATTTGGGTAGGTCGGTCTTGAAAAACAACAAGAAAAAAGTGGCCAAAACTAACTAATTCAATCTAGAATGCTGGAAAATGCACCATTTGGAGCCATTTTTAAAGAAAATTTCGAACCCCCACCTATGGGAGGGGGACACCCCCTCCCATGCCCTCCCCCTTTGGCCCTAAGGGCCTCAAAACCCCCCCAACATGGACTTCTGGATCCGCCACTGGAGGTGTTCATCAGCTGAGATTTTTTAAAGCTCTAAGTACTTTGAATGATGTATGAAAAAGGGGAAAAGTTTCTTATTAAACATATATATATATATATATATATATATATATATATATATATATATATATATATATATATATATATATATATATATATATAGAAACAGACACTTCCTTGGTGAATTACTTCCTCTAAGCTAATGTTACTAAAATTAAGTTACAACTCTCAGCAGTTAATAGCATTCACATATGAAGCTTAAGATCTTAAAACATATGAATCTTAAAAGGAGATGCATTCTTTCACTCCATCCATTGATCATATAATAAACAATTTATACAATGACCACGTTGAAGGTCTATGGAAAATGTTCACCTTAAGCAGAACTGCAAGAATTATGTATAACTTCATGTATTCCAAAGTAAAAATGGTTATGTAATGAATGGATTGTAGATACAATTACAGTACAATTCGTTTATTATCATAGTTTATTTGTCAGGCCAAAACTTTATAATAAGCGACTATTATAATGACCATAGTCGGCTGAAATTATTGGATGTATTATACATGTTACGTTACATATAATTTCGACTTTTTAGGTTTATTTGAAATACAAGTTAACTAACATATCATTTCACAATATTTACTTACTGTTTCAACTTTTTATTATAAATAAATTCACTTAAATAAAGCTTAATACTCTTCAAACTAAATCTTCTAGATCCCTTGGCATCCATCTTGTTTATTTTGATCTACTTTCATTTTTAATTTATAGTCAATTCAAATTACCAATGTTTCATTGTTTTTTGTTGTTTTTTTTTTTTTGTAACACATTAAATAAACTAGTATTAATTGTAACGGGGACCGTTACAGATGTTCCCCAAACGCTCCCCAACTCCCTTTTGGTGTCTTATTTCCTGTAAGCTTCATTAAATAAGGCAATTAAATATATTGGTCATTTTTTGCATTTCACGCGCGCGCACGTGCATGCATGTGCAGGTTGACAACATCATTCCGTCTGTACTATAAATGCATCTTTATATTCTCAGTATCAAAACATTTCATCAAAAAATATATAAGTTCAGGCTATATCAAGTATATTGGTCATCTTAGCATTGCGCGCATGCGCACCTGTATGCATGTTCATAATGACCATGCCATTTTGTCTACACTTATGATATGTCTGTTTATTCTTAGTATCAAAGCTTTTCATAAAAAAATATAAAAGTTACGGCTATATTAAGTATATTGGTCATTAAACACATTGCACGCGCGCGCATGTGCATGCATGTGCATGATGGCCACATCATCTTGTCTACACTTTTAATATATCTGTATATTTTTAATATCAAAGCTTTTCATCAAAAAATATAAAAAGTACGGCTATATTAAGTAAATTGGTCATTTAACACATTGCACGCGCGCGCACGTGCATGCATATGCATGCATGTGCATGATGATCATGTCGCCTTGTCTACACTTTAAATACATACAAATATTTTGAGTATCAAAGCATTTCATCAAAAAGTTTCAAAGTTACAACTATATCAAGTAAATTGGTCATTTTACGCTTTGCGCGTGCGCGCACGTGCATGCATGTGCATGTTGACCATGTCATCTTGTTCATACTTTTAATATATCCTTATATTCTGAGTATCAAAGCATTTCATCAAAAAATATAAAAGTTACAGCTATTTCAAGTATATTGGTCATTTTAAGCATTGCACGCGCACGCACGTGCATGCGCGTGCGCGCAAAATGACCTTCGTTCTGCAAATCTACATAACATGCCTAGTAACCCTAAAAAGGTTTCACCTCAATCGGATGTGTAGTTTCGGAGATCACTCACGGACAAAAAAGTACCCAGGAAGAAAAATAACTAGTATTAATTGTAACGGGGACCGTTACAGATGTTCCCCAAACGCTCCCCAACTTCCTTTTGGTGTCTTATTCCCTGTAAGCTTCATTAAATAAGGCAATCAAGTATATTGTTTTTTTATGCATTATACGCGCGCGCACGGACATGCATGTACAAAATGACCATGTCAACTTGTCTACACTTTCAAATAGTTTCAATACATCTTTATATTCAAATTTCATCAAAAGATAAAAAAAATTCGGCTATATTAAGTATATCTGTCATTTAACGCTTTGCAAGCGTGCGCACGTGCATGCATATCCAAGTTGACCGTGTCATCTTATCTATACTATTAGTATATATCTACATATTTTGAGTTCAAAGCATTTCATCAAAAAGTATAAAAGTTACAGCTATATCAAGTATATTGGTCATTTTAGCGTTGCATGCGTGCGCACGTGCATGCATGTGCATATTGACAATGTCGTCTTTTCTACATTAATAATATGTCTGAATATTCTGAGTATCAAAGCATTACATCAAAAAATGTAAAAGTTATGGTTATAGCAAGTATATTGGTAATTTTACTCATTCCACGCGTACGCACGTGCATGCATGTGTGCGCTGACCATGTCATCTTGTCTACACTTCTAATATATCTTTATATTCTGAGTTTCAATGCAATTCATCAAAAAATGTACAAGTTAAGTCTATATCGATTATATTGGTTATTTCAATCATTGCGCACGCGAGCACGTGCATGCATGTGCATTCTGACCATGTCATCTTGTCTTCACTATTAATATATCCTTATATTCTGAGTATTAAAGTATTTCATCAAAAGATATGGAAATTTTGGCTATATCAAGTATATTGGTCATTCTACTCATTGCACGCACACGCACGTGCATGCAAGTGCATGCATGTGTGCGCTGATCATGTCATGTTGTGTGCACTTCTAATATATATTTATAATCTGAGAACCAAAGCAATTCATTAAAAAATGTGCAAGTTAAGTCTATATCATTTTTATTGGTTATTTCAATCAATGCGCATGCGCACACGTGCATGCATATACATTCTGACCATGTCATCTTGTCTACACTTTTAATATATCCTGATATCCTGAGTATCAAAGCATTTCATCAAAAAATATGAAAGTTATGGCTATATCAAGTATATCTGTCCTTTTACTCATTGCACGCGCGCGCACGTGCACACACATGCATGCATGTGTGCGCTGATCAAGTCTTCTTGTCTTCACTTCTAATATATATTAATATTCTGAGTTTCAAAGCAATTCATCAAAAAATGCACAAGTTAAGTCTATATCAATTGTATTGGTCATTTCAATCAATGCGCATGCGCGCACGTGCATGCATGTGCATTCTGACCATGTCATCTTGTCTACACTATTAATATATCCTTATATTCTGAGTATCAAAGCATTTCATCAAAAAATACAAAAGTTACAGCTATATCAATTAAATTGGTCATTTTACGTATGCACGCGCACGCACGTGCATGCACGTGCGCGCAAAATGACCTTCGTTCCGCAAATCTACATAACATTCCTATTAACCCTAAAAAGGTTTCACCTCAATCGGATGTGTAGTTTTGGAGATCACTCACGGACAAAAAAGTACCCAGGAAGAAAAATAATAATAACTAGAAACTCATTGCGAGCAATGAGAGGTCTTCCGTCCGATTGACAACCCTTATATATGATATTGTGTTGTGGTGCCAAGAGCGTCAGGATCGTCGAGGTGAAAATGTGAGAAGTTTATGTCAGACCTTGCATAGAATGAGAAATATATTGTAATGCTCACAACTTTGTCTGAAGGAAAATGTTTTTAACAATACAAGAAGTCCATGGGCCACAGTGCTTATGTACTCCTTTGGAAAACTTTGATCACCCTAAAGGCCTTTCTGACCCCACAAAAACCAGGATGGTCAAGATTTTAACAAACTTGAATCAACACTACCTGAAGATGATTCCATAACAATAAGACTAATCATATGGGTTTGCTGTTGTTGAGAAGAAAAATTTCAAACTATTATTTTCCTATGTAAAACTTCCAACCTCGTAGTGGCCTCATTCTACCGCGAGGGGTCATGATATGAACAAACTCAAATCTTCACTATACCTGAGGGGGCTTCGATATACTCATATGACTATTCATGGCTCTGCTGTTGCTGAAATTTTTAAACTTTCTATTCCTTTGTTTTAAAAAAAAATATCATTCAGCTATGGTCGAGCATTTCCGTTTTTCATAGATAACGGTTTTGTGTCAAATCCGCAGATGGATTTTAAAGCTAAAATGATTGCCAAAAAAGTTTTAAGGGAAATTTAAGAACAAGAAACCAATTGGCACAAGAAGAAAAAAAAAGAAATTGTCCAGTCCATTATCTACTATGTCAGCATCGTCATGGAGACCAATACACAGTGTTACACAGTTAAAGATAAGAAATATCTAGGATATAGATGTATTGATTTTGAAAGAAATTATATACATGTATTTAATACTGTGATAAAAGTAAGCATCAATCCTTCGAATATTAAAAGAAAAAAGAAAACTGATATGAACAAAAGGGGTATGAAATGGTGAGGGCACTTACGGACACACGAAATTTGCGACAAAATAAGATTTCAAAAGAAGCATTTTTCTTTTAATTGCATGATGGTGAAGACCTAATCTATACAACTTTAGTCTGTGGTATCTTTCATTTCAAGTTCACTGTGATATATCGAGTCAAGATACGAATGGAAGTACATGTATGTACATTGTAACTATTGTTACCCAGTTATCGATATATCCATATGTCGAGTTGAAGGCCACTGGAACATTTTTCTTCAAGTGTTTTTTAAAATAAAATCTGTTTCATATGAATACAAAAATAGGTTTGATAATAAAGGGTGGTATATTAATTATAGCATATTTATATAAAAGTTCCTCTCTTTTCATTGAAAAGTTATGGCTAAGGTTATTATTATTTTTGTTGTGACGGACTAACAGACCAATGAAATTTAATGTCTCCTCGTTTTTTGCAATTTTGATTTACAAGAGAATTATAAGGACAGAATTATATCAATTCTATTTATTTAAATAGAAATAATAATAAAAAAAAACAAAGCATATGTGCTTATATGCTAATCCATAAAGTCCGAGACTTTCGGATTTCGGCTATCCTGTACTGTATTTACCCTGTGCCTCTCAAGACTGACGTCATTCTTTGTTTACGTCTGCAGAGAGAGGATTAGTACAAGATCTACAGACATTATCGTTGAGTGATTGCACAGCATTTTTTTTGCGGCGTCTTAATTAATTTGTGTTGGTAAAGTTCAAGATATAGAAAAGTTAACACAAGAAAGGGTCTTTCATCAATATTTTTTGACAACGTAAGTATTAAATGTGTTTTTCCCAATGTTCATCCGATTTCCTTTGCACCATTTTGAAGCGAAAAGCCTGGCGGTGAGTGAAGTAGTTAGAACTACATGTTAATTGATGGAGGATGTGTTTTACGAGTTGCTTGTAAATAAAGCTTTATCTTAACTGATAGCTGTCTTGTTATCAATGAAATACACATTACTGTGCTGTAGCATTTGAAAATTATCAATATGTTGACAAGCAAGCAGGTCCAATAATACAATCGATACATTTAAGTACATATCTTGATTTACTTATATGGCTTTATTTAGCTAGCCAACGTAGTTGTATTTATCTACTAATTGAAACTCAGTCATCCCCAAATCTTTTTGAGCACATCCTCTTCCTGCAGATTGTATCCACTAATTGCATAAGCCTTAGCAAATTTTTACATGCCCAGAATTTTAAGTAATTTTATTCTTATTTGCCTTTTAATGTCAAGGAAATCTATTTTTCCAATAGCATCTATTATCACTTTCATCATGTTCATGCCATTGTTTTCAATATGTACACTTTTTGTGTCTTCAAATGCTAAAAAGTTAAATTAAACAAACACTTTTTAGTATATTTAACAGGTCCAGTACAATCTCTTTATTTAGCTATATAGCTTGAAATAGCTATATAGCTTTATTAAGCTATTCAAAATAGCTTGATTTAGCTATTTATATGCAGTTTTTCACAAATTTTTTCTTGTATAAAATAGACAAAAAGTCGCATGTATTTGACTATTCATATATGTACTATGGGCTATCAAAACAACAACCAAAATCAAAGATAGTTTTATCTTTGCAGCTTTTGAATACTTTTAAGCAAAAGATAAATTTCTATTGTTTGAGTAACTGTCCACTACCTTGTGTGCGTTGAGGCATGGATAAGTATGATTGCTTCTCATTGTACTGAATCATTACCAGTCAATTATCTTGTTGACCTTAATTGGCCTCCTTTATAATTTCATTGAAGAAGTAACTGTATCAATTGTGTTATATAGCCCCAAAACTCTTAGAACTTTGAGTACAAAGTCTCTCAAGGAGACACAATTTAATGAGTGATTTTTACATGCAGCAATTTCAGAAGAGTTCAAGGTTGAATATCATCACTGCACCAAGGTGCGACTTTTTGTACCTGCTGAGAAAATTACACATTTAAGAAAAAAGTGTGATAAAATAGCTAAATTAAGCTATTCTGAATAGCTTAATAAAGCTATATAGCTAAATAAAGCTATATAGCTAAATCAAGAGATTGTACTGGACCTGTTTAATGCTATTTAATTTGATGTTCTATGTTATTCACAAATGAAAATGAAACATTTGAAGAATACTGATAAATAAATTGATTATTTGAATCATAATGAATTTCGAAGTACATTGTTACAAAGATACGTGGGTTTAAGCTCTCGAATTTACCTCACCTAAGAACGTGTAAATTTCAACATATGCTCATTTCAAACTTCACCACTCCTGGGTCTTAGACTCTCGGGATTTGTTGAAGACTACTTATTTCTTAAGCTAGAGTAGGTAATTTCAAGCTACTTATCTAAAAGTACTGTAACTCTAATGGACCTGTAAGGGGCAAGATCAGAGTTCAGTGACAAAAATAGTTTTCAAGACAACTCCACCACCCCTCTCAATCTGATGAATGCTGATTGAATTCAGATTAACAAGTACTAGTATTTATTACATTGTAAATATCGGAAAAGATATTTTCTTTTCTTTATTCATAAAATTTTATAAATTTATATAAATAAAGATTTTTGTGCAGTATATGCCTTTGGGCAATTATTTATCTTGTGTAGAAACTTAAGTTTTTGACTGGTCCTACTAGTACTATTTGAGTTTAGTCTTTTTATACATTTATCTTTTGATCTTGTCTTTAAGTTGTTCCACTTGTTAAGTTCATTTTAGCTTAAAATTATACATGATTGATTAAATCATTTGGTTTGTGGTTCTTGAAAATATCCGATTACCAATTATGCCTAATATACATTCATAAGACATTTCAAGTTGACAGTTTTTTATGTCATCAATTAGGGGTGTTACAAAACAAGTAATTAATGAAATAGTTAAATTAGTAATATTTTTTTGTCCCCTGCTTTTGCGAAAGTGAGGGGACATTAAATGTCATTCGTCTGTCTAGCTGTCTGTCTGTCTGTCACAAAAACTTTAACCTTGGTCATATTTTTTGAGTAACAAGAGATAGGGCTTTCATTTTGCATATGTACATTACATGTGTCAAGACCTTTCAAAATATACTATGATTTTTAACTCCTTGACCTTGAAGTTTGACCTACTTTTCAAAAATTTAAACATTAAATTAAATTGTTCATAAGTTTTGAATGAGAAGAGAAAGGGCTTTCATATTATACTTGTATATTACCTGTGAGAAGACCTTTCCAAAAAGACACTGATTTTTGGCCCCATGACCTTGACCTTAAAGTTTGAACTACTTTTCAAAATTTTTATCTTTGCTTAAAACTTTTGATTGAGAAGAGAACTTTCTTTCATATTTCACATGTAAATTACCTGTGACAAGACCTTTCCAAATATACTATAATTTTTAACTCCTTGACCTTGAAGTTTGACCTACTTTTAAAAAATTTCAACATTACTTTAAATTGGTCATAACTTTTAAATGAGAAGAGATAAGGCTTTTAATATTATACATGTATATTACTTGTAACAAGACCTTTCTAAATATACTATGGTTTTTGACCCAGTGACCTATACCTTGATGTTTGACCTACTTTTCAAAAATTTTATCTTTGCTTATAAGTTTTGATTGAGAATAAATAGGGCTTTCGTATTTGACATATGCATTTCCTGGGACAAGATGTTTCAGAGCATGCTAATTGAGTTTTGACCCCTTAACCTTCATGTTGACTTAATTTTCAGGAATTTTAACTTTTGTAATTACTTTTAAATGACATATGATAGGGCGTTCACATTTCACAAGTGTTCTACCTGTGTCAAAATGTTTCCAAATGTGCTTTGATATTTGACCCTGTGACCTTGACCTTCAAGTTTGACCTAATTTTCAAACATTTCATCAGTGTTGTTAATTTATGAAGGAGGAAAGAAATGGCATTTACATTTGACATGTGCATTACCTATTTCAAGAGCTTTCTGATTGTATACTCTGGTTTTTAATGGGGTTTTTTCACATGTGCATTACTTGTGACAAGACCTTTTAATTTGTATTACAATGTATAATATTTGACTTCATGACCTTGATGTTGAAGTTTAATGTAGTTTTGAGAAGATATAATCTTTGCTATAATTGTTATTTTATAATTTTTATTAATTCAATAATTTTTGTCTTTTTTGTATAATGCACAGACAAGTCAGGACACACAAACAAGACAGTAAGAGTATGCCACAAATAATGATGACACCCAAAGAGGGGGACCACAATTCTTTGAATTTGCTTGTCCCTATCCTTTTGTATAAAACAAGCATGAAAAGTCGAAAATATATGTGAAACTGTCCCTTTGACTTTAACCTCAGTTTTCTTAAATTTGTGTTAGGCTGAGTTTCAAAGAGAGTATTCAAGATATTTTAATTCAATCTCAAATGCTCAAATATTTTGTTCAGTGCGACTGAACTGCATCAAAACAAATTGACTTTGACCCCCCCCCCCCCTTTTGACCTTGACTTCACTTTTCTATTAGTTGCATTTAGCTTAGTTTCAAAGACACTATTCAAGATATTTATATCAATTTTATATGCTGATACATATTAGTAAGAGCTATTTAACTGCATCAAAAATTATGGACCTTGAACTTTCCTGTGACCTTGACCTCACTTTCCTTAAATTTATTTTACTCAGTTTCAAAGAAATTTTTATGTAAGTTTATGCACTGATACATAATTTGGTGAAAAATATCAACTGTGTCCACATTTTGTTACATTGACCTTCCCAAAGACCTTTGACTTTATTATCTATTGTGTCCAAAATTGAGTTTGAAAGAAACTTTTCAATATTTTTTTTTTTATCTAACTTCATACACTAATACAGATTTTCATGTTGCATTATCATGTCCTTTAGACATATTTCTAGTTTGCTGTTCATATGAAGTTTTCTCCACAACTTGAAGTTTGTTATTTTTTGGGTAATAATTCAGTGCTTTCCTTCCACAGTATTCTGATTTGTAGAAAAATTACTTGTACATGTATAAGAATTTTTTTCGCCAATGATTGGTCACTTCTGATCCAAATTTGTCATCATCGTAAACTTTTCACAATTTCATCCTTTATACATATATATATATATATATATATATATATATATATATATATATATATATATATATATATATAAGAACCCTTTGATATTAGGACTTCAACGTTCAACATTCCAACATAGAAAGAAGACATTGATACAAGATGCACTGCACCAAAATTTTTACCTTGATCCCTTTTTTCCTTCAAGGTCAAATAGAGTAAAGAACTTGATTAGATCATAACTTAAGAATCTTTTGTTATTAAGATTTCAAACTTGAAACATGCAGAGATGGCATAGAGGAGGGATGCATGACATCAAAACTTTTGATCTTAATATATATATAAGGTCAAGGTCAATTTTTTACCTCAAAATATAGTTCAAGCCATAACTTGAGAATCCATTCATATTAGGATTTCAAACTTTGAACATAATGAGAAGACATTGATACAAGATGCACTGCTCCAAAATTTTTACCTTGACCCCTTTCTTCAAGGTCAAATTGAGAAAACACAGATAGACCATAACTTGAGAACCCTTCGACATTTAGACTTTATACTTGGAACATAAAGAAGTGGTATAGAGGAAGGGTGAATTTCATGAATTTTTTTTTACCTTGATCCAATATAAAGTCAAGTTCAATCTTTTACATAAAACATATAGTCCAGGTCATAACTTGGGGATTCTTTGACATTGGGATTTCAAATTTGAAACAAGGAAAGACAACATTCAGTTTAAATGCACTGTATCAAAATATTTGATCTTGACTGCTTTCTTCATTCAAGGTCAAATTCAGAAAAACACTTCCAGACCATAACTAAGATCCTTTTGACATGAAGACTGGATCGAGGAATTTGAACTGAGATGCATTGCATCATTATTTTTGACTATGATTGAATTGTTGCATGCATTAATGTTAGTAAAGAAAGGGAGACAGGTTTTTTTGGGTTTTTTTTTTTTAAAAACAATACACAGTAGTTCATATTTATATGTAAGGATGCTTAGGTAGTGTAGATGGTAGTTCGCTCAACTCATGACCCCTGGGGTAGGACAGGGCCAAAATGGATGATCATAGTTTTACATAAGAATACATAGGTAATATTTTGAAAAATCTTCCTCTCAAAAACCACTGGGTTTGGAAAAAGGAAAACCATATGGAAACATCATCAGTGTAGATTCAAGTTTGTCCAAATCATGACCCCCGGCACTATGATTGAGCAACAATGGACAATCAAAGTTTTACATAGATATTCATAGGAAAAATCTTAAAAATTTTCTTCTCAAGAGCAGCAAGACCATAATTGGTCATATTTATATCGAAGCATCCTCAAGTAGTGTTGATTCAAGTTTGTTCAAATTATGACCCCAGGGGGTAGGGCTTGCAACATTAGAAGATAAAACTTATAGGAAGAAAATCTTTAAAATCTTTTAAAGCTATGATTTGTCAAAGAAATATGGAAGCATCCTCAGATAGTGTAGATTCAAGTTTGTTAGCTCTTCTGAGCCAAAGGCTCAAAGAGCTAATGCTATGGCCATTTGTGTGGTGTGCATAAACATTTTAGAATATGGGCCATAACTCAAGATTCCCTTGGCCAAATATTGTCAAATTTGTCACAGGGTATCCTTGGCCCAAGGGCTTCTGTTTATACGAAAACTAGAGTTGTGACCCTTAAACAAAGGGAGATAATTAGGTAAATAAAACCAAAAGTACTGGTTGCTAAAAAATCTTCTTCTCAAGAACCACTGGGCAGATTATCACCAAACATATACAAAAGGATGAGGACATGTTGTAGCTTAAAAATTATTCAAGGAATAACCCTGGGGCAAAGGGCATTGTCTCAAGGTCACTTCAAAGTTGACCAAAAATTACATTTTATTAAAATGTTGATATTTTGCTTACTATAAGGACTAGGATCATCAAATCTTGTCAGTTGATGCATCTAAGGACCTAATATCATACAGACTCAAAAGTAGGTCACGGTGACCTACTTTTAAGATTTTGCGGCCATTCTTTTTCAAAATAATTTAGAGGCATATTTTTAACAATTTAAGGCCTATGATCATCAAACTTTGTTAGTTGATGTATCTTGGGTCCTCGGAGTACGTAAAGTAAAAAGTAGGTCACATTGACCTACTTTTTGAATTTTATGGCTAATCTTTTACCAAACAATTAAGGTCATCAATTCGAATACTCAGAGGTTTAGAATCATTAAATCTTGTAAGATGATTCATCTTGGTGCCAAAATACATTTTTATTAAAAAGTAGGTCACAGTGACCTACTTTTTGAACTTTGCAGTCATTTGATTTCGAAGCATTTTAGAGGCATAATTTGGACATTTTTAGGCCTATTAATCATAAAACTTTGTACATTGATGCATCTTGGGTCCTAAAAAAACATCAACTGAGTCACCATGACCTACTTTTGAAATTTTATGCCTATATGTAATATTTTCAGGTACTATTTGGGTAAGAATCATCAAAATTTGTCAGTTGATGCACCTTGGGTCCTTGGAGCACAAGAACTGAAAAGTAGGTCACCTTGACCTACATTTGTAATTTTACATTTATAGTTAAATATTTTTGGGTACTATTTGGCTTAGAATCATCAAACTTTGTGAGTTGATGCATCTTGGGTCCTTGGAGTAAGTTGACTGAAAAGTAGATCACCATTACCTCATTTTGAAATTTCATGGCTTTATTCAAATATTTCAGGCACTAATTGGCTTAGAATCATCAAACTTTGTCAGTTGATGCATCTTGGGTCTTCCGAATAACTGGACTGAAAAGTAGGTCACCGTGACCTACTTTTCAATTTATATGGCTATAATTAAATATTTCGGGTACTAATTGGCTTAGAATCATCAAACTTTGTCAGTTGATGCATCTTGGGTCCTCAGAATAAGTGGACTGAAAAGTAGGTCACCGTGACCTTTTTTTCAATTTATATGGCTATAATTAAATATTTCTGGTACTAATTGGCTTAGAATCATCAAACTTTGTCAGTTGATGCATCTTGGTTCCTCAGAGTACAAGAACTGAGAAGTAGGTCACCTTGACCTACTTTTGAAATTTTACAGCTATATTTAAATATTTTTGGGTACTATTTGGCTTAGAATCATCAAACTTTGTGAGTTGATGCATCTTGGGTCCTCAGAGTAAGTTGACTGAAAAGTAGTTCACCAGTACCTCATTTTGAAATTTCATGGCTTTATTCAAATATTTCAGGCACTAATTGGCTTAGAATCATCAAACTTTGTCAGTTGATGCATCTTGGGTCCTCGGAATAAGTGGACTGAAAAGTAGGTCACCGTGACCTACTTTTCAATTTATATGGCTATAATTAAATATTTCGGGTACTTATTGGCTTAGAATCATCAAACTTTGTCAGTTGATGCATCTTGGTTCCTCGGACTACAAGAACTAAAAAGTAGGTCACCTTGACCTACTTTTGAAATTTTACAGCTATATTTAAATATTTTTGGGTACTATTTGGCTTAGAATCATCAAACTTTGTCAGTTGATGCATTTTGGGTCCTCGGAGTAAGTTGACTGAAAAGTAGTTCACTGTGACCTCATTTTGAAATTTCATGGCTTTATTCAAATATTTCAGGCACTAATTGGCTAAGAATCATCAAACTTTGTCCGTTGATGCATCTTTAGTTCTTGAGTATGTTGACTTGCATGTAGGTCACTCTGACCTACTTTTGGAATTTTATGGCTATATTTAAATATTTTCAGTACTAATTTGCTTAAAGTCATCAAACTTTGTTGGTTGATGCATCTTGGGTGCGTGGAGTAAGTCGACTGAAAAGTAGGTCACTGTGACCTGATCAAATATCTTTCAGGTACTATTAAATTGGCTTAGAATCATAAAATTTTGTCAGATGATGCATCTTGGGTCCTCAAAGTATGTCAACTGAAAAGTAGGTCACTGTGTCCTACTTTTTTAAAAATTTTATGGTTATAATTAAATATTTTGGGTACTTATTGACTTAGAATCATCAAACTTAGTTGATGCATCTTGGGTCCTCAGAGAATAACAAATGATAAGTAGGTGACCATGACCTACTCTCAGGTACTAATTGGCTTAGAATCATCTTGGCTTCTCAGAGTGTTTTATCTAAAATATAGGTCATGATGGCCTACTTTTTTAATTTCAAGGCTTTATTTAAATATACAGGACACTTAGAGGCTTCAAATAGAAGTGATACTGGTTGTACAATTTATCAGATGAGCGATTCAAGGCCCTTCAGCCTCGCGTTTGAATCATGCCCCCCTTCCCCTTAGGAGAAGCTTGACACAACTTAAAAAATTCTGAACTCCTAGCCAAAGTGCTCAGGTGAGTGAAGTGACTCATGGGCCTCTTGTATTTATTGATGTGAGTATATAGCCCATGGGTCTCTTGTTTAGCAAGATGACCATATTTTTTAAGAAGTTACTTTTTACTTAGCTTTGTAAGGGTAAAGTCATATTAGAACAGCTTTTAGCTCACCTGAGCTAATAGGTCAAGTGAGCTTTTCTTATCACATTTTGTCTGTCGTCCGTCTGTCCATCTGTCCGCCTATCTGTCTGTCCATCTGTCTGTGAACTTTTCACATTTTTGACTTCTCAAGAACCACTGGGCCAATTTCAACCAAACTTGCCATAAAGCATCCTTGAATGAAGGGGATTCAAAGTTGCTCAAATAAAGTACCATGTCCTCTTTGAAGGAGAGATAATTAAGAAATAGTGTTAAGAAATTTTGTGGTATCTTTTAAAAATCTTCTCAAGAACCACTCGACCAAAAAAGTTGAAACATATATGAAATTTCTTTACATAGTGTAAATTCAAATTTGTTCAAATCATGACCCCTGGGGTTAGGGTGGGGCCACAATGGGGGATCAAAGTTTTACACAGGAATATATAGGAAAAATTTTTCAAAAATCTTCTTCTCAAGAACAGTAAAGCCACGTTTAATCATATTGATATGGAAGCATCCTCAGGTAGTGTAGATTAAAGTTTGTTCAAGTCAAAACCCTCAGTGGTAGGGTGGGGCCACACTGGGGGATTAAAGTTTTACATAGGAATATATAGGAAAAAAACTTCAAAAATCTTCTTCTCAAGAACAGCAAGGCCATATTTAGTCATATTGATATGGAAGCATCCTCAGGTAGTGTAGATTCAAGTTTGTTCAAATCAAGACCCTCGGGGATAAGGTAGGGCCACAATGGGGGATCAAAGTTTTACATAGGAATATATTGGAAAAAATCTTGAAAAAATTTCTTCTCAAGAGCAGCAAATCTACGTTTAGTCATATTGATATGGAAGCATCCTCAGGTAGTGTAGATTCAATTTTGTTCAAATCATGCCCCTGTGGGGGTAGGGTGGGGCCACAATGGGGGATCAAAGTTTCACAGAGGAATATATAGGGAAAAATCTTCAAAAATCTTTTTCCTAAGAACAGGAAAGCCTTTATTAGTCATATTAATATGGAAACATCCTCAGGTAGTGTAGATTCAAGTTTGTTCAAATCATGACTCCTTGGGGGTAGGATGAGGCCAAAATGGGCAATCAAATATTTACATAGGAATACATTGGAAAAATCTTTAAAAATCTTCAAGAACAGCAAAGCCTTGATTGGTCATATTTATATGGAAGCATCTTAAGATAGTGTAGAATCAGGCTTGTTCAAAGCATGACCCCCAGGGGGTAGGGCGGGGCCACAATTGGGGATCAAAGTTTTACATGGGAATACATGAGGAAAATCTTTAATAATCTTCTCAAGAACAGCAAAGCCTTGATTGGTCTTATTTATATGGAAGCATCCTCAGGTAGTTTAGAAGTATGCTTGTTTAAATTATGACCCTCAGGGTTTGTGAGGGGCTACAATTTACAATCAAAGTATTACATAAAAATACATAGGAAAATTATTTAAAAATCTTCTCAAGAACAGCAAAGCCATGATTGGTCATATTTTATAGAAGCATCGTAAGATAGTGTAGATTCAATGTTTTTCAAATCATGCCCCTGTGGGTAGGCCACAGCAGGGGATCAACATTAAAGAAAGGAATATATAAAAAAAATTCTTCTCAAGAACAGCAAAGCCATGATTAGTCATAATTATTCAGAAGCATCCTCAGGTGGTGTAGATTCAAATTCAAATCATATCCCTGGGGGTAGGGCAAGGCCTCAGTAGAAGATCAAATGTCTGAACCACTTTTATAATTTAACTTTTCAATACTGAACTGATTTCTGCTTTTTCCTAGCCAAAGTGCTCAGGTGAGCAATGTGGCCCATAGGCCTCTTGTTAGTTGTCCTTATGCTGATTGAAATAAGTTATGTTCTACATTTGTACATGGAGAAAGTTCCCTTTTTTTTTTAGATGCCAAAGAGAAAAAACAACTCTGGCCGAGCAAAACGTCTTAAAGACAAACTAAGAAAGAGGGAAAAGAGGCAGGAAAAGTCCATTCCCTCATCAGATGCCCTACCTGATGATAAACCACCAGAGTCTACTGTCCCTCGTGGGGCAGTATATGGAGCTGTCTCAGCTCCACCCAGTAACTTTCTGGGGCAAGGCTCTATAGGGTTGCCGCCTGTTGAGGGAAAACCCTTGGCCAGGATGCAGGCCTCTCCTTGTGAGAAAATGCTTCCAACTGCCCTGAGTAACGCATCTTCTCAGGGAAGTCGTCTGTGTGCCCGAAACGGAGGCATGGCACCGTCCCCTGACTCCCCACCGTGGGTTTGTACCTCACCGAGGGTACCTGAGCCGGACACTGTGCACGTGTCTGGCTCAGCAGGTCAGGCGCAGCTGGATATGTCATTCTCTCAGGGGGAGGAGTCCAGCAGGATATTGATTGATGCAAACTGGAATACTAGAACAGAGTCTCAAACAGTTACTGAAAGGAATTTATATGATGAAAATGAGAATATAGATAATATAGACAATGTATGTGAGAAAAATAAATCAGATTGCAGATTTGAAAGACCATATACTGGTGGACTGGATGGTGTTGAATATGCATGTTCTATTGATGATGAACCAGTAACAATGTCTCAGGTAACTGTTCAAGGTTCTTTTCATCAGGGTGACTTGATGTTTGGTGAAAATGCAGGAACACAGTGTGTTGCAAACTGCTTAGCAGCATTAGCATACCACAAAATTAAGAATGCCAAGCAATGGAAAACTTCAGATATGAATAAAGTGTTAGCAACAGGTGATGAGCTTTATACATTCTTGCAGCGTAGTTCAACCACTGATAGTAGATACCTTTTAGTTGATGAATTGCCCCAGTTTTTTGAGTGTTTTAACACAATGTTTGAGTTCAAAGCACATGAATCTTTATGTAGCCTTATAAATTTGTCTGAAATAGAGCCAAACTATGATGAATTTAATGCATATTTAATTTTAGATGCATTGGAGATTGCTCTTGGAGAAACAAGTGGGTGTTTTATTTGTTTCTGTGGAAATACATTTTTGGTTGGAAAAACAGCAGACGGTTACTTTACATTTGATTCGCATTCAAGATCAACATCAGGATATATGACTTTTAGTGGAAAGAGTACAAGGATACTGTATCAATCAGTTTATGATATTTACAATCATGTGTTGTCATTAGCGTTGTCATTGGGACTTAGTGGAATAACTGAATGTGAAGTAACTGGTGTGGATTGTTCAGTTAGGGAGTTAACATCTACTGATGAACATGGTCTTCAAATTGAGCAAACAGAAGTTTCACATGAGCTTAGAGAGTCTAATTGGGCTTTTCAAGAAAATGCAAAAACTTTTAATGCAGTTACTCAGACAGTTGCAGATGATGATGTTGAATTTGTTGGCAGTGAAAGTCACAGTATTGATTTTTTGCCATTATCTTGCTGTATGAAAGTAAAGCTTTGTGAAATTATGGGAATACCACATTCTAACAAAATTGATAATGATGAACATGTTTGTCATGTTGAAGAAATAGGTGCACCTACTGAGTGTGTTGAAATTCAAAGGGATGGAAATTGTTTCTTCAGGGCCATTTCATTTTGTTTGACTGGAGTTGAGGATTATCACTACCAAATACGATCAGTGGTATGTCAACATCTACTGCACAATACAAAATTGTTTGAAACTTTTGTAAGACCTGCAGAAAGTTCTGTGAAAAATCACTTGTCTTTTACAGATATGTCAAAAGATGGTTCATGGGCAACTGAAACAGAAATTCTTGCACTCTGTCATTTCTTGAGTACTGATGTACATACATATACAGAGAATCATTGGATTACATATTCAAGACGATTGATAGAACCAACAACAAATGTTCAATCAATAGGGTCAATTTATTTAGATCACGAAAATCAGAATCATTATAATGTAGTGGTAACAGTTGCTGGAAAAGAAACAGATATTTCCATGAAAAAGCCTTCTGAATTTGTTGGGAATAAAGAGTACAGAAAAAAACACAGAAATCGAAACCGCATGAGGGAAGTACGTATTATTTCATCCACGAAAAAATTAAGTAGAAGTTATGAAATGAAACTAAGGAATAGGGATTACATGGAAAGGAAATCAAGAGCAGCGAAACTGAAGTACAAGACAGACCTTAGGTTTAAATTAAAGGCATTAGCAAATGGAAGAAAGAGGTACAGGAAGAACGAAGTTTATCAAGCGAAGGTAAAAGAAAGGAGTTTGGGAAAATACACTTTTGACAAAGAACACAAGTTTAAAGTCATGGAATACAGCAAAAACTTTAGTAAAAGGAAATACATAGCAGATGATCTGTATAGACAATACAAGAAGAAAACAAGCAATGAAAAATATAGTTCAGATGTAGTACATAGAGAAGGTGTTAAACAAAGAAGTACAGAGAAGTACAAGAATGATGATATACACAGAATGGATGTTAAACAAAGGAGTACAGAGAAGTACAAGAACGATGAAGTACATAGAATGAATGTTAAAGCAAGAAGTTCAGACAAGTACAAAAATAATGAAGAACATAAAGATAAGGTAAAGATTGCTAGTAAAAGAAAGTATCATTTAAGTGCAAATGAGAAAAGGAAGAAGAAAGAGAATGTTCTTAATCAGAGACGTGCTCTGAAAGTGAAGCTGGAAGACGAAGATGAAGTTGTTAAATTGTTTAAAGAAAGTGTAAGAAGTGGCCCAGAGTACACATGTTGCTGTTGTCATCGCTTGTTATTTGAACACCAAGTCCAAGGATGTAGACTTGAAATGTACAAAGAAATGAAGAAGGTGAATGATATTGCACAGACCTGCATACAAAAAAAATATGTTCATGATTGTACATTGTCCTGCCCATTGCATTGCCCACAATCATCAATGTGGATATGTTTTACTTGTCACAGAAAAATACTGAGTGGTAATACTCCAGCAGAGGCAGTTGCAAATCAAATGTCACTAGAAGAAATTCCAAGTGAATTAAAGAATTTAAACAGTTTGGAGCAGCATCTCATTGCCTTACATATTCCGTTTATGAAAGTGATGGCTCTTCCCCAAGGTGGTCAAAGGAATGTACATGGACCTGTTGTTTGTGTGCCATCTAATATGAAAAAGGCAACAAGTTTACCCAGAAATGAAAATGACAATTTATTGTTAAGAGTTAAACTGAAACGAAAGCTAGCTTACAAGGGTTATTTTGAATACCAGTTTGTTAATCCAAATCATATAAATATGGCTCTTGATTTTTTAAAGAGAGAGAACAAATGGTATAAGGATGTTGGGATTAATACCAAATGGGAAGAAAATAGTGACCAAAATGATTTGTTATCAAATGAGTCCACTGAATTTGTAGACGAGGAAGTGAAAGAAGAAGACAGAGATGAGAATCAAGAAGTTGTTACTGACACATGTCTACAATCTGTGGATATTGCACAAGAAGTTCTTGATCATTACTTTGACGATGTTTACAATATAGCACCTGGCGAAGGGAAAAATCCAATCCGAATGTTGCAAGAAGAGGGAAACGAGGCAAAGACATTTCCTCATTTATTTCCAAGTGGCAACTTTTCTTGGAATGAACATCGACACGTGAAAATTACCCTATCAAGGTATTTTAACAATAGACTAATGAATTCTGATAACAGATTTGCTAAAGACACAAATTACATTTTCTTCTCACAGTACTTGTCAGAATTGAACCAAGTTATTGAGAAAACACAGATTTCAATACGAAAGTCTTTATCAAAGCTTGATGGTGGAAAAGCAGTCACATCTGATATGTTGCAAAATCCAGATATACTCTCCAAACTGCTGAAGAATGATGAGGCTTTACGCTTTATGCAACCCATTCGAGGAACACCTGCATATTGGTCGGCTACTCAGAAAGATCTGTTTGCTATGCTTCGGCAGCTGGGTATTCCAACATGGTTTTGTTCTTTTTCTGCGGCAGAGTTCAGATGGAATGAAATTATTGGATCAATATTGCATCATGATAATGATTCTAGAACGACTTCTGATTTAGACTGGTCAGAAAAGAGTGAAATTTTGAGAAGTAATCCAGTTACTGTGGCCAGAATGTTTGAACATAGATTCCATATGTTTCAAAGACATGTTATATTGTCACCATCAAAACCAATAGGGAATGTTATTGATTATTTTGTGAGAGTAGAATTCCAGCAAAGGGGCTCTCCACACATGCACTGCTTGTACTGGGTTGAAAATGCACCAAAATTTGACCAGGATGACGAGGAAACTGTATGTAATTTCATTGATAGATACATCACGTGTGCTTTACCTTCTGAAAATGATGACTCGGAACTCCGGAGAATCGTTTTAGGTGTTCAGCAACATAGCAAGAATCATTCAAAATCATGTAGGAAAAAGGGAACAGATTGTAGATTCCATTTTCCAAGACCACCATCAACAAGAACATTTATTACAAGGCAATGTGAAGAGGAGGTTGAGGACTTGGAGACTGAGGGAAAGTTCTGTAAATCTCAAGCAAAAGATATCTTGTTGCATGTTTGGAATGAAGTACTTGATGATGAGAATGAATGCAAAACTACTGAGGAAATATTCATGAATATGGAATTATCACAAGATGTATATGAAATAGCACATAAACTATTATCGGCAAAAACAAGCACTATCTTGAGACGAAATCCAGATGAAATGTGGACAAATCAATACAACACGTGCCTTCTGAAATGCTGGGATGCTAATATGGACATACAGTACATCCTTGACCCATTTAGCTGTATTGTGTACATTATTTCGTACATTTCAAAATCAGAACGGGAAATGGGAATGTTGTTGAAACAAACTCAAATAGAATCTGCTGAGGGAAATTTAAACGCTCGTCAAACGATGCAAAAAATTGGATCAGCTTATCTCAATCATAGAGAGGTCAGTGCACAAGAAGCAGTATACAGAGTCTGCAATCTAAAAATGAAAGAAAGTTCGAGAAAGGTGGTTTTTGTTCCTGTTGGGGAAAATCCAACCCGGTTAAGTAAACCTCTTGCACAAATGAAAAGAACATCAAAGGATGAAAATGACGTTGACGTTGAAGATGATGACGACAGCGTTTGGATGACAAATGTAGTGGAGAGATATGAAAGTCGACCTGATGTACATCCTTTTCCTGAGATGTGCCTTGCAGATTTTTGCTCCGAATATCGTATTCTGGCAAAATCTCAGATTCCCAAGGGAGAAAAACAAACTGTTTATGAATTGAAGAATGGAAATGGTTACATTCAGAAAAGAACAAGAGGAAAGCCAGCTGTAATAAGATATCCAAGGTTCAACCCCGAAAATGCACCAGAAAAGTATTATCAATCAGTACTACAACTTTTTCTTCCTTATGTGACCCAAGATCAACTGAAACCACCTGGATTCGACTTATACCAGACATTTTATGAAAACGGGTTTGTCAAAATGAAAACTGAAAACAAACTACAATCGGTTAGAAATGTGGTGGAAAATAATCGTCGTAACTTTTCAAAGAACGAGGATGCCTTTGAAAATGCACAAGAAACTTTAGAATTTTATGGTGAACCCGAAGATGCTTGGGCTAACCTTTGTCCAGAAACTGAAAAGAATCGGGAAGAATGTCTTAACAAAAAGAGGAGAGTAGAGCAATCAGAAAATAAAGAACCAGAGACTACGCATGAAATTGAACTTGACGGTTCTTCTGACATGATCTATCATATAAGGGAAAATTCTAACTCAAGACAAGAAATTCTTCCTTTATTAAGAAATTTAAATAAAAAACAGAAGCAGATTTTCTATTTAGTTCGTGATTGGTGTTTAAAGAAAGTGGCTGGGAAGAAAATAGAACCATTGCACATCTTTGTAACCGGAGGTGCAGGGACAGGTAAAAGTCACCTGATCAAGACTATACAGTATGAAGCTTCTCGAGTTTTTGAAAAAACACTTCTGTCTCCTTCAGATTTATCAGTTCTTCTCACAGCTTTTACTGGAACAGCAGCTTTCAATATTGGGGGAAACACAATCCACCATGTCTTTTCTTTGACTAAAGCACTACCCATTCCGTATGAACCTCTGAAGGAACAGAGTTTGAGTGCAATGAGAGTAAAGTTAGCATCTCTGCAGATTTTAGTCATTGATGAAGTTTCAATGGTTTTCAAACGACTTTTATACTACATTCACGAACGCCTGGTGCAAATCAAGAAATGTAAGGAACCATTTGGTGGTATTTCAATTATAGCTGTTGGAGATTTCTTTCAATTACCTCCTGTGAAACAACGAAAAGCGGAAATATTGTACAAAGAAAATGGAGAATATCCTGTTGACTACTGGTTAGACTTTTTCAAAATCATTGAGTTGGACGAAATAATGAGACAACGAGATGATGCTGCATTTGCTTCAGTCTTGAATTCACTACGGATTCGAACGATTGAAGAACCACTATCAGAACAGGCGAAAACAATGTTAAAAGAATGCATTAGAGATGGACCAGATGAAGTGCTGCATGTGTATCCTACAAACGAGGAAGCAAATGAATATAATCTGAAGATGTTGCAAACAAATTGTGGAGAATTGATAGAGATATCTGCTGAAGATTATCAAAAAGACAAAACTACGGGAAAGCTGACTTTACGAGAGAAACCTTTTGTAAGGACAAGAACAGACGGCCTCTCAACTTCATTGCTGTTTTCTGTGAATGCTAGAGTGATGTTGACAGGAAATATCAATGTGGAAGATGGACTTGTTAATGGTGCAATGGGACATATTTCAGATTTTTATTTTGGTAAAACTCTGCAAAGAAATAAGATAGAAGGAATTAAAGTAGTTTTTGATTGTGAAGATATTGGGAGACTGCAAGGAAAAAGGACAACGCATGGGAACGAAGTTCAGATTCAAAGAATACAAGAAGATATCAGAGAGAAATATACAAAAAATTTTGTTCGACATCAGTTCCCTTTGAAACTCGCATGGGCATGCACAGCACATAAAGTTCAAGGAATGACAACAAACAGTGTTGTTGTTAATTTAGATCGCACTTTTGCTCCTGGACAGGCATATGTTGCTATCAGCCGTGTCACCTCACAAAATGGTTTATTCATAGAAACAAGAGATGAAAATGCATTAGAGAAAAAAATTTATGCTAACCCAGACGTAAAATCAGCACTAAGTAAGATGGATAAATTAATCCCTGAGCAGGATTATCTGAGCTTCACAGCAGAAACTGGAAAATTCAAAACAATTGTCTTACTTAATGTGCAAAGTTTAAGAGGACATTTTCTAGACCTTAAAAGTGATACCAGATTTCTTAATGCAAACTTTATATGTGTAACAGAAACATGGTTGATGAACAATGAAACTACTAAAGACTTAGAAGTTGCCGACTTTGAATTGAACCATATTACAAGGAAGCAGTCTTACGATGAAAGTATGGAAAGATTTGCTAAACTTCGCACAGCAAAAGGGGGAGGTGTCGGTATTTACAAGAAGAGAAAGGAAAAGGCTTTAGTTCATGGTTTACTTCAAAATAATATTGAGGGAATGGCTGTAGAACTTTACGAGGATAACACTGTAATCATTCTTGTATACCGACCAAGTGCTCTAAGTGTCCGATTTTTCCTAGAAAGCCTTCAGAAAGTTGTAGATTTCTTTAAAGTGCAGCGTTCCCAATGCCTTATACTTGGAGATTTTAATGAAGACGCGCAATTGAAAGGACCAATTCAAAGAATGTTAGAGACTAACGGATTCAAACAAAAAGTAAGTCTTCCAACAACAGAGGGTGATACAATTCTGGATCATGTATATATCACAGAACCGATGGAAGCAAGTGTAGAAATCATGCCAGTCTATTACAGCTATCATGACGCTGTGATGGTACATTTAAGCACAGAATAGATAAATCTTGTGTATTTTGCAACTCATGATCATTTAGGTAGACATTCATGATTACTCTGTTTTGTATAAAATAGATGTGCTTTATAAAATCTTCGATGTATAATTGTTGGCTAAAATAATAACTTAAATTTTTTTATAGCATTTTTATATACATGTAGTATAAATCAGATGCAACAATGCTGTTGCGTTTACAAAGAGAAGGAAATGGAGATCAGCAAGAATTTCAGTGACGTCAAATGCTGCTGTTTTGAGTTATAAACTACAGAACAAGGTTATAAAAAAAACAAAAAAAAAAACTTTCATTTTTCAAAAATGCTACTCACTAGACAGATTGATAAACTTGTAATGTTTAAGATAAGATTTAAGGTATACCAACCTCTTGTTGTACCTAGATGATGTTTAAGATGAAAATTTGAGGGCAAAAGTTCATTTTGAATGAGAAATTTGAAAGCAAAATCTCATTAAAAGCAGAAAAATCGAGAATTTTTTGCTCCTTTGCAAGAAATTATATATAATATCAAAATTCGGCTTAAACTCACTAGTGGCCTTTATGAAATCATATAAATCTGAGGAGATAATAATGACTTGAAGTTTGCTGTCAAATTCCAGTCTAGGAATATTTTTTTAACTTTCTGTAAGACTAGAAATTAAAAAAATTAATTTTTCATGTACATTTCATATATAGGTTTGCATGAAATTTTCAGGGGACAGTTCAAACGGGCAAAGTATATAACAGTACTAACCAAGTTCTTGGTATAATATCTTTTAGATAAATTTAGATATAAAAATTACCAGTAATAGCACTTAAGTTCAAACAGATGTTCCAATGACATAAAGAGATAGAGTAAATTGGTCCGAGTAACTTGGTACTATGGTAAAACAGATTTCTGGTTTTTCATTAAAAGTTATTCTCAGTAAAAGTTTCATAAAAACTAAAATTATATTCTCAGAATCGGTGTCATTTTAAAGATACTGATGTATCAAATTTTAAAGAGTAATTTTTGTTGGGTCAGTCACTCAATTAAAAAGAGAGAGAATGCAAAGCTTGCGCATGTGCAAGGTTCATGCATAAAATGGCCCCGTAGATACACCAATTTATTGAGTAACCATCTATATGTCCCATTTCAACCATTAATATAAAGTAGAGACTTTAATTGTACTTTTATTTCCTTTGTAAAAGTTTTCTCTGAGATTCCAGGTATTGGAAAACAGTGTTTGTAAAGTTGTTGTGTTCTTGAATTTTAAAGAAAACATGTTTATCTGAGTACTTTCAACGAAGAAACAAAATATGGGCGCACCCTTGTTATCTTCAGTAACAGCTCTATCATTATTTTTAAAATGCACATTTTTGATCAGAGGTTGTGCTCTGTACGAAATATTGAAAGATACTGTTATGAACCCATTGTGACAGTAATAGTTGTTTATTAACTTATTTATTGTTGATATTGTTAAATATATAATGTTGACAGGAATAATAATAGTTAATAATTAATTATTCCTGATATATGAAGAAGTTACAACTGTCATGTGTGGATGTTTACTTTTGTGCGGTACTGTACTACGGTGCATGTAAACAGGGATCGAATAATTCTTGTATCCAGCAAGAAATACAACTCCAAGATGATTCAACAATTAGTTAGAGGTCCAGAGACAACTATTTATCAACTCTGTTTCAGCAACTGATGTTATATAGAATTACTAAATGTAATTACCCAGCCGACAGCCAGCTATAATTAAGTCAACACGTGCTCAGCACATCGTGATCTCGGAGAGATGCTACAGCTTTAAATACCATTTATTATGATTTATAGACTTAATAAACAGAATCTACATGATTTTATTACTCACGTCTGAATGTCAAGACATCGTTAAATACTTTGTATAAGCTGTATCGGTCGTCATCTCTAGGGAGAATTCAGCAATGTAAGTGATAAACAGTATATAAGACCGATCCCGACCTGAAATCATCACTTCATAAACCAGCAGCAGCTTTTATAACCAGACCATCCGACTCAGAAGGTGAATATTTTACACCCATGGCCGTAGGAACCGGGGGGGGGGGGCACGGGACTGTATACTTGCGCCCCCTCAATATATAATAACGTCTGATGACCCTTTTTTTTTTTGCTTGTCAAGAAAATTTTTGGTAGTTGATAGTGCCCCCCCCCAACTGAAAATCTGAAAATGTATGGTTGTGCCCCCCCCCCCCTCCAATTGAAATTGCTTCCTACGGGCCTGACACTTTCTCCATTAGTTTAGTAAATTAGAACATAGTTTCCATTCATGATATTGTAATGTTTAAGTATGAATTTAATCACCACCTTCTGCATCATCATCATCCCTACCATGGCCGTAGGAACCGGGGGGGGGGGGGGGGGCAATAATTTTGCCGATATATAGAAGACTATAGAAAACATAGCTAATATATGCTTATGCCACCTCAATAATACGTCTGATGATCTTTTTTTTCTTTTCTTTTTTTGCTTGTCAAGTAATTTTGGTACTTGATAGTGCCCCCCAACTAAAATGTATAGTTGTGCCCCCTCAAAGTGAAATTGCTTCCTATGGCCCTGTCTACACCTTCCTTAGAAGGTGCAACTGAAAGAATTCAACACCTTTCATCACCTTCTGCTAGAATTATTACTTAGATTATATTGTACATATTTCTACACTAATATATCTACACTATATGTACCTTGGTTAGGTACCATAGTTGTGTACACCTTCAGTTGATAGATCACCTTCTCTGTACCAAGTGTTCCTTGTAGTTATCAGCAGAAATTATCACCTTCTCAGAACTTCTACACCTTCTTAAGAACAGCCAGGCAGCATCCCGAGAAAATATCAACACCTAGAGACCTGAACTACATTAGAGAGCGCGTTTGACTCTGTGCCTTTTAACTTAATAAATTCATAATTTTTAATCATATTTGTCATTACTTGATTTTTAACAGGTACAAAGGGCTCTAAAACTTTGAAACGTCTGCAACCTTTACTCATAAAATAGTGGGTCATTATAATACCACTGGTTTCAACAGGTATTGCGTTTCAGTATTATTCAAAGATCGGCCGTTATTTTAGAAATTTTCAGGATATGGGGAAAAAAACGTACAAGGGCTAGCCAGAAAATTAAGTGATTTTTGACAGAGGGTGTAAATTATATTTAATGCTTTGTCAACTAAAACTTAGCAGTTTCAATTTTTCAAAATTTTACATGGCCAAAAAGGCCTTAAGTGAACCTTGCTCTTTGTATTATCATATCAGAGGATTATGTTATTACGTCTTAGGTCGTTATTTTCAAACTGCAGTGAAGGAATTTTAGAAAATAATCGGAGAACAACACAAATATATTTTTTCCTAAAAGCAGTACCGGTAAACCATTTTCAGCTTGAAAAGAAAAAAATACTCGACCAAAATTGCATGGAATCCCTTTTCAAATTATTGTACGGAACAACAATTTGAATATATTTTTAAAATTCTGAGATAAACCTCTACTGTGATAGAAAAAAGAAAAGATTAAAATAGCCATAGAAAAGGTAGAACGCTATGGGCCATTACGATTTCTTTTCATTATAAGCATACCTTTAAGATACCAATTTAAAAATAAAAACATAAATTCAATCTGGTAAAAGTATTTTAAAAAATACACATTAGGGATTGAACCCGGGTCGTCTTCGTGACAATCCAACAATTCCTTAACATTTCATTGATCTTATGGTAGTTTCGTTCAACCAGACGCTCGGCCGTCTCCGTAAACTCCGACTGCTCGTCGGCGTTTACGGAGACAGCCGCCATTTTGGACCACTGCTTCAAATTTAGAAATGCAAATATCTAGAGTTTGGATGTATCAGGTTTCTAACAAATTATATATTAAGCATTTTCAGAAGAACCTCTATTAACTCTACAAACATCAAAAAAAAAAAAAATATTGAAAAACAAAAAAGTTGAAAAATTTGACTTTTTAAATTCACTTCCTGTAGCGACCGGAAGTACTGACGACGCACGAAAAGGCAATTTTGCAAATCTAGAAGTCGTGTCCTATCATCTTTAACAAGTCTCCAGTTCATATCTTTTGCCGTTCCTTAGATCCTTCGAGGACAAAATTTCATTTTAAAATCAGGAAATTGTCCATAACTTGGCACTGGAACCGAATTAACCAAAAAACGGAATTTTATATAAAATTCATATAAAGACCTTTTATCCCTGAAAATTTCAAAGAAATTCATTGAATAGTTTTCGAGAAATCGCGTGCACAAAATTTTGTCTAAAAAAAAAAGAATAATAATAATAAGAAACAATAGAATCACTATAAGGTCTTCCGTGGAGACGGAAGACCTTAATAATAAGAAGAAGAAACAGAGTAAAAACAATATGTTCCCAAACTTCGTTTGGGGAACATAATAATAATAATAATAATAATAACTAGTATTAATTGTAACGGGGACCGTTACAGATGTTCCCCAAACGCTCCCCAACTTCCTTTTGGTGTCTTATTCCCTGTAAGCTTCATTAAATAAGGCAATCAAGTATATTGGGGGTTTTTTACGCATTACACTCACGCGCACGGGCATGCATGTACAAAATGACCATGTCAACTTGTCTACACTTTTAATACATCTTTATATTCAAATTTCATTGAAAGATAAAAAAAAATCGGCTATATTAAGTATATCTATCATTTTACGCATTGCACGTGCGCGCACGTGCATGCATGTCCATGATGATCATGTCATCTTGTCAACACTATTAATATATCTACATATTTTGGGTATCAAATCATTTCATCAAAAAGTATAAAAGTTACAGCTATATCAAGTATATTGGTCATTTTAGCATTGCATGCGCGCGCACGTGCATGCATATGCATGTTGACAATGTCGTCTTGTCTTCATTTATAATATGTCTATATATTCCGAGTATCAAAGCATTACATCAAAAAATGTAAAAGTTCTGGCTATATCAAGTATATTGGTCATTTTACTCATTGCACGCGCACGCACGTGCATGCAAATGCATGCATGTGCGCACTGATCATGTCATCTTGTCTATACTTCTAATATATATTTATATTCTGAGTTTCAAAGCAATTCATCAAAAAATGTACAAGTAAAGTCTATATCAATTGTATTGGTTATTTCAATCAATACGCATGCGCACACGTGCATGCATGTGCATTCTGACCATGTCATCTTGTCTACACTATTAATATATCCTGATATCCTGAGTATCAAAGCATTTCATCAAAAGATATGAAAGTTATGGCTATATCAAGTATATTTGTCATTTTACTCATTGCACGCGCACGCACGTGCACGCACATGCATGCATGTGTGCGCTGATCAAGTCTTCTTGTCTACACTTCTAATATATATTTATATTCTGAGTTTCAAAGCAATTCATCAAAAAAAGTACAAGTAAAGTCTATATCAATTGTATTGGTTATTTCAATCAATGCGCATGCGCGCACGTGCATGCATGTACATTCTGACCATGTCATCTTGTCAACACTATTAATATATCCTTATATTCTGAGTATCAAAGTATTTCATCAAAAGATATAAAAGTTATGGCTATATCAAGTATAATGGTCATTTTACTCATTGCACGCGCACGCACGTGCATGCACGTGCGCGCAAAATGACCTTCGTTCCGCAAATCTACATAACATTCCTACTAACCCTAAAAAGGTTTCAACTCAATCGGATGTATAGTTTCGGAGATCACTCACGGACAAAAAAGTACCCAGGAAGAAAAATAATAATAACTAGAAACTTGTTGCCATGGCAACAAAAAAGTCTTCCGTTCTTCTAAATCTGTAAGAATTTGCTTTTTTCTGTGTCAAAAACATACATATCATATTAACTGTGAAAGAAAAAATAACTGGAAAAAAGTCCTTTCAGTACTTATGGTACTTTGATTTTCATGATCAATCTTGTATAATACATTTGGCACCTATGAGAGATATACGTATATCATAGAGCAAGGATGATTAGCAATTTAAAAAAATTGTTTGCAATCATTTCTAAGACAAACAAACAGACGAACGAACACCGTACTATCATAAACTTCACTGTGTATATGTTCTGGCATAATTGTGATGGTGTTATAAAAAAATATAATGAATTAAGTTAGTATCACAATAAACGTAAAGTTACTGAGTTTTGTAAAGCTATCAAGATTTGACAGCATACCTATTAGAAAGAAAGATTATTCAATAACAGTAATTATTCAGCAATCGATTAATTGATTGATTTATTATATGTTGTTTACGTCCCTCTCGAGAATTTTTCACTCACATGGAGACGCCACCACTCGCCGGAGGAGACTGCAAAATTTTTTTTATACTTTGGCAATTATCACCATTGAGCAGTGAATAATCTTTTTTGTGCCAGCACCTTCTGCGACACGGGACCTCGATCTATACGATCTCATCCCAAGGACCGGTCTCCACGTCTCACAATCGAAGTTCATAATACCGAGATCTTTTATTTTATTGTATTTTTTCACAAGTTTGTTGCATCAGATGTGCTTAAAGATCATACTTCAAGATCATTTCGAACTCAGGCTACTTTTTTGCAGTGCATACAGCGTCAGGTTATTTTGATTGACAGGTCAACACACGTGCACTTCGTGTAATACTTTTTAAGCAGAAAAATATACAGGATGTGACCATGACTGACTATGAAATCAGAAAACATTTAATAGAGAATGGGTGTCACTGATATAGAACTAATTTTTTGTCTATGTAAATGGATAGGAGGATCGGGATTAAGAGGGAATCTCTCTCTCTCTCTTCCTCTCTCTCTCTCTCAGACATGTAAATTGAACATTTCAGTATCATAATGACAAAGCTACCATTATAGAATATGAAATTCTGTATACATGTAAATGTAATTATAACCACATGTTCCAGATTTAAATCTAAAACGAATATATAATTCAAATGCCTAGCTGCACGAACATCTCCAAATATTAATCAAGACCGGGGGGGGGGGGGGGGGGGGGGGTCAAAGGAATTAGATAGTTTTATGTTTTATGAATTATAAGGAAAAGTACGGACGTCAGTTTCATGTACATAATTATATATCATTGCATAAAATTGTGTTCATTCAGGTATACTCATCCCACATATCAACAGACCTGTGCAATTTTTTATCATTTTTTTTTCAAAAGAAACATATAGCGAAGAATTATTTCACACAGAATCGCGTTTTCACATATTTTTTTTTTAACTCTTTGAGTATTTCACAAGAAACCAAGAATCGCCTTTTCACATCTTTTATAACTTCTTGGGTATACAGAGTATAGATCATGTGTCATAAATAATTCAACTTTTTATCAAATATACATGTAATAACCAAATCTAATCTATAGATTGATTTTCTTTCTTTTCAGTGGCAGATATCAATTTATTTATAAAGGCTTTAAAACAGTACTGTATTACAATTTTCTATCGCTTAATTCCTTTTTTGAGTGTATGTAATATTTTTTAATATCGGAAGTAAAACTCGGAAATCGGGATAATTTCGCATTCAAATCACAGAGAATAATAAATCGTCTGCATTATAGAAGGCTTATAACTATCGTATTCTGAATTTACTATACGAGATAGATAAAATTGCATGCCTGTCCATCACTATAAATGTATATTCAGTGCTTATAATATATTTAATTGAATTAGCTACCTATAGCTAGCATATACATTAATTTTTTTTTTAGATATATTCATTTGTAAATCAATTAACTGTCAATACAGACTTACACTATACTGGCAACTTCAAACTTTACATGCACTGGAAGCGGTAACCAACGTACTCTTACATTTAGAAGATTGAATATGGAACGTCTAAATATTTTGATATGGAGAGTGTATATGTCTCTGACGTCATCGATACTATTTCCGCCTTTATCTCGAAAGTTCTATTCTCACTTACAAGTCAGAGTTATCTTTCTTTGCCCACTGTATACACACTAGGTAAATAGGGAAAATGACGGTACCGAAAATATACAGAATGTGGAATCTGATTTCAAAACAAATTATATATTTAGTATTTGTAGAACAACCTCTGTTATACATAATAATATCTTGAAAAAATATTAAAAAACAAAAAGATTGAAAATTGACCAAACACAAGTTCACTTCGGGTTCGGACAGGAAGTACCGGAATCACACGAAAACAACTTCGAAACAAAGAGAATGTCATGATCTAATATTCCTGTAAATTTCACATCTTTACCTCAAACCGTTTCTGAGAAAAACACCGGACAAAAGTCCATTTAAAAATTGGAAAATCGGTCATAACTTCGCACCGGAAGTGAATTTTTCAAAAAACGGAATTTTATACAAACTTCATATATCAGCCTACTGTCATGTGAAAAATTGTGAAAATCTATCCCACCATCTCTGAGTAATCGCGCTCACAAAATTTGGGAGGAATAATAATAATAACTAGATGCGATCTCGTTGCGAGCAACGAGTGGGTCTTCCGTCCGATTTTTGATAAGATGAGATCAGAATTTGACTGAGATTTTTGTTCAAATATAATGATAAAAATAAATTGTTAAGACGAAAATTTTGCTTCAGTACTGTGTATTAAAATATTGATCATTAAAGAGTTATAGATTAAAGACCTTCGGCCCGTCCTGGCCCCTATTTTGAGGGACCAGCCCTTTTTTCTTGGTTTCTTCTTATAGCTCTCATGATTTTGAACATTTTTCTTCAACAACTATTCTGAAATTCTTTTTCGCTTCCAAGATATATGCAAAAGAAATATTTAGGGGCTGACCCTTCAACTCCTTAATGGGGGCGTTTAACAAAAATGAAAAGGTTACATATTGTTTAAATCCTTATTTTGAACATCTTTTATTCAACACTGCTTATCAAAATATTTCCCAATTTCGGGATATAGAGTGCCAAAGATGTGTCATTCTGGCCCCTTATGGCCCCTAATTATGTAACATATGATGTGAATATTATAATATATAGTTGTGAATTGTTGAGATAAACATGTTTGCTTCAGTAATGAATTACAAAATATTGAGCATTAAAGAGTTATTCATCAAAGACTATTGGCTAAAGTCTTTCGGCCCCTCTCGGCCCCTAATGTGATGAGTCAGCCCTTTTTCTTTGTTATCATATAAAAGATCTTGTAATTCTACACAATTTCTATTCAATATGTTTTTAGAAAATCTCCATAGGTTTAGAGATATGATAAAAAATGTCTCGAAAATTCACTACTGATTCATGTTCTAAATTTCGACCCCTACCGAGCTTCCATACTAGGTACTTCCGGAAAATTTGAAAACTCAGGTGCAAAACTTCAACATGTCGTCTATAATCGCTGAAAATTTCAGCGCTCTAGCTTTTGCTGTTTTTTAGTTTTTGTGTCGACAAAATGGTTATCTGAAAATCAATTAAAGGGCGATAACTTCCGACCGGAAGTGAATTTTAAGGATTTGAACAAAAAAGGATCATCTTCAGATCAAAAGGCATTACCCCTGAAAATTTCATGAAAATCGATCGAACCGTTTGCGAGATATCTTCTGCACAAAAATTGTAAAGAAAAAGTGGAATAATAATAATAATAACTAGATGAGATCTCGTTGCGAGCAACGAGTAGGTCTTCCGTCCGATTTTTCGATAAGATGAGATATGATTTTGACTATGATCTTTGTTAAAAGATAATAATATATAAAGACTTCCCTAATTAGATTTCAATCCTTGGATTTATATACATTATCAAAGAGCTATCGATGAATTGCTTTTGGCCCCTCTGAACCCCTAGTTTGAGGGGTCAGCCCCTTTTTCTTGATATCAATTGAAAGGTCTTGTGATTTTGAAAACGTTTTGTTCAACAACTATTCAGAGATTTCTTTTCGTTGTGGAAATATGCTGAATGGAAATATTTAGGGGCCACCCCTCCAAGTCCTTAATGGGGCCGTTTGACAGAAATTGAAAGGGTGCATATTGTTTAGAACATTATTCTGACCATATTTTGTTCAGTATTGCTTTTCAAAATATTCCCCCTTTTCGAGATATAAAACATCAAAAATTTAGTATTCTGGCTCCTTGTGACCCCTTATTACATAAAATATGATCAGAATCTTATCATATATTGTTGTAAATCGTTAAGATTAGCATCTTTGCTTCAGTAATGTATTACAAATTATTGATCGTTAAAGAGTTATAGGTTGAAGACTTTTGGCCCCTCTGAGCCCCTAATTTGAGGGGTCAGCCCCATTTTCTTGATATCAAATGAAAGGTCTTGTGATTTTGAAGACTTTTTGTTCAATAACTATTCAGAGATTTCTTTTCGTTGTGGAGATATGCTGAATGGAAATATTTAGGGGCCACCCCTCCAAGTCCTTAATGGGGCCGTTTGACGAAAATTGAAAGGGTGCATATTGTTTAGAACATTATTCTGACCATCTTTTGTTCAGTATTGCTTATCAAAATATTCCCCCTTTTCGAGATATAAAGCGTCAAAGATTTAGTATTTTGGCCCCTTGTGACCCCTTATTACGTAACATATGATCAGAATCTTATCATATATTGTTGTAAATCGTTAAGATAAGCATCTTTGCTTCAGTAATGTATTACAAATTATAGATCGTTAAAGAGTTATAGGTTGAAGACTTTTGGCCCCTCTGAGCCCCTAATTTAAGGGGTCAGCCCCTTTTTCTTGATATCAAATGAAAGATCTTGTGATTTTGAAGACATTTTGTTCAACAACTATTCAGAGATTTCTTTTCGTTATGGAGATATGCTGAATGGAAATATTTAGGGGCCACCCCTCCAAGTCCTTAATGGGGCCGTTTGACAAAAATTGAAAGGGTGCATATTGTTTAAAACATTATTCTGACCATATTTTGTTCAGTATTGCTTATCAAAATATTCCCCCTTTTCGAGATATAAAGCGTCAAAGATTTAGCATTCTGGCCCCTTGTGACCCCATATTACATAATATATAATCAGAATCTTATCATATATTGTCGTAAATTATTAAGATAAGCATCTTTGCTTCAGTAATGTATTACAAATTATTGATCATTAAAGAGTTATAGGTGAAAGACTATTGGCCCCTCTGAGTCCCTAATTTGAGGGGCCAGCCCCTTTTTCTTGATATCAAATGAAAGGTCTTGTGATTTTGAAGACATTTTGTTCAACAACTATTCAGAGATTTCTTTTCGTTATGGAGATATGCTGAATGGAAATATTTAGGGGCCACCCCTCCAAGTCCTTAATGGGGCCGTTTGACAAAAATTGAAAGGGTGCATATTGTTTAGAACATTATTCTGACCATATTTTGTTCAGTATTGCTTATCAAAATATTCCCCCTTTTCGAGATATAAAGCGTCAAAGATTTAGCATTCTGGCCCCTTGTGACCCCTTATTACATAACATATAATCAGAATCTTATCATATATTGTCGTAAATTATTAAGATAAGCATCTTTGCTTCAGTAATGTATTACAAATTATTGATCGTTAAAGAGTTATAGGTGAAAGACTATTGGCCCCTCTGAGTCCCTAATTTGAGGGGCCAGCCCTTTTTTCTTGATATCAAATGAAAGGTCTTGTGATTTTGAAGACTTTTTGTTCAACAACTATTCAGAGATTTCTTTTCGTTGTGGAGATATGCTGAATGGAAATATTTAGGGGCCACCCCTCCAAGTCCTTAATGGGGCCGTTTGACAAAAATTGAAAGGGTGCATATTGTTTAGAACATTATTCTGACCATCTTTTGTTCAGTATTGCTTTTCAAAATATTCCCCCTTTTCCAGATATAAAGCGTCAAAGATTTAGTATTCTGGCCCCTTGGGACCCCTTATTATGTAACATATGATCAAAATCTTATCATATATTGATGTAAATCGTTAAGATAAGCATCTTTGCTTCAAAAATGTATTACAAATTATTGATCGTTAAAGAGTTATAGGTTGAAGACTTTTGGCCCCTCTGAGACCCTAATTTGAGGGGTCAGCCCCTTTTTCTTGATATCAAATGAAAGGTCGTATCATTCTGCACAACTTTTCTTCTATATGTTTTAACAAATTCTTAACATGTATGAAGATATGAAAGAAAAGGTGTAAAATTTTGTGAGATGTTTCTGAGACATTTTTTGAGCCCTACCGAGCTTCGGCGCCTTTTGCGCTAGAGAGATTTGGACACTTGCCTGCAAATCTACAAACCTTCCCCTACCTTCACTGAAAATCTTGACTCAATATCTTAAGTCGTTTCGGAGGAGTTTCCAGGACAGGCCGACCCTCTGAAAATCAGAAAATCCTAAATATCTCGAGATGGAAAGTGACGTCATCAACGAAAAAAATTTCCAATAAGGTTCAGATCAATACCTATCAGATCTGAAAGTTTCATGAAAATCGGCCAAGACGTTACCGAGAACTTGCGTGCACAAAATCGGTAAGAATAATAATAATAATAATAATAATAATAATAGGGAAAAAGAAACCGAACGAAAACAATAAGGTCTTCCGTTGGAGACGGAAGACCTTAATAAAAGTGAAAAAGAAACAATACAATAATAGAAGGGTCTTCCGTTGGAGACGGAAGACCCTAACTAGCAAAAATTGAAAAATGCATATTGTTCATAATATTACTTTGAACGTCTTTTGTTCAATACTGTTTATCAAAATATTCTTCCTTTTCGAGATATATTGCGCAAAAAATTATTTAATCTGGCCCCTAAAGACCCCTTATTGCGTAACATATGATATCAACATAAAGGGCATGAAGATGAACTCTTTTGCTTCAGTAATATATTACGAAATATTGATCATTAAAGAGTTATTGATTGTATACTTCCCTCTCAGCCCCTAATTTAAGGAGACAGACCCTTTTTCTTGACATCACTTAAAAGCTCTCATGATTTTGAACACTTTTTGTTCAACAACTACTCAGAAATTCTTTTTCGTTTCTGAGATATTTGCAAAAGAAGTATTTAGGGGCCGGCCCTTCAACTCCTTAATGGGGACGTTTAGCAAAAAATGAAAGGTTGTGTATTGTTTAGAACATTATTTTGAAGATCTTTTGTTCAATATTGCTTATCAAAATATTTCCCACTTTTGAGATAAAAAGCGTCAAAGATTTAGCATTCTGGCCCCTTATGGACCCTAATTATGTAACATATTATGTGAATATCATAATATATACTTGTAAATTGTTGAGATAAACATTTTTGCTTCAGTAATGCATTCCAAATCATTGATTGTTAAAGAGTTATTGTTCAAAGACTTTCGGCCCCTACCAGACCCTATTGTGAGGGTCCAGCCCCTTTTTCTTCATATCACTTTAAAGCTCTCATAATTTTGAACACTTTTTGTTCAACAACTAGTCAGAAATTCTTTTTCGTTTCTGAGATATTTGCAAAAGAAGTATTTAGGGGCCGGCCCATCAACCCCTTAATGGGGACGTTTAGCAAAGAATGAAAGGTTGCATCTTGTTCAGAACATTATTTTGGACATCTTTTGTTCAATATTGCTTATCAAATATTTCCCACTTTTGAGATATAAAGCATCAAAGATTTAGCATTCTGTCCCCTTATGGCCCCTAATTATGTAACAAATGATGTGAATATCATAATATATAGTTGTAAATAGTTGAGATAAACATTTTTACTTCAGTAACGCATTACAAAATATTGATCTTTAAAGAGTTATTGATTGAAGACTTTCGGCCCTTCTCAGCCCCTAATTTGAGGGGCCAGCCCCTTTTTCTTCATATCACTTTAAGGCTCTCATAATTTTGAACACTTTTTATTCAATAACTAGTATGAAATTCTTTTTCGTTTCTGAGATATTTGCAAGAGAAGTATTTAGGGGCCGGCCCTTCAACTCCTTAATGGGGACGTTTAGCAAAAAATGAAAGTTTGCATCTTGTTCAGAACATTATTTTGGACATCTTTTGTTCAATATTGCTTATCAAAATATTTCCCACTTTTGAGATATAAAGCGTCAGAGATTTAGCATTCTGGCCCCTTATGGCCCCTAATTATGTAACATATGATGTGAATATCATAATATATAGTTGTAAATAGTTGAGATAAACATTTTTGCTTCAGTAATGCATTACAAAATATTGACTGTTAAAGATTTATTGATTGAAGACTTTCGGCCCCTCTCAGCCCATATTGTGAGGGTCCAGCCCCTTTTTCTTCATATCACTATAAAGCTCTCATAATTTTGAACACTTTTTGTTCAATAATTAGTCAGAAATTCTTTTTCGTTTCTGAGATATTTACAAAAGAAGTATTTAGGGGCCGGCCCTTCAACTCCTTAATGGGGACGTTTAGCAAAAAATGAAAGGTTGCATCTTGTTAAGAACATTTTTTTGGACATCTTTTGTTCAATATTGCTTATCAAAATATTTCCCACTTTTGAGATATAAAGCATCAAAGATTTAGCATTCTGGCCCCTTATGGCCCCTAATTATGTAACATATGATGTGAATATCATAATATATAGTTGTAAATAGTTGAGATAAACATTTTTGCTTCAGTAATGTATTACAAAATATTGATCGTTAAAGAGTTATTGATCAAAGACTTTCGGCCCTTCTCAGCCCCTAATGTGATAAGTCAGCCCTTTTTCTTTGATATCATATAAAAGATCTTGTAATTCTACACAATTTCTGTTCAATATGTTTTAACAAAATACTCATAGTTAAAAGGTTATCGTAAGAAATGTCTCTAAAATTCACTCATGATTCGCTTCCTAAATTTTGACCCCTACCGAGCTTCCATACTAGGCACTTCCGGAAGATTTGAAAACCCAGGTGATCAATGGCCACATGTCCTTTATCATCGCTGAAAATTTCAGCACTCTAGCTTTACTCGTTTTTGAGTTCCATTGCAGACAAGGAGGTCCTCTGAATTTTGATTAAAGGGCGATTACTTCCGACCGGAAGTGAATTTCAAAAAAATGAGAAAAACGTATAAGGTTCAGACAAAGATACATCTTCCCTGAAATTTTCAAGTAAATTGATCGAGCCAACTCCGAGAAATCTTCTGCACAAAAATTGTAAAGAAAAAAAAAGAATAATAATAATAATAAAAGTGAAAAAGAAACAATAGAATAATAGAAGGGTCTTCCGTTGGAGACGGAAGACCCTAATAAAAAGAAACAATACAAACACTATAAGTCTTCCGTTGTGAACGGAAGACTTAATAATAATAATAAGAAACAGAGTAAAAACAATATGTTCCCAAACTTCGTTTGGGGAACATAATAAGAAACAGAGTAAAAACAATATGTTCCCAAACTTCGTTTGGGGAACATAATTAAGATAGCAACAAAGAACATGTATTCAAATTGTGTCTTTTATTCATCCAAAATTACCTATTTACACTTAATGTCGCCGTACAATTAAAATTAATTGATACACAGTCACTGATGAGCATATAAATTCAAAGCCGCTAGGACAGACTGATGAAAGAGTAAATTTCACTTAATTATTTCTTAATTAATCGGGTAGTTTTGTAAATGTAATCAACTATGAACATTGATCCAGACACCAAGCGTAAAAAAGCTTGGGTTAATATTGACCCTAAATTTAGTTTCAACACATTTGGTAAAACGTATTCATTACGAATGTACAATTCAGGATTAACATAAGAAGAAAATAAGTTATGAAAAAAAAAGTTGGTGTTATCCTGTCATGTACTTCATGAAATAAACAGACTTCATGTAAATCGCTCAGGTAAGTGTACTGAAGTGTGACTAATCTCCCCAGTCACTATCGGCAAATTTCAAAGTGAAAATCAAGCCATTGTGTATAGACAAGTGACAGTGCATGAACCACAGGTGTAGATAGGTGTTATCTTTTGTATTGTTGATTGTCCCAAGAGTGATAAGGTGTGAAAAAAATATTACGGACGACAATTTTCTATTATAGTAAGCGAAGTGTATACTTTTACCTATGATAATAACAGATGAAATTTATAATGAATTATTAAGAAATGGTTTTGTGTTTCAAATATCTATGATAAAAAAAAGAAGTATGATATAAAACTGGTATGATAAAAAATGAATTGTACTGTAATAGGTATTATGGACTTCCTACTAAACTTTGTAAATCAACTTTTATTCGTGAGTTGTTAGTTAATTGTCAAATACATTCATAACTTTTAATATTTTGCAACTGGAGAAACAATAACTAATTTGCTCAGCCCTTTCAAAAAATTAAGCTGATTCAAAAGTTACGAACTGTAACAAATAGTAATATATAATCCGATTGCCAATGACCTTAAAATTGGGGTAGGGTGGGGTAGGGGAAGGGGGGATACGAAATTACTGTTACAATATATATAAACATACTCCTTAAATAAATTAGAAGTATTTTTTCTTTGAAAATCTTAGTAATACATGAACCATTTAATATAAACCAACTTTTATTTGTGTAAGTGAAATATCCGCGAGTTTCGCAACCTACTTTAACTCAAGAATGTTAATCGCCATGAACCATTTATTTTGCTTTGTATTTGTAGAGGATGTCAATTTCCTCAGTCGCGAAAATTAATAGTCACAGATTGATTTCAAACTGACAAATCGCAAATAAAATATGACGCGAATAACAGTTGGTTTTTAGTACTTAAATCAGAGCATTTTTTAGGTCTTTGGTATATAGGGAGAGAATTTAGGCTTTCATTTCTTAACGACTAAGTTATTATGTAGAACTTGTTTAGTACCAAGACGGATATAGCAAATTTATGGATTTAAAGAAGTTTTTAGAGATCCCAGGCAATATTTTTAACAAATCCTTGTAAAATTTTACAGTTATAATGAACACGGATATAACAAATTTACAGATATAGGAAATTTATTTTGTATCCTGTATTATACAGTGCGGTCTCGTTATTACGATGTTCATTTTGTCACGGGAAAATATCGTAATACCAAGGGCAACGTAATAAAATCCATTAAAACATCGTTTTGAAAGCTTATTATTTTTGTGAGAGGTGTATTTTTGCCCTTTTGTTCCCTTCTTCTGTTCCAATTCTCAATTAAAATGCTAACAAATATATAATTTATTAACAACTTATCTTGAATAGATATCTTCATGATAATATTTCTTCTATTTCCTTCATTTTAAAAGAAATATGCATATTTCTTATAAAAACTTCGGCGATCTTCATTTATCTACCGCCATTTCATTTTACTTTTACTTTCGTTTCCGAGTCTCTAGATAATGCGTTTGTAAAAAATTCAATAAGCCGTCTTCATATTCAATTTATGGTCGTTACTACATAACAACAACAACAATTTTTAGTGAGCTTTTGGGTGTTCAATGAGCTTAGAGCAGCAGTGAATAACTGATGAAAGAGGGCAGTGCGACTGGCATATTTA
>NW_026889758.1:49775000-49802500 GCF_033153115.1 Saccostrea echinata
ATAATTATTAAGTTCAAAGACAAATTGTACTTGTACTTGGATTTGTACCTACGCATTTATAGCATACGTCAGAAATGTATTAATTTGCACAATCGACATGTAGTTGTTTTTGTTTTCAAATGAATATGAAATATGAATTCAACAGAAATCAAAATAAATTTATTCAATTGATATATACATGTATACCGTCAACGGTGAAACAAAGTCTACACTGAACGCCGCTGTTATGTTACGACCTTACATGTATGATAGTGAGCTGTTTGAATTAAATAATTTTTCATTTACTATTTCTTTCTAGCAATTAAACCAACATACCTTTGATTTCAATTCTAAAATTATTTTTATAAACAAACCATTTTCTTCCGTAATTTTCTTGCACGGTGGAACACGGAGGGTCACTTGATGAAACGGTAATGTCCACAGTGTGACACGGTGCGTCTTTGGTGTAATCACAATATACGGTGTAACACGGGGTATTTTCCACCGTGTGTTTTCCACGGTGGGGTGGAAGAAACTCGTGAGCTGTACTGTACATCTCAATAACAAATTTTAAAATCACAAAATTTAAAGTACTAAAATGACATTCTTTTTTTTTTTTATTAGTATTAATGTTTAAAATTAAATTCATCTAAAATGTATAGTTCTCCAAGATATTTTTTTTTTTGTATTCAATACTTCCCTGAATATATTCGGCAGAAAATAAAAATATTTGTATTGCAAATTCGTTATAAAAATTTCACAAATTCATTATACGGATATAATGAGTTATGGATATAACGAAGTAAATTCAAAGGTTCCCTGGACTTCTCTATAACCAAGTTTTACTGTACATATTTATAAAAAGAAGACAGTTTTATGATCAAGTAAAGTTCACAAGTTCACAACATGATGACAATTTGGTATAAAATAATTAGATTTTGGATGATGAAAAATAAACAGGCAAAATCAGAACTGACTTGAATATAGATGCTAACAAACACTTCAAGCTTGTCGAACCAGAGAAGTGCAATTAATAAGATATTGTTCATTATCTTTTCTCAAGACCAAGTGTAACTGATGCCATTTATTCCACATCATGTCTTCATTGTAGCTAGTTTTTACCCCTCTTTTCAATTATGCACATGAGAAAAAAAATCTGAAAATTCTATTCCCATCCCATTCAATCCACCAATAAAATGAGATACTTAGGTTTTAATTTCTTTTCTTTTTATGAAACTAATTAAAGACAAGCACTGAAACTGAACCATATGCAAAATTTATAAGCCACAAATTGCTGTGTAGAATGATTTTACATTAGTTATATTCTCAGTAATAGATTTTGGCCTATTAGGTTTTCTTGCTTCTGAACCTATACCTACAAAATAAAGTTAAACACATGTGACCTTTTTGTTATACACAATTTATTATGCATGTGTTTCATGTTTCTATGACAAATTTTATGGAACATTAAGAATTTCTCAAACAAACTTTAGTTACATATAGTACTATCATAAATCCAATTACATATCTGTATGCAAAGTACAAGCCCTTGATCCCCTTTGTTTTTGCTCTCCTAAATATGTTTTTGTTAAAAGATAGTTGGCAATTGCCTTGAACTAAGATCAAGACTCAATTTCAGACACTGGCCAGCATTTCAGTCCAAAGAAGCAGCTTAGACATGATATGTGGCAGGTGCATGGAAAGTCAAGCTTTTAATCAATGAAGTCTCTCATTCATTCATTTATAATTACAAGTTTAAGGCTTATACACTTTCAATGTCGGTGGCAATTGTAAGGCAACACTAGCTTTAGCACCTCTAATTTGCCCTTTTGTTTATAAGTAATATTTTATTACTACAAGAGAGCATTCTTGTGCTGAAACCTAACGTAAATGTGTAAAAATATGACTGTGCTGTATCATTTTTCTACCTTGGTTGCTATATACTGTAGATTGTTGCTATATACTGTAGATCACAAAATTTTCAAAACTTCTTAATTTAGCAAGATAATTACATGTATTTGATACTATAAGAGAGAACATTTTTTTATGAATTTTGATTATTGCTGCATACAATCTTTAGTAATTCAAATATACACAAAAATGATATTTTTAACAAGGGGACAGTCTTGTGTAATTACGCAAAAATAACAAGTCAGACCCAAAGGCCTTAATGGTCACCTGAGTATAATACAACATTGTAAAGGATCCAATGAAGTATAAAATAAAACAAAAATAAACTGATAGATGATTGATGCTATGTTGCCAAAAAGCAACAGAAATCAGATGATCAGGGATCAACAAAATAATTACTCGGTAAAGCTGATCTATTTACTTGCCTGTACCTGCCCCATTTGTCACTATCACCATTCTGACTAGACAAAACAAAAGTGTTTCAGCACTATTAGAATAAAAATTGCATTCCCTCTTACATTGGTCTCTCTTGTCTCTCAATTTTGGAAGAGGCACATTTGCTAATCATAACTATGCACTTTGTTTGATTGTTTACTCAGAAGCAGAGAAGAAGATTTTCAAAGAATTTATACTGTTTTACCTATATGTTTATTAGAGTCCTGCCCTAACTCAAGAACCCCCCTGGGGCCACAAATTTCACAGAGGCACCCTTGCTTATCATAGCTAGCACTTAGTTTATCTTCTAAATATACATTGGGAAGAGAAGAAGATTTTTAAAGAATACATGCATTTTCACTGTATGATCATTAGAGCCCTGCCCTAATTCCAGAACCCCCGGCCTTCAGGCCACAATTTCACAATTTTGAAAGAAGCACATTTATATATTTGTATAAATATATTAACCCATGTAGAACCATCTTCACTAACCACGGGTTTCTACTCTCTTCACAAACCCTTGGTCTGCCATGCAATAAAAAGTGGGGATTCTTTACATCATGTGATCTAAAATTTTACCTCATACGCGGTAAGTTTGCATTATTGACTTAAAATAAAAAGCACATTTAAATAAGAAGTACATTGCCCTCATGGCTCACATGGCTAGGGAAAAGCAGAAATCAGTATTGAAACGTTTAAATGTATAAGTGGTCCAATGAAAAAGGTGAAGATAACAACAGTTATTGACCTCAAAAAATCTATAAACAATACAATTCTGTGAGGAGGGCATAAAACACAGACCCCTGGAAATTCCAGAGGTGGAATCAGGCACCCAGGAGGAGTAAGCATCCTTTGTTGACCGGTCCCCACCACCATCCCACCCCATCCCCAGGGCCCTATTTATTTCTCAGGTAGACAGAACATTCCGTAGTCAAATTCAGTATAAAAACAAAGGTCTAACAAATGGTATGAAACAAGTCAGCCAAAATATGATCCAATGATAGGCTATATTTGCTAATAAAGATTTCTCCTTTATATTCCAATGTAGAAGTTTGATCGCTAATAGTGGCCTAACCTACATTTAAAGGGGTCATGATTTGAACAAACTTGAATGTACACTATGTCAGGAAACTTTCACATAAGTTTCTTCATTTCTGGCCCATTGGTTCTTGAAAGGAATATTTTTAAATCACCCCAACCAATTTTCACTTTTTCTTCAAAATCCCCTGTAAGAAGAGGGTGTGACCCTTCCTTTGAATAAATCTGGATGCTTTCCACCCAAGAATGCTGTGTGCCAAGTTTGGATAAAATTGACACAGTGGTTCTGGAGAAAAAGATAAAATTATAAAAAGTTTACAACAGGAAATGGACAGAAAAGGTCACCTGAGCCTTTGAACAAGAGACCCATGGGCCACGACACTCACCTGAGTCACACTGGCCTTGATTATCTTGAAAAAGATATATGAAAGATTCCCCCTCCCCCCCAGGGGTCATGATTTGAACAAACTTAAATTTCTACTAAGGATGCTTCCATATAAATATGAATAATCAGGGCTTTACTGTTCTTGAGATGATGATTTTTAAAGATTTCTTTTATATATTCCTGTGCAAAAATTTGATCACCCATTCTGGCCCCAACTTAGCCCTGGGGTTCAAGATTTGAGCAAATCTGAATGTACACTACTTGAGGAAGCTTCCACATTAATAGTGCCAATCAAGGCTTTCCGCTTTGCTGTTCTTGGAAAGAAAATTCTGTGAAAGTCTCATTTAATTTTTATTCAGTGTTGTAGGATGAGTTGGGGATATAAGATAGGAATCCCCAAGTAGTACGAGTGTATGGAGGTACAGATTGAAGACAGACACCACTATCACTATACAAGAGGTATAAAAAAAGATGTAATCATTTACTTTTGGAATATAAAACACCTTCCCACTAAGATGCATCAACTGACAAGATTTGATGGTCTTGGACCCTTCACTTTGAAAGATATGATGCAGACATGTAAAAGCTAACAGACAGGCAGACAGATGGATGGACAGACAGGAATTGACACACTATATTATGACCTATCAAAAGACAATGTATGGCATATACCTAGAAGTCTCTTCAAGATTGTAGCTCTACTTGTATGCACTGGTTTGAAGTCTTCTTATGTGCCAAGTTACATAGAAATCAGACAAAAACTGTAAGGAGTAGCATTTCAAAAGTATTTCACAGAAATTTCTATTTATAGTGACCATGGCAACACCGTTCATCAAAAATCAAAAACCCATATACAGAATTATGTTTCTTAGTGTAGACTACTTGTGTTCAAAGTTACACTGAAATCAAAAACTATAGGAAGAGTAGCATCTCTATTATAGTAACCATGGCAACACAATTCATCCAAATCAAAACCAGATGTATTGAATTACGTATCTTGAGTAGTCTACTTTGTGTCAAGTTATACTGAAATCGGAGCAAAACTGTAGGAGTAGCATTTTGAAAAATTGTTTACAGACAGACAAACAGACAGACTACCTTATTAATCACGTAAGCTCTTCTTAAGCTCTATCTTTCTAAAAAGGAACAACTAACAATGACAGCTATGCATAAGATAAATTTAATATAAGCCATGCTTAGGACCTAACCAATTACAAGCAATGCGTACAAAAATTTCCCTGTATAAATTTAAATGGAATAAAATATATTTATAATACAAAAGGCCCTGCATAATAAAATTCTCATATCCATGTAACATTCACTTAAACTACATGCCTTTGAAATTGCCAGTGAAAAATCATTTCAAGGGAAACTTTGATACTGAAAAAATACTCACTAAATACTGCTTTACTAACAGTACGGTAGTCTAAGATTTTATTTACCAGAATTACTGTGCAATTATTTTCTGGATCAAATTCTACTTTTAAATAATGTGAGCTCTGAATCTCTGATTTGTCCCAAAAAGACTCTAAAACATCATTATAAATGGTTAATGCACAAAATCATGAAAAATATATCACAATTAAAGTCCATAAAATGTTCAGAAAGTTTTAATTGACAATGTGGCATCAACCCATATGCAGGAACTTAACTCTCAAGGGACAGAAATTTTTCACTGTTTAGAGAAAGTTCATTATGTAAACCTTTAATTTTTCCTGAGAGTTGGGGAGCATCTTTCTGATAATGACAAGACTACAATTAAATGTTCAATAAGACTAACTTTGAAACCCATATTAGAAGATGATTCAAGATATTACATCGAATGACCTATGATAATGGAAAAGTTGCTCATTGGCCACAACACTCACCTGAGTCACTTTGCCCTTCTTTGGTAGGACTCTTTTACCTTTTTCCATGTCAAACTCTGATTCCCTACATGGGGATGATTGTATATTGGCAATTGTGGCCCATCTTTTTTTCAAAAGATTTTGAAAGAATTTCTCTATCCATCCCTTCGTAAAATTAAGACCATCTATTGTGACTCCATCCTTATTTAACTTGTTTTGATTCAATAGTGCATACTCAACGTTGTGCATTTTCAGGAAGAATAAATGGCATTATTTCCTATGTAGCTTGTAACACGAGCTTTGATTGGTTACAAAGTCGGGTGTAAATTACCGTACACCCGATTTGAGCTGGGGATAAAAAACTTGACGTCACAATGCATTGTAGGACATAGTAAATCTTATCTATAGCTTGAAACACAGTTGAGTGGACCTGTTTACAAGGAATTTATTTGGGTACATAGGAAATAAATTCGTTATCCAATCAAGGGTGTACGGGGATTTACCCTGGGTTGTATTCCATACACCCTGAGGCTGAGGGCCTCAGGGTGTATGGAATAAATCCTGGGGTAAATCCCCGTACACCCTTGATAGGACCTGGATAACTAATAAAATTTAATTCTGTAGTACATCCTTCAGAGAAAAACTTTTGACCCTCTCTTGTGGTCCCATCCTATCTCTGGGTATTATGATTTAAATAAACTCCTACCTATACAACATGTAGATGCTTGCATATTAAAATATGTAGATGACTTATCGTGGTCATGTCATTCTATATATATAGCTATAGCGTCATCCAACTTTAAGTAATGTGAACTGGAATCTATATTGCAAATATAGATCTGCACCCTAAATAACAAATAAATGTTGCTCAATACCTGCTTGATAATCATTATTTAAATACTTTAATTTTTAAAAATGCTTTTTATTTCTGTTGATGAAGCAATCTGTTTGTATGTGGTAAGATTCAAGATTACTTGACTCAAACAATACCGATAGCAACAAAGGTCAAGGGTTTGTGGAAAGTAGCAGATCGGAAACTCTTGTCTAGCAAAGATTGCACCAAAGGCATCTCAATATGCATCCATTTGTGTACTAATTCATGACTTCTGTCTAATTTTTACACAAGCCCTAGAGGGGCTTGATTTATCTAAAATAATGCTAGGTCGCAGATTTTCTTAGTTTAAACTCCCAAAACTATATTAATTAGGTAAATAAAAACATTTCTAGATATTAAGGGTTAATTGCCAGATTATATTTTATGATGAAGGAATAATGAGTGATGCTCCACAGCCACATCTATACAGAGATTTCGCACTTTTCATTTGCATAGGAATCTCAGGTAGGTTTTCCCTCAACTATGCCAAACACATGCCAAAGTTATTCTTCAAAGGTGACACAGGGTAACCCTTTGTTGATAACATTTTCTCTTCACTTCCAATGGTATTACGGTGATCTGACCACTCTGATTCACTTTAATAACTATTTACTGTACGTGTACATAAATTGGCGTATTCAAAATTTGGCGCAATCAAGGGGTATGGAGTTGTTGGCGTAATCATGAATTAGCACTACACATGTCCGTGCCATGTATTGTATTAGTAAATGATTTCTTAGTGGTATTCATGAATTAGCGCATCGTTTTCCGCGCCAAAGCTGCTAAAATATGAAGCCCGCTTTTTTAAGTACACATACAGTATATTTTAGTACAGTACTTAACTTTAACTTTAATATCACAAAATGTCAAATAAAATTCTCCCCCCAATATAGTTCTGTTATTAATTTCTCGGGCTGTTTTCGATAACCCATAATGGCTCATTATCACAATCCATGGGTTTTGTGTCCATTCCATTTCCATTTTTTGTGGAAATAATAGAATGGACACAAACCCATGGCATGCGACAATGATAAGGGCTGGGACATGACAAATTACCTCTTTTAATGGATTTACGCATGTTTTGGGATGTACATTTTATTTTAGAGAAAATCAACCCACCAATTGCTGTTAATGGTGTATTAGATCAAAGAGCTGGGTACGTTAAGACCGATTTACGGCCCTGTAAAATCAGCAAAAATCAAATGCACGATTACATTCTATCAATTGTATCAATTAATTGTTAAGGTTTACCTGTGTTTGAAATAGGAATAAATTTTTCTCAACTCATGTGCCCTTTTATTTATATAACGTTCAAAACTGGTCTAATATTCCGGAATTCCCCTATTTTGGACGTTTTCCTCCTCTTCAAGTCTATATTTCGATATGGCCGCATCCGAGTATGTATGCGAAACTTTGCAGAAAGAACAAATACACTAAGATTTTTAATATTAAAGAGAAAAAATAACCTTACAAAAGTGCGGCCACATCCGTTTTTACAAAAAACTGAAGTAAAAAATGCTGCATTTTTGGATAGACGTCACCTTTTCTCCACAATAAAATCTATATTTTTAAAGAAATTAATTGTTTAATTCTATATCTGAAGGCTTTATTATTTTTCTATTGTCTTTTAAATTCAATTCTGCATTTGAAAAAAATTAATTTAATACAATTATTTATGTAAATGAAAACCATATGAACCTTTCTCAGTGAAATTTACTATGAGACATTACATGTAAATTAGTGACGCAATGCATTGAAAAAAATGACGTCACAATGAGCAATCATGTTGAAAATATATACTTGAAACAATTTCTTCAGTCTTCACAACTATGATAAATATTCAATCAATATTTACAGCGTGAAAAAGTAATTTAACGACATAAGTTGGGATGGTTCAGACAATCAATTTACATTTAACACTACATGTACCTCCAATTAAAACGCGCGTCTCCTTCATAGTGGACATTGACTTTATTTGACTTTAAGAAAAGATTATTTTTAACATTTTTATTGAAAATCATCAGCTTTTTTAAGCATGTTTTATTCGTTTTCAATTTATATATGTCTGGGATTCATGAATGTCAAAAGACAATAGCTAACTTTTTTTTTGGGGGGGGGGGGGGTAGATTGGAAGCTTGGATTACATGTATAGCAGACACCATTTGAACATTTCTTTTCAAAACTTATCCTTGTCACTATATTGTTGCAGATTTTTATTTGACAAAATTAATTATGTCAGAAAGGATTCTTGTGTTTTATCTCATAATCAGGATGTGTTTTATATAGCCTAAGACAAAATACTTCTAAATCTGCCACTGCCGGCCTACATTTACTTATTGAAGGTCAGCAGCTGGGAATGGAAAAGTTCTTACATGTATATTTACACTTACTAATTATATATACATTTATCATGCTGATCGGAATATTGACATCAGTGTTTTCAAGTAAAATTGGGTTTAATTTATAATTTACAAAGAGTTTTAGATAATTATGTTGACCAAGTTTATAATGCTTAAAAACGTATACAGTGGTGTACGCTTTCGGTATTTTCTATGAAAATTTAAGTGAAACATGATACAATCAACCTTTTTTATTGTCCATAAATAAAGATTATCTGTTCCCATGCAGTTCTGTAAGAAATACAAACACGATCTTGCATTACTTGTGGACAAGACACCCCCTTTCCGCTCCATATAATCGATGGTTTAACTCGTTATTTTTTTTTTCTTCAGAAATTGTTTGCCTAATACATTTTAAGGCATTCCAAGTCTTGAAATGAAAAAAAAAGAAAAAAAAAAGATTACTCTTTAGATATTTATCTGTATAAAAAACGAATGTACATATTAACTACATTTACACTACTGTTAATCTCGAAGTAAGCGAGTATTTTTAAAAGGATTTTATCCAGATTATCCATAAAATAATAGTAATATATTTCATAGGAAATATGTTTAGTATTCCAATAGATGTTCATCGGGACTGGAGGAGCGTCCTGTCCAATATCACGTCTGTGAAAACGGCGGTGCACATTATCGCTAAAGAAACTGGGGGGATAAGCCGAGCCATATGCCTACATAACGATCGATAAAAAATCAATAAATTCATTTTACAAAAATTTCACTTTTTGTTGAATTAATGTAATGCTTATTACCATTTGCATATAAATTTGACAAAACCTGAATACTGTAACAGCGAAAATGATTCTGATTAACACAACATAATGGCATCACGCTCAATTTTCACAGAAACTGACATAAATTGGATGATATAACTACATTTTTTAAATAGAGTGGGTCATCGTACCATTTTTTTGAGAACGATTAATGAAAGGCAATGGAAAGATGTTGCTTTTTACACTTGCAAAAATTTGGTATGAAGACCCACTCTACATAAAAAATTAAGTTAACTTACTTAAATTTTCACCGTGATCTTAAAAAATTCTAAGTCCAAAAACGCTTGCTAAATATAGAGAACTGTATGCTATTTAAATGAAAATGTTAGTGTGACTCCGTGGTCTAGTGGTTAGCGATGAGCTCTCTAAAGGGACGTTTATTGAGGAAAGTGTTCGAGTCATGTTCAGATTTTTTTTTTTTTTTTTTTTTTTTTTTTTTAATTTTTTAGTTTTAATTTTGTTTTACTTTATAAAAAATGTCTATAGGAATAACATATTTTTCACTGAAAATAAAATATATATATGTAATAATGAACTTATTCACAGTAAATTATTTAAAATGCCGGATAAAAATTATAATAGATATTTGAATACTTTTATTCCCGTTTTATTTATTTTAAATAAAAGCGCTTCTAGATCACCATTATCATTATATACGATGTTAACATTTTTATAATATCTCCACAATAAGTGTAAACACTCAATATGCAGATTAATTAATAGAAGTCCTTACCCATGTTAGACATTTGTGACAGTAAATGAAAGTCAACTATTTAGCTTGTTTAGAATATAAATATCATTTTGAAAACTACGGTAAACATTAAAATGCTCAAGTAAATTCGAACAAAATAGAAATTTTTTCCAATAAATGTTCTTGCATAGCCGAAAAATGGGCATGGGCACATGGCTCGTCTTATCCCCCCAGATTCTTTTAAAGATTCAACGTCCGTCTGTGATGATAATCCGTTCCAGAAAAAAAAAAAACAGTATTTTATCGTTACTACAAGGACAAATGCACAAGGAAATGCTCCAGAGAGTTAATTTATGCAAAGCAAGTGATAAAATTATCATTGTCACCGAAAAAATTATATCAAATACATGTATCTACGGCTGTGTAACATGTAAACATAGGGAGGAGTTCTAAAGAAAATCTTTATCTATTTATGATGTATCGTCTTGCAATTCATGTCAGCAGTTTGTTAGGTATATTTTTTAAGATTTTTTTTTTATCAGACACTTACATGAAAAAGAAACATAATCAAGCTAGTGATATAATCCGGGAATGGCAAGGATAACTCTATAAAGAAGCACTGTGACGTGTTTTGCGTATTGTTCCCACAAGTAAAAAATAACATAAGATTTCGTATAATTTGATAACTGAACTAGAAATAAAATCTCTATGTAGCTTATAAAAAGGGACGTGAAAGTGAATTTTGATTTTTCTATGTGAGTGTTCAGTTATTCTGCATTTCAATTATTTGTATTTTGTCTCTATGTAAATAGAAGGGGGGAGGCTTACTGATAATCAAATTATACATGTACTGTAATGAGTATCAATAAAAAAATTATATCAAGAATTTGATTTAAAACTAAATACATCCCTTTCCAATTTCCTTTGGCTCCCCACTGGACTGTGACCGTTGATCGATCTTTTACTGATCGATATCAATGCAAGTGTCTGCCGTTTCATGCTGCATTGCTTTGAAGACGACATGCGCATATTTTCACAGCTGACGCGGATAAACTCTATATGCAAATCATACATATAATATTATATCCTTATTTTTTTTAACTTTTAGTTTTAGGGAATTATGCCTGTAAGAGTGTACTACAGGCTTCTGAATCCCTTCCCGAGAATTCGTGTGCATTTCCTGTCGAATTCACTATGCAGATTTAGGCATATAATTTTCGATTATGTGAATCAAGTAATGAATATGTACATGCAAAGTAATGTGTTTGTCTCTAAAATTAAATTATTAGCATTGGCTATATAATATATTTTGTTCATCGTAAAATTGATCTAAACAAATCACACACCCTTTTTTTAAGCCTTCGGAGATTCACGGTTTTTATTTGAAGCAACATTTTTAAAGGTCTGTAATGCAAGTTATGATAAGACCATTCCAAGTTTTTTTTATGTGCATTGTACGCGGACAAATTGGTTTTGAGGTTACGAAATTAAAAACAAACACAAATTAAAATTGGTAAATACAAATCTTTGAAACGCAAACACAAAGTTAGCTCAAATTAAAATCAACAAATACGAATCTCTGAAATGCATTTTACTCTTTTGGGATTGACATCTCTCTTTTTTAAGTGGTGTATTAATTTTTTTTATTTAAAAAAAAAACTAGTAGTTAAACTAAGTTTTATGGCGAGGAGAGGTCTCAAATGATAATAAGAAATTCTAGAACTGTTCTGAAAATGCTGCTTTTTCCCCCTTTTGGTTTGTGTGTTTTCTCGGATAGGAAGATAGGTTAGGACGGACGCTAAACAAAGAAAAAACTTGGAATGGCATCATCAATCAGGACTCATATAACCGGTCTCCTCTTGTGGTTTTAACATAGAAAGTAATTGTGTGTAAGTATGTTGGGGATTGTTCCTGGTTAGGGTATTTTACATGAACCGTGCAGTAAAGCGGATCCACTGGAATGAATACAATGTAAACAACGATCTATAAAAGAAATCCTATCATCAGAGAAATTTTTTTTAACGCAGCTTAAGACACCTCGTAACCCCGTAAGAGTGAGTAATTTATACGTTTATCCAAAAAAAAAAAAAAAAAAAAAAAAAAAAAACCAAATTAATAGCGCTGCAATTTGTTGGAATGGAAAAGGGGAGTGATGTTGATGGTTTTTTCATTGCCAAAAATCCAATTTTAACAACTTTATATGGGACGTTCCAATTTTCTTTTTAATACTGATTCATGTATCTTTAAAAATTGTAGTGTAACTTCATAGACAATGCGGAAAATGATTGAAGAAATCATTAGGACATTTTTACATAAAAAAATGATAAATTTGATACGAGCACAATTTCAAAAGAAGTACTACCTTGTCTCGTCTGTATGGATGAATCAAGCTTCATTACTTGTCTGATGAAATTGTTTGTAAAAAATTATATTTCCTTTAAATTATTTTACTCCTTCCAGCTATCAAAGATACATTACGATGAATTGAAATAAAAGTTCAAAAATGTTTTCTGGAACATAAGGCAGGTTAAAGTAAATAGTTTCCAGTTCAGAGAATTGACAGATTTCTTTTAACGTAACGTTAAAATCAGTAACGCCGTGATGACGTTATCATGTCAAAATTTGTAATTTCTAAAGAAAACTCCCCATTTTTCGAGACCTCTGATGGAAAAACGGTTCGTGATAATTAAAAAAAATAAAATGATTTTGAAAGGACACATCGTCGGCATGTTTGTAAAAAACTGAAATCAAATTTGGAGACAGGGCCGCTCTATTATACTTAACGTACCCAGTTCTTTTGTGATGTCGTTTAGGAAATACATATTAATATACATAGGTTTCAACATTCAGTTTGCTTAAAACTGGCAGGTTCAATAGAAACTATGGACACTATGCTTTATCATATATTCCTGACAATGAGCGTAGTATGTTAAATTGAATATTGAATACAATTAACTTTTAAAAGTAGCATTTTCATAAACGAATGATTTAAATGAAATTCTAAGTTCTATATGAAGTACAAAGGTAAAATATTTTTCTTAACCATTTCTTATATTTGCAAACAAGTGAAAAAACTGCATGATGTGTTATTAAAGTTGTTTAATGATTATTAATTTACATTGTATTCTCCTGTCTTCGCTTGCTTTTTGTTTGTTTATGTTTGCCACAATGGGATCTTCCACTGGAAGAGTCCATTTGTTAAATTAAAGATGGGTCCTGCCCGGAGGGCGATTCTATGATCTATCCAATCAAATTAGGGGTTCTATCTTCTGGGTTTAGCGCCCCCATCGGTGGTTAGCTAGCGCCACCTATTTATGTCATTGTTATCCAATCATTTTGCTTGCTCTCTTATTTTCAAATTCGGCATCTGTGCCATCCAATCAAATTACTCTAATCTCCTATTTCAACCCATGTTTTGGCCAGTTAGCGTCACTTTCTTAGAAAATCCTCCGAGGCAGAATCCACGTCGTTTTATTCCGTAATTTTTTTTTTTTTTTTTTTTTTTGTGTGTGTGTGTACATGTGTACATGTGCGTGATGTTATGGTACTTATGTTATAATGTCTAGTGTAGCAATATTAGTTTATATTCTACCATGATTTCTCAAGATTGTTGAAAATTACCCATGATTGCTTGGATGATACTTTTATGTTTACCTTGTAACATTGCATAATAAATCATGGTTTTGCCCAAACTATGTGTTATTTACTTACAAGAGGAAATTTATAAAAACCACTGTATGTATTTCATTTTCTAGCTAGTACATGAATTTTATTCAACAGAAGTTTTTGAAACTTAATAGCATACATCTTATGACAGTTTAGAATATTTATGACACTCTTTAGTTTACTTTCTACAGCTTGTGTAATTCTGACATTTTGTCATGTATACTTGTTATTAATAAAAGTACTGATAGCACTAATTTAATATTTGATAAAACAATCAATTACCTACAATTTATATTTTTTAAATTTTAAATACACTAAAAAAATCACAATGGAACACAAGATATACATTATAATGTCACAAGTTGTCTCTTTTCTGAAGGGTTGCTTAACATTGCTAACAAATGTCCAGTAAAAGAAAAGCAACTCCTACAAAACCTTTATTCATTGTAGCAGAATATTTTTTTAAAAAAATGGTATGATTTGCATCATTATGTACAAATAATGATTCACTTTATTGCATACTGTGAAATCACTAATTTTCGTGGGGTTTAAATTTTCGTGGTATGGGAGACCAACAAATTCATATTCCCCAAGAAATGTTAAAATCTCATACTACAGTATAGTGGTTATCAACAAAATCAAATTCCCTCAAACCAGTAATTTTTCCTTAACCATGAAAACTTGACCCCCTCCAAAATAAGTGATTTTACAATAAGCATGTAGGTTTTAGTTCACTTACTTATCTGGTCAACAAGTAGATTAATCCCAACACGTTTTTGATGAATTTTATTTTAGTGACCATATTCTGCTTGATTTATCCAACAAGATATATTCTCCATTTAAAAAAAAATTCTAAGGGTATATGCCATTTTGAAAATAGCAAATACTTTTTCCAGTAACTGTAGTATTTTTTGAATATACTACAGGTAAAAAAGCAAATCTTACTGCATGTAATTGTAATTATGTAATGACTGAATTGAATACTGTAATAGCAGCTGTTTTTTGTAGTTCAAAATTTTTGTGATTAAACCCATGAAAGGTAGCAAATTAAATTCTGCATTTTTAATTTATGCCGCTGCATTATACTGCAAAATTATAATTTACGGGCCTAACAGAAACACTGCTACGTTTTACAAATTTAAGGTTAAATATGACTTGTTGATCGAAGGTCAACAAGTCATTGTCACAGTGAATTTGCACTGAAACTAGTAAACTCCACTACCTTTAAATTAGTGTTGTGAATTGTTTTCAAATAACTTTAATTTCATACCCAAGTACATGTAAACATTTTTTTAAAAATCATTTAGTAAGCAATTACAAAATAATGTTAAAGTAGATCTATACTCGTATGATGTTATCAATAAATAGTCAAACCTCGTTTTCTCGAACTCAAACTTGAAGGGACCAAGAAAATACTTTGAGATAACCAAGGAATCAAGATATCCACGGTAAAATACTTAAGTAATAAGTAGTTGGAACTTCAAAATAACTTTGATATTTCCATGGTATTCGAGATATCTGTGTTCGAGATACCCGAAGTTCAACTGTAGGTAAACTGGAACCATGATGCTTCCCTTTTCCGAGATGTGATTTTTTAACTACATTGGTTTGACTTTTACCCGGTGTTTTAAATATCCGGTAATAATTTTGCTGTAACTCAGTCTCGTTAACAAAGATTGAATAAACACTTAAGGAGGGATTCTTGTCTGGTTTCTGACTAGATGAAATATTCAAAGTATATTTGCTTATATGTTTTATATATTTAGATGTAAGAGATTTAAAAGATCATATATTTCTTTCCTCATCACAATTGTACAACTTTAAATAGAAATGGTAAACTGAATTTGAAATCTAGCAGGGACTATATTTTTGGCGGAATGGCGGCGTATGAAAATATCTTCTATTCTGCCTCTCAAAATAATTATAGAACAATGAATTTACTTATAATTTTTACACAATCAAAGACTAGCTAGCTTGGAGAAAATTTTTAAATGTAAGTTAAATTAATAATAAGGGACTAAAGTTTTGAAATATATGAAATAAATATGATTTTCCAAACAAATTTCAATTATGTTAGCTTTTAAAAGCTTCCAATCTAAGTTCAGATTTGAGCCAAAAATCTATAAAAAGTGTTTTTTCTCTCTTAGTAAATGGTCAAAACCTTTTGTTTTTATATCAATTTGTATCTTTATGTGACAACTTTACCATATGTGAAAATAAGAAAAATTTAAATATAGGAGGCATATAAAAATAACTAAAATATCTTAAAATTTTAAGAAAAATAGAGAAAATTCGGATTAGCCAATATCCATTTTAGTTAAATTATTTATGTCAATTTGGTAATGTCATCTTATAGACCCTATATGGTAATATCTCTTTATGCAAAAAGAAAAACATTTAATTGATTAAAATATAAGTAGGCATCGCATGATTGGCAACAGTAATTTTTTATTCTTAATGTCCAGGGAAAAGGTACTGACCTTGACCTGACCATGCCTCTAATATAAAATGGTCAAATTTAATCTAACTGATACCATCACTTAGTGATATTGTCTTCTTGATTCTGTGAAAATTTCATTGATTTTTAAATATAAGAAATAAGTCTTAAGAGAAGAATCCCTCCTTAAACAGGATTTAAGTAAAAGGGGAAGGATAGACAGAGACACGATGAGGTCCCATACCGAAATAAGTTATAACTAAGTTATAACTTTTCTGTAACTTTTTTGTACCTCAAGAAAAAGTTACATTTTAGTTATAACTTTTCTGTACCTAAAATGGACTTAGCCATTTTTAGATGTAACTAAAATATAACTTTTCTGGACTTTGTCATTTTACTGTATAACTTTTTTGTACCTTTTTGAACTTAGCCATTTTCTGGTGTAACTAAAAGATAACTTTTCTGGACTTTACCATTTTACTGTATAACTTTTTTGTACCTTTTTGGACTTAGCCATTTTCAGATGTAACTAAAACATAACTTTTCAGGACTTTGTCATTTTTCTGTGTAACTTTTTTGTACCTAATTTGGACTTAGTCATTTTGCAGAATGGCTACTTAGTTAAACTGAATATTTTTTTTTTTTTTTTTTTTTTTTTTTTTTTTTACCACACACCTAAATTAATTTTTTTTATATAACTGTTGAAATTTAATCATATAAAATAATAAATAAGCATAATTATATTAGTATAGTAATACAGTTTTACATACCTGTAATATCTACAGAGGATATGAATAAAAAGGTGGGGATGATTAAGGGCTACATAAAGGTACCACTGTTTATATGCAGAATTTTCTTTTTCTAAAAATTATTCATATAATGAATTGCATTATATACTGCTATTACTTACGCAGACATTTATTTTTCAGTTTTGTTGTGAGTTGAGATTTTTTTTTTTAAAGAAAAAGAGGGGCTTCTTAGACATCTTTACTACCAATGTTTTTCTCATCAATTACAGTCCACAGCCACATCCACTGTTAAGTTCAACAGAAGAGATGTGAAGTTGAGACTTGTAGTAAATTACATCTGAAGTTGGGAATAAATCTCTCTCTAAATCTCTCTCTCTCTCATTAATAAATATTGTTGTTTAATTAATATTTGTCTTGTAAGTACTAGTTTCATCTAAAGTTGGGAATAATCTCTCTCTCTCTCTTTCTCTCTCTCTCAGAAAATACGTATTATATAGATTTCATGTTTTGTAAATTATATGCATGTACTATCCTCTATTGAGAAGTCGATGGCTCGTTTTAATACTCCCCTCGAGGGGGAGTATTAAAACGAGCCATCAACTTCTCAATAGAGAATAATGCATGTACATCTTAAGGTGGAATAATTTCCCTAATTCTGGAGAAATATAAATGTTCAAGAGATATAAACAGTGGTCAAATGTTATAATCTCATGAAGTCATTTAATATTTTGCACAGATTTTTCTTCGTGTGCAAAACAGTGTTAATTTCCCCATTGTTTTCTCGTGACACAGGTGTTTGTACTAGATGACCTTTTGGGCCTACACTTCGTAAATTTCAGCTTGTGTATTACGCAATGGTACAATTTTACAAGGGTTGTTTGAAATCTAAAGTAAATCAATCGTAAAAAGGGTGGCTAGAAAGATAAACAACAACATACAGTGTGTGTATGTTCATTTATTAACAGATATTACGATGTTGGGAATAAAGACTGCCAGTTATATTAAAATTTTAGCAGAAGACTAGGACATGTGGATTTTATTATTTGCCTGATTAAATAACCCAGTTTTACTAGTTATTTTCATAAATAAATAAAATATTAAATTCAAAATGGCGGCAACGACACAAATATGGCGGCCCTGACGTCCGTTTTGTCCGTTTTGTTGGAACTCTGTTTCAAAATTTTAACACCAACTGGCTTTTTAATATTTAAGATAAGTTTCAAAATACACAATTATGTTTATTTGGATTTAAAATAAATTAATTATGAATTATTTATTTATTTATTTTCAATCACGTGACTTATTCTAAGTCTCTGATTGGTCAACAACAGAGCGCGGATTTTTTCATGGACGATTTGAATGTTGGCGTGTTGAAAGTGTTAATAGAGAAACGATGACAAAATCATTCGGTAAGGCAATATTTATGTTAATATTTTGATGTTTTTGGTAGGAAATGTTTATTACCTCTAGATGGGCATTCAAAAAAGAAGAAATATGTAGAATGAACAAAATTCTAGGCATGTGAATCTCAGATTTCTTGTTTGTTTTGATTGGTATGTCAGTGACAAAGACTGAAGTGAAGAAATTGAAACATAATATTTTTTCAGCATTTAGTATAGGAACAAAAAATGTTATTCTTTGTCATATTTAATTCTTTAAATATTCCTATAGATCAGTTTAATTATTAAATGACCTATATTGTGTAATTGTTTAACAGATTCTCTGAACTGTTTTAATATTGTACATATTGTAGCCTTTAAACACCACATGATCATAACATGATATAGTGTACTGAAATGAGTAAAATAAAATTTCTAATTTTTATTTAATTTCAGCAGTATACTGGTACATTATTTCTTTCCATGAGCATCTCATGTCTGTGCCAAGCTGGAGTGAAATCCTTCAAAAATATCACCTGTTTTAGGTAAGTAAATAATCAAATCTTATTTTTATTTCAAATTCGATAAATCTAAAGCTAATTCCTATAAAGCTGTCAGGTTCTATATTGTTCTTTATGTTTAAAATTTTTTTAATGCATGTTTATGTGATGAGCCTTGAGGTTGAATTTTCTCAATTACACAACAGAACTCTAATTCTTGTTTTCCAAGTTATAGATGCATATGCCTTGAATTTGAATGAATTGATATTAAAGAGTGGTTCCAATCTGATATGCTTTGAGTGCAGGAAACACTTCAACTTTTTTTTAAAAGAAAAAATTAAAATATTTAAAGTTTGAACCTTTTTAATTTTTGCAGAATTGAAGAAAAATGAAGAGAAGGTTGAAATTGCAAGCATATTTCAAATGAAGACTCAGACGACTACCAGTGCAGGCCATTGAGGGGCGCAGACCGTCTGCCGGCCGGCCAAGTCCCTCGACCAGCTCGGCCAAATACCAGTGCAGCCTGTCGAGGGGGACATACTGCTGGCCGGCCAAGTCCCATGACCACTTCAGCCTACTACCAGTACAACCTGTCAAGGGGCGCAGACCGCTGGCCGGACGGCCCAGTCCCTCGACCAGCTCGGCCGACTACTGGTGCAGCCCGTCTTTAAATAATCCAGATAAAAATCACAACTGTACATCCACAAGGATACCTGTGCAAGGAGTGATATGCAGCTAAGAACGGTGACCGAAATCACTGCTTAGAACCTTCTTTTTTTTTTTTTTGAAGTACAGCTAGATCATGGCGCTAACATGAAAAACTAGAGAGTTAAAATCTAGGCAGTGATGCCTATTTATAAAAGTTCACAAGAGTAGAATGCAGTTTACTAGGTAATTTTACAAAAACTCTTATGACTATATGCTAAAAAAATGTATTTTAAGAAAACAACCATTCTGAGAAATTTCAATCTGTTATGATGGCTTGATGAAAAATAAGGTAGACTTGAAAACATGAATGTGCATTCATTCAATTGTATTTGACAATGAACCAAGCTCTCTTAATCATGTTTATAAAATAAAATTGTAAGTGCTTTTAATTTTTTTTAGATAATCTTTTTTGTAAAAATTTTAATAATCTTTTTTGTAAAAATTTTAATGAGTAGCTTTTTTAAAGCCTATAATTGAGTAATTCCACCACAGGTTAACATGAAGTGTATAATTTTATTGTAACTTTTATTAGGTATAACTTTTTGTAGTTATAACTTTTTTTTAGGTATAACTTTTCTGTAACTTTTTCATAACTTTTTCATAGTTATAACTTTTCTGTAACTTTTTCATAATCTTTAAAGTTATAACTTTTCATGGGTATAACTTTTTTTAGTTATAACTTTTTCATAACTTTTTATTAAGTATAACTTTTTTATAACTTTTTAAATAACTTTTTCCGGGTATAACTTTTTTGTAACTTTTTCCACCGTTTATTTGGGTATAACTAAAGTATAACTCTGTAACTTTTTTATAACTTTTTGTGTAACTTTTAATAAGTATAACTTTTTGTAGTTATAACTTTTTTGTAACTTTTTGCACTTGCTGTATTTATGTTGAAATAAAAAATGAAAACTTATACAAAAGTTATAACTTTTTTGTAACTAAGTTATAACTAAATTATACCTCACTTAAAACAGGCGGTTCCAAACTCCGATAACTTAGTTATAACTTTTTTGTACCTCTTTTTAGTTACAAAAGTTATAACTAAGTTATAATTTATTTCGGTATGGGGTAGGAGATTACCATATACAGCATTTCTGTGAATGAGAATGTGCTGATAACATGGACCACGAGTATGCTATAAAAGCCGATGAGAGATGGACAGTCCAAGACTATAGTGTCGGCAGGCAAGTTAAAATTAATACTAATAGCTCTCGAGAGAGGGAATTGGCTATGATTTGACAGTGACAAATGTAATAAATTTCATCATTTCAAACATCAAAATCTTTAATTACTTTAAATAAATATCACTTTCATAGACACATATCCCCCCAACTACAAATGTATAGTACAATATGGCAACTGAAGATATTATTTTGGGTGAAATATATCATGTGGGTCCTTTTAGTGCAGAGCTTATTTAGTGCCCAGTATAGAACTACCTTATATCAGGCAAAAATTCTACTTCTGTAGTAGTGTTCTTATTTGGATGTACTATGCCGAAATAGTAGTCAGGGTTTGACACATGGTGCATAAGCCGGAGGCTTACCATGAGCTGTTCCTGTGGTATGGTCAAACTGAGGTCCAGTTCCAGCAGTTGGTGTTGCATTTTTATGTCTGATCCATTCAAGCTCATCCTTGCCTTGTACATTTCTCCATCCACAGAAACCTTCTTCAAAGTTACATTGTGCCCCTTCTGGCATTCCTTCTGTGACAATAAATATTTTTGTTAGCATTAAGAAATATCAGCTTAGGGAATAAGTATTAGCAATTATAAATCATCTTATCTTTCTTACATATTTAGCGGATACTTCTACCAAAGGTGTGTACCCCTTTTCACAGTTTTCAGTAATGTAATTGGTTTTCAACTGTAATTAGACCTTTTTGTCAATATATGACCTCATGTTGGCAATACCCTGATTTATTATGTACATTCAACAACTTTTAGATACCGTATAAGTGGAATTTTTAGCGACATGCAAATTTAGTGGTTTTGCCTTAAAAATCAGTATTGATTTTTAGCAAGCAGTAATTTTAGTGATTTAATGATGCCTAGAAAGACAACAGTAACTCCCAATACAGAATGAATTGTTAGCGATATTTAATTTTAGCGATCTCAATACCTTTGCTAAAAATGCCAAAAATGAATCCTCACTCAAATTTCTACTTATACGGTAGAAATCTTTTATTTTGTCAACATATTCCATATATAAGTAACAATCAGAGTATATATCAGTATTTTTGAGGACTTTGTGAATCTTTATCATTGCCCAAGCACATATACAACATATGAAAAAAAGTGGAGTGTAAATGGATGTGTAATTTCCGGAGGTAAATCCACAACACATTTTTTAAAACTAAAATTTGTGACATTATACAGAATTTCCATAACCGTAAACAGCTTGAGTTATACATGTACTAAAATCAGACTAGACTAAAACTGTAAAAGGAGTAGCATTTGAAAGTATTTCATGGAAATTTCTAGTTTTAGTAACTATGGCAACAACATTTATCGAAATCCAAAAGAGATAAGGAGAATTATGCATCTTATATTAATCTACTTGAGTGCCAAGTTATATTGAAATCAGATCAAAACTGTAGGACGTGTAGCATTTTGAAAAATTTACAAACATACAGACAGCTAGACAAACGAAAGACACCTTATTATTGCATAAGCTCTTCTGGTCTCTGACCAGTAGAATTAACAAGAGGCCCATGGGCCACATCGCTCACCTGAGCACATTGGCTAGGCAAAAGCACAAATCAGTTCAGTATTGAAAAGATAACCGCGGGGGGGGGGGGGGGGGGGGGGGGCGGCTTGAATTTTAAACTACCTGATGACACTTGAATCTACACTACCTGAGGATGCTTCCATATAAATATGACTCATCATGGCTTTGCTGTTCTTGAGAAGAAGATTTTTAAAGTCTTTTCCTATATATTTCTATGTAAAACTTTGATCCTCCATTGTGGCCCCGCCCTACTCCCTGGGGTCATGATTTGAACAAAATTGAATCAACACTACCTGAGGATGCTTCCACATGAGTTTCATCTTTCCTGGCCCTGTGGTTCTTGAGAAAAGAATTTTAAAAGATGCTATTAATTTTTCACTAATTCTTTATTATCTCCCCTTGAAAGAGGGTGTGGCCCTTCATTTGAACAAACTTGAATCCCCTTTACCCAAGGATGCTTTATGGCAAGTTTGGTTGAAATTGGCCCAGTGGTTCTGGAGAAGAAGTCGAAAATGTGAAAAGTTTACAGATAGATGGACAGACGGACAGATGGACTACAGACAAAATGTGATCAGAAAAGCTCACTTGAGCTTTCAGCTCAGGTGAGCTAAAAACAAATTGTTGAGACTGCATCTCTACTGGTTTGTACTTATATTAGTGGAAAAAGAAAAGTTGCACCTGAACTTTTTTTACATTTTCATTTACAAATTTATATATCCTATGTTTCTATATATACTTTTATTCAAACAACAATTTAGAGGGAAGAGCATTTTGAAATATTTTCAAATATTATTCTCTAAAAAATGTGAATACACCATTCATCAAAATCTTAAAATGCTCAACAGAAAAACGAACTTTGGTACAAGCCTATTACAGTATAGGCATTAAGTTTTATCAGACTAAAACATCAGGGGGGAATAAAGTTTTGAATAATTCCACACATTATTTTATTTCTATTACCCATCGCAACACAATTCCTCAAAATCAGAAAGTGATGCAAGAACTGTATTACTGTACATAGATGCTGTATATATAGGTTGTAGGTTTCATTTCAGTTCAGACCATAACTGCTGGAAGAGTAGTGTTCTGAAAGAATTTCATTACAATTTCTATTTTTAGTGACAATGGCAAAACTGTCCATCCAAAAAAAACAAAACAAAACAAAACAAAATAAGGCCAAATTAAAAATTACCTTTGTTTCCCCTAACGCGACCGACCCACTTAAATCGTGCCGACTGAAAAGTTTTTTTAAATCAGATTATTGAAATATTTTTTTATTGTTAATCAACTTTATAAAATACAATTTCATCAAAATCCGTTTTTTATCAGAACGGCAGCTTTTGTTTGGTGTCCACAACATGTGGCCACAGAGGGTTAGTTCGTGTTATAAAACAATGGTGACGTATTAATCTTATACATCTTTAAATTATTAGAATCCTAAACTTTTGAGACATCTCGTGAATTAATGTACCATGACTAAGGAGTGTTAAGATGGTATTTACAAATGTGTCTTCTAAAATTTACGTACGTAGTACGCATAGCAAAGCCTGCCTCATGAGCAGATGAGGGGCGCTCCTTGTGAATACATATCAAAAATTTCACTGCATTTGATTCGTTTCGATCTAATAAACAGTTCATGTATGATCCCGTTTTTACTATATAGGACAATAGGAGTTGTAAATATGTCTTTGTATGATTATTTCATCTTGATAAATAAAATTCAGATGTCGTTTCTTTATTCCTTTCATCTATGGGGTATTGACTCCGTGACTATAAAATTAGATATATGAAACTTAAATCATTTTAGATATGGTTTGGTTGAATTATACATTGTTTATACATGTACACTATTTCCAAAGAGTGTTGAAATCATTAAAATTTGCTTATGGTACGGCTTCCTGAGACTTCCAGTTTATTTTTCTTTAGTTAGGCCCTTGAAAACAGGTTGTTTCTTTGCTTTAAAATACTTTTAGAAATTGTTGAGCCGGTGGAGGGCTCCTAATTTAGACTTTTACTCAGCACTTATGGCCATTGATTATTAAGCATCAGTAAGGGATCTTTTACATGCCATCTACATGTATACTCCGACACTGGACCTACGTTTTTTACGGTCTTATTCGACTGACCGGTCTCCACGTCCCACGTCGGGACCTGTGACTTAGAATAAGCTCCTGAATTACGTCGTGACTCCAAAACGAAACACTAGAATTACTGCGCCACGCAAGGCCCTTGACATTTTGTCTGTGTAAGTACTCGAAAATCATAGTAGGTTTGAAAAATGTACTCAAATGTCCGATGGTTCTGTATTTGCGAATCTTGTGTTTTTGTAAATATTCGATTTCAATAAATTTACGCTGGCCTGAGATATTTTACAAGTTCAAATGAATAATATTTGTGAATTAATTTACCATACATGTTGCTTCATTTGTATGATATTCGGTTTAAAAATCGGTTTCTTTTGTTCTTTCTTATTTATAAAGATATTATTAAATTTTTCAGAATGTATTTCCAAAACTGCTGTCAGAAAAAAAAAATAATTTACCTACCTACCGACCCAACTTGAGATTTTGGGGTCGGGTTGGGGGAAACAAAGATATTTTTAATGATGGCCTAATAAAAAAAAACGTACTTGTATATAGAATTATGTATCTTGTGTAGTCTAGCCTGCCAACTTTTTACCGAGTTTTATTGAAATTGAACCAAAACTAATGGATGAGTAGCATTTTGGAAGAATTTCACAAACATTTAAATTTTTAGTAACCATAGCACTACTGTTTGTTGGAATCAAAAACTAGTACAGAATTAGTGATTCATAGTGTTTTTGAGTCTACTTATCTACCAAGTTTTATTGAAATTGCACCAAAACTGTAGGAAAAGTAGCATTTTGAAAGAATTTCACAAAAAAAATTATTTTAGTATATATGGAAACAGTTTTTTCCAAAATAAAACCACAATATGATTTTGCTTTATAACATGCATTTCTACTTGTGTACAATTTTTGAAATAAAAACCAAAACTGTAAGAGGAATAAAAGATTTGGCAAATTGTTTACAGACATACAGGCATTGCAGATAAAAAGCTAGACAGATGTAAAATATTTTATAGCCTATTCTAGTCTTTAACTGATAGAGCTAAAAAATATACATTTTTAACATCCACTTAGAAAAGTAAAACATGAATGAACAATGAGGGAACAGAAAGAATGAACAATGAGTGAGTGAAGACAAAAGTGTGAGCAAATGGCATGTTGAGCTAAGGCCATAATAAAAAAAATTCCTAAATTTTCATCCCCGCCAACCCCGATTTTTTATACCCGCCTTGATTTTTTTATTCTGTTTTTTCTTTGTCTCAATTCTGATCGGGATTGGTATTCAACTACCATTCAACTTTCGTTTTAAATCATGCAAATGTCAGCATGTTTTGACAGCTGACAAGATGGTTACAATGCTGTAATATGTATTAAATAAGGATAATTGGTTGCGAAACATTCATGATGATGTGTAGTAAGAGATATGCATATTCAAATGGACCTCTACTATGACTTTTATTCGGGCATTATATATGAATCCGCATCGATTGATCAAGTCAATAAAAAATCTGCACAATGGAAAAAATAAAAGATATAAAATAAAATCTGCCTGCAAGCCTCTATTTTTTTTTTTAAATTTGGATGAGAATCTAGGAACTTTTTAATTATGGCCTAATGGTGGTAAAAAAATAGATGAGAGCAAAAGTTGAGTGAAGAGAAAATGGGCTGTAGAACTCCATTCCTCTAATCATAATACACTGTTCAGCTTTAAGCAGCACAGTGTCCGGTAACTTGAAATAACAAAACCTTGTATACTAATCTCAACAGTGTTTCTGTTAACACAAATCTCTGCATAATTTACATAAAAAAAAACTTATTACCCTCTAAAACATCACCCAACGGCTGATCATGATGCAAAAACAAGAGGCCCATGTGCCACAACGCTCACCTGAGTAACGTCGGCCTTGCTGTTTTTCACCTGATTTCCCCCCTTGTAGTACTTATTGTGGCCCCATCCTACCCCCAGGGGTCATGATTTGAACATTTAGAATCTACACTACCCCAGGATGCTTCCACTTAAGTTTCAGCTTTTCTGGAGCAGTGGTTCTTGAGAAGATTTTTAAAGATTTTCCCTACATATTTCAATGTGAAAATTGGATTCCCTATTGTGGCCCCACCCTACTCCCTGGGGTCATGATTTGAACAATTTAGAATCTACACTACCCAATGATGCTGCCACTTTTCAGCATTTCTGGCCCAGTGGTTCTTGAGAAGAAGATTTTTAAAGATTTTTTTCTACATATTTCAATGCAAAACTTGGATTCCCTATTGTGGCCCCGCCCTACCCCAGGGGTCATGATTTGAACAATTAAAATCTACACTACCCCAGAATGCTTCCACATAAGTTTCAGCTTTCCTAGCCCTGTGGTTCCTGAGAAGAAATTTTTTTAATGACCCCACCCAGTTTTTGTCTTTTCTTGATTATCTCCCCTTGCAACGGGGCTTGGCCCTTCATTTTAACAATTTAAACTCCCCTTCACCCAAGGATGCTTTGTAGTAAGTTTGGTTAAAATTGCCCAAATGGTTCTTGAGAAGAAGTTGAAAATGTGAAAAGTTTACAGACGGACGGACGGACAGACGTCCGGACAGAGGGACAGACAATGGGTGATCAGGAAAGCTCACTTGAGCTTTCAGCTCAGGTGAGCTAAAATACGAAAACAAATTTTATAATTCCATTTAATGTTGTTGTCTAGATTGAGCCAGTTTATTAACCTACGCTTGCAGTATCTAGGAATAAATTGTTGCTTTAATTTCCTAGTGACAGTGGTTGGAGCATTTATCAACGTCGACAATCTATTAAAATTTTAAAACGATCTATAAAATTCTTAAAAAATGACACTGACATATTCATTTTAGTTTGGCTTCCAAAAGGCTGAGTATGACAATAAAATTGATCAGTGAAGCTCAG